>NW_022436946.1:40097132-40130250 GCF_009761245.1 Sapajus apella
GATTGGGGAGGAATAGCATTAGGAGAAATACCTAATATAGATGATGGGGTGATGGATGCAGCAAACTACCACCATGGCACGTGTATACCTATGTAACAAACCTGAACCATCAGCATGTGTACCCCAGAACATAAAGTGTAATTTAAAAAAAAAAAAAGAAAATTACCAAATACAGTCAAGCTCAATGGCCCATACCTGTAATCTCAACGCTTTAGGAGGCCAAAGTAGGAAGATCGCTTGAGGACCGGAGTTAAAGACCAGCCTGGGCAACAAAGGGAGACGCTATTTCCACCCAAAAAAAAAAAAAAAATTTAGTTGGGTGTGGTGGTTCACACCTGTAGACTCAGCTATTCAGGAGGCTGAGGTGGGAGGATCACTTGAGCCCAGGAGTTTGAAGCTGCAGTGAGCCATGATCGCATCACCACACTCCAGCCTGAGCAACAGGGTAAGACCTTATCTCAAAAAATAATAATATAATAAAATTAAAAGAAAAAATGAAAATTACCAAATGTATTGCCAGCATCTTTCAAGATAATCATTAAGTTTTTAATTCTTTGACTTATTGACTTGATCAGTTATACTAATGTATTTTCCAATATTAAACAGTTCTTGTATTTCTGAAATAAACCTTATCTCATCACGATGATTTTTTTTTTTTTCTGACACAGACAGGGGTCTCAGTATGATGTCCAGGCTGGTCTCTAACTGCTGGCCTCAATGATCCTCCTGCTTTGGCCTCCCAAAGTGCTGGGATTACAAGCATGAGCAACTCTGCCCAGTTTCATTATTCTTATATTTTTTTAAACTTTTGTTTATTTAGGACTTTTCCCCTACATTCTTAATTGTGACTGGTTTATAATGGCGGGGAGGGGGGTGTTTTCTATTTGTCAGAGCTTGCTATAAGTTTTTTCAGTTTTTTTTAACTTTTTACAAAAATTGGGAGGCTTCCCCACATTTTCCATGCTCAAAACTGTTTAAATAGCAAATAAATTACTTCTCCCTACATGGCAATGCTGAGTTTTTGCTAGATGAGAACATAGCATTTGCCTAATAAATCTGCCTCTCTTCTTTCTCATTAGCCTATAAACAAATAAAATAATTCAACATGGTGCCCAAGAGATTACAAAAAAAAAAAAAAAAAAAAAGACCAGCACCGAAATTGCATGCCATTCAAATTATCCAGATGATACAGAGTGAAGTTATATTTTTAGTATATTACCTTCAAAATGAAAATTAAAAATAAAAAAAATAAAATATCTCAGACAACTTACAAACTGAAGCTGGAGAAATATTGGCTCAGACTACTAAAGTGTCTTGTTATTCAGCCTATTTAAGGCTGGACAAAATTCATTCATTCCTTCACTCAACAAATACTTGAGTTAGACATGATTCTAGGCACTAGCAATACAGATGTAAACAAGACACATGAAGTCTCTGTCCTTGTGGTGCTCACAATTTAATAGTGGGCAGAAGAGTGAAAAACAACAACAACAAAGCAAAAAGCCAAGGTAACAAATGGAAAAAATATATATAACATATAATGGGGCAGACAGTGATTGGAGTAGGGATACTGAAGTGTTGGGATGCCCAGGGAAGACATCTCCAAAGAGAGGACATTTGACCGAGACTTGGACCAAGGCAGGAAGTTAGCCAGGCTCCTGGAGGAAGAACAGTGATCTGTAATGTTTCATTCACATTAAATTATGACGTTAAATCATGGATTTTACAACTTTCCACAAATTGCCTTCTCCCACTGGAATATAGAAATAGATGCTATCTCTCATATGCTGCAAACTTAAAAGGCTTTTTATTTTCTTTTCCAAATTCACTAATTATTTTAAATCTGACAATAGAGTAACTCTACTTAAATTTTTTTTAATTGGAATTTTTTGCTATTGAATTTTGCCCCAATATATTTTTAAGAAAAATTTGTCAGTGGAGAATATTGAGGTTTTTTTTAACATAAAAATTACATGATTATACAGAGGATGGCAGTTGACATGGAACAGCCTTCCTGTGTGCCAGCATTTTCCAAGCGTTTATATTTATTACCTCATTTAATCCTCACAGCAATGCTTTAGGTTTAAAGATCCTCGTTTTGCCTAGAAATTGAGACAAAAAGATCAAGTGGTTTACCAAAGCCACAGAGCCCTTACAGCTCATAAGTCAGAACTGAAAACTCAGGTGTGTCTAACTTTGAAGCAGGGGCTTTGCTCACTCCACCTGCCTCCCTATCCCCAACTACCTTTTGCTAACACTGCCCATTATTGTATTTCAGCTGAAACAACTTTAAGAGAATTTCAAAGGCAGTATGAACAAATGGAATTTGGAGTATTCCCGACAGATGCACATAAAAGCTTAGAGGACACAGACTCGTCAATTAATGAAAGTAAAGAAATAATATATTGCTGATTTTATTGACCAGATCATTCCTAATATAAATAGATGAGCTGATAAAATATATTATTCTTTCATTGTAGGGTACATTCAAGGCTCCCAAAGGGAGAGAAGCAGTTCTTTAGAGGACACTGAAGAAGCCAAAACAAAATCAGAAAATGTCCTTTCTGATCAAGCTGCTAAAGTTGATAAAGATGGTAACAAAGTGAACTACTAATGCCATGTTTGTGGATCTCATTTTCATTTAGTTCATATTTAATTATGTTTATACTTATGCTTAAAATTACCCCCAAAATTGGAAACTTCAGGAGGAAAAAAGCTAAATTATTTCTTATGGATTTAACCTGAACAACTATAGAACAGAAGTCAATTTACTAGAATGAAGAAGAAAACATAGAAAATGGGAAGTCAAATACAATTAAAGCCCAAAGAAAAATGTTTGAATGTTTCCAACGTGATACAATCATTATCATATGATAAATTCTTTTTTAAACTTTAACTGTGAAATTTTATCATTTACCCATTGTGCTATTTATCCTTATAAAATTTTTCTATTCATACTTGAACCATAAGAGCATATAACATTATATTATATAACATTATATAATAATTATATGTAATATACTACAGAGTAGCTAAATGTAAAGTGTTTTTATGTTTTTTTCCTTATAATGTACGATTTAATTATATTACTTCATTGGGAAATATTTTAATCCTCATTTTAAGTTACTGCACAAGTTCTCTAGAATTCCTGGAGATTTATAGGAATTACTAAATTAATAAATATGAAGCTATAGACAGAGTAAAATTGCTTTGCATAAAATTGTTCCAAATTATGTTTCCCCAGTAATATACAAAATATATGTTATTGTTTCCTCAGTATTTTCTGTTGTTTTAATTTTTAGTTAGGTAATTTATATTCATATTTGTTAACCATTTATATTTCTTCTTTTTTGAGGTGACTATTTTTGGTTTTTGCTGATTTTTCTAAATGGTTATATCAATTATACAGTCTCTATATAAACTTTCCATATTAGTGTCTTACTTTTCATCTATTTTACAAATTGGGTGGTTTGTCTTCTAAGTCAGCTTGCTGTTTTTGATATAAAGGTATTTTTTCACATTTTTGCAGTCAGATCATTATTTTCTCTTTGTTGCTTTCTTCCTTCACTTTTAGCTTAAAAAGTCTTCCTCTCAATCAGGCATTTATCTATATATAATGTATATATACATATTTTTGTATATCATATAAATACATATATTTTATATATTATATAAATATACATTATAAAATAAGTTACAGGTCTTAAAACTGTAACTTACTTTATAATAAGTTTAAAACTGAATGAAGAAAACCAGAATATAAGTTTATTATATATATACAGACTTACAGAGATATATATAAATTTTATATATACACTTATATTTATATATGTCCTCCTCTCAGTCACACATTTATATATATATGGGTCTCCCTCTCAATCAGGCATTTATATATATATTAAATGTCTGAGAGGATTATTATTATATTATATATACAAATGTCTGATTGAGAGGATTGATTGATTATATATAATATTATATATATGTCTGATTTATAATATATAATATTATGTATAATTATATAAATGAGAGAAAGACATTTATATATATAAATAATAGAGAAGAGGACATATATAAATATAACTTTATATATATAAATTGATATATGTATAAATTTTATATAAAATATTTCTATAAATTTATATATATAAACATATTGTGGTTTTTTATTCAGCTTTAAAGTTCATCATCTATAATTTATTTTGTTAAATAATAGAGCTGATTTTTTAGTTTCTCCTACTAATTCAGACACATGTGCTTGCCTGCTGTTTAAAGCCTAGTAAGAATTGAATGGGGCACCGTTAGAAACTCACGTATGGCACTCCTCCCTTAACTCACACAGCCTTCACAGAAGGACCCCACCCCCTGTATATTAAATTTTTGGCCATCAGATGGAAGCTGACAGCCCCATGTCTGCTGCTGTGGAGTTCCCAGCTCCAATCCACAAAGAAAGCCCCTCCTCGAGACTATCTGCTCCCTCTTTGGGAGAGGCAGTACAAGTTAGAAGCAGGCAGCAGTACCTCTACCCATTGCTGGACGGATACCAATATTGCCAATATTCGTGGGTGAAAAGGCACCCTTCTTCCCCATGTCTCTGAGATAAGCACAGCCTTGACAGCTAAGAGTCAAGACGGTGTTAGCTGCCTCAGAAGGGGCACTGTAGATTGTTTTTTTCCATTTAGATGCATTGGCATTATAATAAGCTGAAACTACTCCTGGTTTTGTTATAGGTTATTACCTTCATTATCTGCTGCTAGATATATTTACCCATTTAAATGTTATGGTTGTTATTTTAATTAAAAATTGGGCATGTGAGTCCTGGTTCCCTAGGTTTATATTACAATCTTCCTTGGGAATTACCTACATTTTTAAAAATACAATTCTTTAGGCATTCACAATGTTTTATTCATAGATGGAAAAGAAACCGGTGAAACATTTAAAATGCATTCTCAAGAAGCTAGTCAAGATGTAAAGTTGTATTCAGATACAAGTAAATTAATATTTGGGTAATTTGATTCTTTTATATTGTGGTTTTAAAACACAAGTAATTCCTTCAGAATTTAGAATAAGAAATATGTGTTGTTTTTTTTTTAAAAAAAGCATTACTAATATCCAAGTTATTCTGTTTTAATGGCTTTTCTATTATGAAAAGTTGGACATGCAAGAACATTGAAAAAAATAATACATGATATGTTGTTTTGGTGAAAAAGAATATTGGAAAGACAGGCAGTCTTTCTGCTCTGCCATCCCTGGCATAGCTACAATAATAATCTGCAAGATGGCTGCTAGAGCTCCAGCCATCATATCAGTGTACATAGAAGGAACATTGGAAACGGAAAGGGAAAGGGAATGGGAAAGGAAAAGGAAAAGGAGAGAGGAGAGGACAAAAACTGGCACTTCACTTAGCTGAGTCAGCTGAGTGTGAGGAGTACATGTGAACGTGAGTGCACACACGCATGCACGAGTGCGCGCGCCCATGCACACACACACACACACACGCACACACACATTCTGCTTGCCTCTTACTGGCTGTCCAAGCTATAAGGGAAGTTGAGAGATGCAGTTTTTCAGCTGGGCACATTGCTAACCTTGACAAAGTCAGAGTTCCTGTATGAAGGAAGAGGCGAATGGATATTGGCAGCTTTTAGCACATTTAGCATCTTTGCCTGGCTGTTTCTGCCTCACTGTGCACCCACTCTTATGGGCACAGTAAGATCATGGGTTCTTGACTTTTCTGCTCTGTCTCTCCAGGAACTGTAACTCTGTTGATCCCTGAGAACACTTTCAGACAGGGAGGGCAGCAGGCAACTGCTCTTTGAAGGCCCTGTGGGATTTTTCTGGGCTGGGATCAGTCCGGCTCCAGCTAGAGACCCTGACAGATGGAGCCCTGAGGTAGAGGCTCAGAAGCTTGACTGCAGTTGCAGAATTCAAGGAGTCAGGTGAAACTGCCATACTCCTGTCTCATTAGAGTAGCAGATGTACAAACATTTACATCACGACGCAGCCTAAGAGCCAGCTCTGGCATGCAAGGACACACTTCAGCACCAAAGAGGACAAGAATCACGTGTAACACTTGAAACACCAGCCTATGCCACCTTTTCCCCGTCCCCTGCAACTTGCCTACCTCTTGTCCTCTTACCGTCCCTTGTAATTGGAAGTAATTCATCATGTTTTTTGACTCATTCCCTAGATGCTTGTGTTTTCACTTGACTCCTGGAATCCTCTGCCCCCTACATTTCTTCCCTGGTTTTGACTCCTGCCTGCATGACTTTCTTCTTGTGCCTTTCACTTTCATTCTGCTGCACTGGCTTTAAGTCACTTCTCAGAGAGTTTGTGGTTCTGTGATTCCTGACTTCACATTTCCTCTCTGACGTCTTAGTTCTCCCCCTTCCAATGTGTGCTGCAATGACATGAAAATAATACTTTCTTGGGTCAGATATTATCAATCATATTTTATTGCAAATAGTATTGTCCACTAAAATTATTCATGGCATTAATTTATCAGCTTATTTTACTTTTGTCCCAACAGAAGACTCAATAGAAGAGGTAACTGCAGATCATCCAGAGGTTGTGTCCATGATTGAGAAGACTATAAAAATGTCACAGGATATGAACTTTGAACAGCCATATGAAAAGTATGCTGAAATCTTACAGGAAGTCCTTAGAGAGGTAAAAAATCTAGCTGGGTAATTCTTTTCAGTGACTTAACTATAACTGAGAAAATGTTAAGACTTTAAAATAATTATGAACATACTAGATTATGGTGTTGAAATTTGTAGCCATCAAATTCATGTACATTGTGTAGTCAGCATTGCTAAGTGCAAAGTACCCCAGTGAACAACTACTGATGCTCTTTAGTAAATTTTCAAATATAAACAAAATTATGTAATATAATTTTATGCCTTTGAAATTAATTCTTAATTAAATTTTATTGTCTTTGATTCCGTTCAGTTAGTTAAAAGATGATGCATATTGGTATTAGGTACCAAAGTTATATGTTTCAAATATGAACTAATTAGTTATAAGCCAAGACAATTTTTGCTCGATTGTTAATTAATTTCATCCAAACTGCTTGAACATGTGTTCATAGGGGAGATGAGTGGACACACATTACTCACTGGGGCTTGTTGGGGTGTTGGGGAACAAGGGGAGGGATAGCAGTGGTTGGGGGATGGGGAAGGATAGCATTATGAGAAATGCCTAATGTAGATGATGGGGTGATGGGTGCAGCAAACCACCATGGCACATGTATACCTATGTAACAAACCTGCACTTTCTGCATATATACCCCAGAACTTAAAGTATAATAATTTTTAAAAACCACATGAAAGTATTAAACTCTTTGCAAGTATTAGACCTCTTTGCAGGTCTGAAAATGCAATTACAAGATCAAGACTGCAAAGCAAGTAGTTAATAACATTATGGCAAGAAGAAAGCCTTACATGTCAATGCTAACATTAAACATAAATGGGCTAAATGCTCCACTTAAAAGATATTGCCTGGTGGAATGGATTTTTTTAAAAATTCCACTCAGGTGTGGTGGCTTACACCTGTAATCCGAGCACTTTGGGAGGCGAAGGCAGGCAGCTCACTTGAGGTCAGGAGTTCAAGACCAGCCTGGCCAACATGGTGAAACCCCATCCCCATCTCTACTAAAAATACAAAAATTAGCTGAGCTTGATGGTGAGTGCTTGTAATCCCACCTGCTCGGGAGGCTGAGGCAGGAGAATTGCTTGATCCTGGGAGGCAGAGGTTGCAGTGAGCCGAAATTGTGCCATTGCACTCCAGCCTGGGCAAAGAAGTGAGACTCCGTCTCAATAACAACAAAAAAAATTCAACCATGTGCTACATATAAGAAACCCACCTAACTGGTAAAGACATTTACAGAGTCAAAGTAAAGGGATGGAAAAACATATTCCACAAAATGGAAACCAAAAGTTAACAGGAGTAGCTATATTTACATCAGATAAAACAGACATTAAATCAACAGTAGATTTTTAAAAAAGACAAAGGAGATCATTATATCATCATAAAAGGTTCAGTTTCACAAGAAAAGATGCCAATTCTAAATATATATGCATCCAACACCACAGCACCAAGATTCATAGAACAAATACAACTAGACCTAAGAAAAGAGATAGACAGCAGTGCAATCATAGTAGGGGACTTCCATACTCCACTGACAGCTCTAAACAGAACATTAAGGCAGAAAATCAACAAAGAAACTCTAGACTTAAATTGGATTCTAGACCAAATGAATCTAACAGACATTTACAGAACAGTCTACCCTACACCTGCAGAATATTCATTATTCTCATCTACCCATGGAACATTCTCAAATGCCCATATGCAAGGCCACAAGGCAAGTCTCAAAAAAATTTTAAAAATTGAAATCCTATCAAGTACCTTCTTGGACCAAAGTGAAATAAAACCAGAAATCAATATCAAAAGGCACCCTCAAAACCATACAAATGTATGGAAATTAAATAATCTGCTCCTGATGATTGTTGGATCAAAGATGAAATTAAGGCAGAAACTTTTTAAAGTTTTGAAACAGTTAAAATAAACACAACATATCAAATGTGATTGAGGTACAGCAAAAACAGTGCTAAGAGGCAATTTTATAGTGTTAAGCGCCTACATCAAAAAGATAGGAAGATCTCAAATTAACAAATCTAACATCGTATCTCAAAGAACTAGAAAAGCAAGAGCAAACCACATCAAAAGCTAGCAGAACTAAATGAAATTGAGACCAAAAAATATTACAAAGGATTAATTAAAAGTTTGCTCTTTGAAAAAATAAACAAAATTGATAGCTAGGTAATCAAGTGAAAAAGATAGAACATTCAAATAAGCAAAATCAGAAATAATTAAGGTGTCGTTACAACTGATGCAACAGAAATACGAAAGATCACTAGGGACTACTATCAGCATCTCTATGCATACAATCTGGAAAACCTAGAGGAAATGGATAAGTTCTTAGAAATATACAACCTCCCAAGATGAACCAGAAGAAATAGGAACAGACCAACAAAGAGTAGTGAAATTGAATCAGTAATTAAAAATCTTTCAACAACAACAACAGCAACAAAGCCCAGGGTCAGATAGATTTACAGCCAAATTCTGACAGATGTAAAAGGAAGAACTGCTACCAATCCTACTAAAACTGCTCCAAAACATCAAGGAGGAGGGATTCCTCCATAACTCATTCTATAAAGCCAGCATCACTCTGTTACCAAAGCCAGACAATGACACAACAAAAAACGCTATAGACCATTATTCCTAATAAACATAGATGCAAATTTCCTCAATAAAATACTAACAAACCAGAGTCAACAACATATACAGAAAGAAAATCATCACAATCAAGTGAATTTTATCCCAGGAATGTGAGGTTGATTCAACATAAACAAATCAATAAATGTGATTCACCACTTAAACGGAATTAAAAACAAAAAATTATGTGATAATATCAATAGGTGCAGGAATAGCATTCAGTAAAATCCAGCATCACTTCATAATAAAGCCCTTACCAAACTAGGCATAGAGAGAACATACCTCAAAATAATAAAAGCCATATATAACAAGCCCACTGCCACCATTATACTGAATGAGGAAAAGTTAAAAGTATTCCCCCTAATAACTGGAACAAGACAAGTATACCCAGTTTCACCACTCCTGTTCAACATAGTCCTAGAAATCCTAGCTATAGCAATCAGGTGAGAGAATGAAATAAAAGTCATCCAAATTGGAAAAGAGGAAGTCAAATGATCTCTGCTGATGATATGTTTCTATACATAGAAAAACCCTAAAGACTCCTTCAAAAGACTCGTAGATTTGATAAATGACTTCAGTAAAGTTCCAGGATACAAAATCAACCAAGAACTCAATCCCATTTATAATGGCTATGAGAATAACAAAATACCCAGGAATACATTTAACCAAGGAGGTGAAAGATCTCTGCAAGGAGAACTACAAAATACTGATGAAAGAAACCATATGTAACACAAATAAATGGAAAAACATACCATGTTCATGTATCAGAAGAATAAATATTGTTGAAATGACTAAGCTACCCAAAGCAATCTACAGATTTAATGCAATTCCTATAAAAATTGCTGATGTCATTCTTCACAGAATTAGAAAAAATAATAATGAAATTTATACAGAACAATAAAAAGAACCCAAATAGCCAAAGCAAACTTAAGCAAAAAGAATAAAGCTGAAAAAGCAATAAAGTCAAAGCAAACTTAAGCAAAAAGAATAAATTGCCAGACTTCAAATTATACTACAAGGCTATAGTAGCCAAAACATCATGGTACTGGTATTTTTAAAAGACACTTAGATTGATGGAAAAGAATAGAGAACCCAGAACTAAAGCCACATGCCTACAACCAAGTGATCTTTGACAAAGCCAGCTAAAATATACACTGTAGAAAGGACGCACCGTTCAATAAATGGTGCTGGGAAAATTGGAGAGCCATATGCAGAATGATGAAACTGGACACCTATCTCTCACCACATACAAAATTAAGATGGGTTAAAAACTTAAATGTAAGAACTCAGACTATAAAAATCCTAGAAAAGAACCTAGGAAAATCTCCTCTGTACATTAGTATAGGCAAAGCATGTATAACTAAGTCCTCAAAAGGAAATACAGCAAAAACAAAAATAGACAAATGGGATGTAATTAAATGAAACGTTTCTGAAGAAATAATCACCAGAGTAAACAGAGGACCTACCTAATAAAAGAAAATATTTGCAAACAATGCATCTGACAAAGGGCTAATATTCAGAATCTACCAGGGGCTCAAACAACTCAACAAGAGAAAAACAACCCCATTAAAAAGTGGGCAAAGGACATGAACAGACATTTCTGAAAAGAAGACATGCAAGCAGTCAACAAACATATGAAGAAAGTGCTCAGCATCACAATCATCAGAGAAATGCACATTAAAACCACAATGAGATAGTATTTTACATCAGTCACAATAGCTATTATTAAAAAGTCGAAAAACAGCAGATGTTGACAAGGATGCAAAGAAAAGGAAATGATTTATACACTGTTAATGGGAATGTAAATTAGTACAACCTTTATGAAAATAGTATAGAGATTTTCAAAGAACTAAAAATGAGACTACTGTTCAACCCAGCAATACCACTATTGGGTATCTGCTCAAAAGAAAAGAAGTCTTTTATCAAAAAGACACTGCACTAGTATACTTATCGCAGCACTATTAACAATTGACAATTAACAATAACACTTAGGTTGATTCCAACCTAAGTGTTCATTAGTGAAGAACAAAATCCAGCAGAAACATGGCTGGAACTGGAGGACATTATCTTAAGTGAAAGAACTCAGACACAGAAAGACAAATACAGCGTGGTGGGAGCGAAACAATCTTTACACATAGAAGCAAAATATGGAATGATGGATAACAGTGTATCAGAGGGGTGGGGAAGCAGTGGGTGATAGAAGCTTGCTTGACTGATACAATGTGCCTTACTCTGGTGATGGATGTACTGAAAGCCCTGAGTTCACCACAGTGCAATAGATCAATGCTGCAAAATTGCACTTGTAACCCATGAATATACACAAAAAATAAAGAAAGTGGAATGAGGTGGAGAAATTATGAGTTATATCTCAATGTTGTTTTCTTTCAAACAACAATTGAAACACTAAAAAATTGTTTGAAAATTTGTTTCAAAAATACAATTTAAAATTTGAATGGTTAAATTTTTATTAACCATTTATTTGTCTTCTTCATAGCTTTTCTTTTTCCCAAATTCTCTTATGTTAAGCATTTCAATGTGCTTAAAATTCTTTTTTAAAAGACTGTTCATTCAGATAAAAATTCAAAAAGCAAGCTGGACATAGTGGTGCAAGTCTGTAGTCCCAGCTACTCAGGAGGCTGAAGTGGGAGAATCACTTCAGCCTAGGAGTTCTAGACCAGCTTGGGCAACATAGCAAGACCTCATCTAAAAAAAAAAAAAAAGTAGATAATTTTAAATTCTGCATAGGCCTGTCACGAGGGTAATATTGGCCCTCTTGACGTCTCTTCCCCTTTGACTTCTAATATTTTGTGATTACCTAGTGGCACACAAACTTGTTTAAAACTCTCAGAATTGGTGTTTTCACAGATACACATTACTAATTTCCAAATATGTGTTGAAACTATTGCTATTGGAGAGAAAAGGCAAGACAAGAGTTTAGCAGATTTTTCTAAGCACCTGCAAAGTTTGTTTTGTTGTTTTGACTCAGTGCTTCCCACTGCCATTATTAGGAACTATCTCAGTACCTCTCAGCTCGCACACTGAGAAATAAAAGCAAAAGAGAAGTGAAGGGCGTTGTCTCTGAAAAGGCCAGCTGGATCAGGAGCTTTCTACTTAGAGTGGCCCAGGCACTGTCATCACCTAGAAGCATGTTAGAAAGGTAGACTCTAGGGCCCCTCTACAGACCTTCTGAATCACAATCTGCACTATGAATAATATATAGCAAAAATATATTATTATATTTATTGCACAAAGGATTTTCTTCCCATTGTTAATTTTATTGTTGTCTCATTAGAGACAGGGTCTCACACTGGTGCAGTGGCACAATTATAGCTTACTGCAACCTCAAACACCTGAACTCAAGCAATGCTCCTGCCTCAGCCTCCTGTGTAGCTGATACTACAGGCATACACCACTGTGCCCAGCCTCCATTCTTAACTTTTAAAACTTACTATTTTATTGCTTTAAAAATATGTTTATCTTTAAAAATTATCACTCTTTTTTTCCTTTTGAAAGAAGAACTTAAAGGATACTTGTTTAAGATCCACAGAAATTACATATCAAGGTAGCATCCTTGACTTGTCAAGCTATGATATTAATATCAGTGTACAATTTTTCACAGGTAATGGAAGAAAACAAGGATAGGTTTCCTGGTGCCCCAAAATATGGAGGCTGGATCATGGACAACTGCCCTATTATGAAAGAATTGTGGATGGTCTTAATCAAGAAAGAAATTATACCTGATTTGGTCATCTATTTATCAGATACAGTAAACAATGGTTGGTAAATATTTACTATGTAAATTTGAAAGTAAAGTTTTTATTATTGATCATATTTTTGGTTCAATATAAAATGGATAACTCTCCACTCTTCCTAGATAGAAAGACCACCCCAGCAATCTCTACAGGAACTAGAGATACATAAAATGAGGCTTCCATATACTGAGAAGGTGGCAAGAAATAAGTGCCGGATGGCTGAATGTTCTAGCTGGCCCTTCAAATTGTTCTTCAAAGCTGATAATTTAGCACACACACACACAAGTAGAAGCTATAACTTCTTAATGAATAATATATAAGGCTGAGGGCAAAGACTAAATATTAGTTCTCCTTCACCTCAAGTAGAAAAAATGAGGTACACAAATTTAACAAAATTAAATTTTAATTATTCCATTTGCCTCTTAAACATTCAAAATGGGAATTTCCAGGGGAAAAAATATAATGCCTCTTTTTATGTTTTATTTATTTATACAGTATTAATACATACCTTTTTATAAAGAATTTAAGATGGTCTATTTATATTTTAATAAGAATCTTGGCTCTATTTTGATACATGCTTAAAGAAAAATAATTTTTCTATTAATCTTCAAAATATGTTTCACTGTATTTTATAAGCTTCAAAAGTAATATTAGTCTATCTGTATTTCAGGAAAATGTTTATTAAATAGAATATATTTACGGAATAAATCTGAAATTGACTCTAAAATTTTAGAAAGATTATTAGAAGAACTACAAAAGAAAAAAAAGGAGGAAGAAGCAGCAAGGTAAAATCTGCCTAGAATGATAAAACCAGATTGATGTATGTGTTTAGTAGTTAAATATCTTTTTGCAATTTACACTTATAGAATATATTTAATATTGAAATGAATTCTTTTTATTATACTTTAAGTTCTGGGGTACAAGTGCAGAATGTGCAGGTTTGTTACATAGGTATACCCATAACATGGTGGTTTGCTGCATCCATCACCCTGTCATCTACATTAGGTATTTCTCTTAATGCTATCCCTCCACTAGACCCCCACCCCCTGCTATGCCTCCCCTAGACCACCACTCCCAAGGCCCCAGTGTGTGATGTTCCCCTCCCTGTGTTCATGTGTTCTCATTGTTCAACAGTCACTTGTGAGTGAGAACACAGTGTCTGATTTTCTCTTCTTGTGTCAGTTTGCTGAGAATGATGGTTTCCAGCTTCATTCATGTCCCTGCAAAGGACACCAACTCATCCCTTTCTATGTCTGTATAGTATTCCATGGTGTATATGTGCCACATTTTCTTTATCCAGTCTATCATTGATGGGCATTTGGTTTGGTTCCAAGTCTTTGCTATTGTGAACAGTGCCACAATAAACATATGTGTGCATGTGTCTTTATAACTGAATGATTTATAATCCTTTGAGTATATACCCAATAATGGGATTACTGGGTCAAATGGTATTTCTAGTTCTAGATCCTTAAATAATCGCCACACTGTCTTCCACAATGGTTGAACTAATTTACACTCTCACCAACAGTGTAAAAGCATTCTTCTTTCTCCACATCCTCTCCAACATCTGTTGTCTCCTGATTTTTTAATGATTGCCATTCTAAGTGGCATGAGATGGTAGGTATCTTAATGTGGTTTTGATTTGCATTTCTCTAATGACCAGTGATGATAAGCTTTTTTCATATATTTTTTGGCTGCATAAATGACTTCTTTTGAAAAGTGTCTGTTCCTATCCTTCGCCCACTTTTTGGTGTGGTTGTTTATTTTTTTCTTGTAAATTGGTTTAAGTTCTTTGTAAATACCAGATATTAGCCCTTTGTCAAATGGGTAGACTTCAAAAATGTTTCCAATTCTGTTGGCTGCCAGTTCACTCTAATGATAGTTTCTTTTGCTGTGCAGAAGCTCTTAAGTTTGATTAAATCCCATTTGGCAATTTTGGCTTTTGTTGCCATTGCTTTTGGTGTTTTAGTCATGAAGCCCTTGCCCATGTGTATGTCCCGAAAGGTATTGCCTAGGTTTTCTTCTAGGGTTTTTATGGTATTAGGTCTTATGTTTAAATCTTTAATCCATCTTGAGTTAATTTTTGTGTGACATGTAAGGAAGGAGTCCAGTTTCAGCTTTCTGCATATGGCTAGCCAGTTTTCCCAACACCATTTATTAAATAGGGAATCTTTTCCACATTGCTTGTTTTTGTGAGGTTTGTCAAAGATCAGATAGAGTTGTGGATGTGTGGTATTACTTCTGAGGCCTCTGTTCTGTTCCATTGGTCTATATCTCTATTTTAGTCCCAGTACCATGCTGTTTTGATTACTGTAGACTTGTAGTGTAGTTTGAAGTCAGGTAGCGTGATGCCTCTAGCTTGTTCTTTTCCTTAGGATCGTCTGACTATGTGGGCTCTTTTTTGGTTTCATATGAAATTTAAGGTTGCTTTTTAATTTTTTGAAGAAAGTCAATGGTAGCTTGATGAAGATATCATTGATTCTATAAATTACTTTGGGCAGTATGGCCATTTTCACAACATTGATTCTTCCTAACCATGAGCGTGAAATGTTTTCCCATCTGTTTGTGTCCTCTCTTATTTCCTTGAGCAGTGATTAGTAGTTCTCCTTGAAGGGGTCCTTCACATCCCTTGTTTGTTGTATTCCTAGCTATTTTATTTTCTTTGCAGGAATTGCGAATGGGAGTTCACTCATGATTTGGCTCACTATTTGTCTGAAATTGGTCTATAGGAATGATAGTGATTTTTGCACATTGATTTTGTATCCTGAGACTTTGCTGAAGCTGCTTATCAGTTTAAGAAAATTTTGGGCTGAGACAATGGGGTCTTCTAAATATACAATTATGTTGTCTGCAAATAAAAGCAATTTGACCTCCTCTTCTCCTAATTGAATACTCTGTTTCTTTATTATGCCTGATTGCCCTGGCCAGAACTTCCAATATTATGTTGGATAGGTGTGATGAGAGAGGACATCCTTGTCTTGTGCTGGTTTTCAAAGGGAACGCTTCCAGTTTTTGCCCGTTCCGTATGATATTGGCTGTGGGTTTGTCAGAAACAGCTCTTATTATTTTGAGATGCATTCCATCAATATGTAGTTTGTTGAGTTTTTTAGCATAAAGAACTGTTGAATTTTGTCAAAGGCCTTTTCTGTATGTATTGAGATAATCATGTGGTTTTTGTCTTTGGTTTTATGTGATGAATTATGTTTATTGATTTGCATATGTTAAACCAGCCTTGCATCCCAGGGATGAAGCCTACTTGATCATGATGGATAGGTTTTTTGATGTGTTGTTGGATTCAGTTTGCCAGTATTTTATTGAGGATTTTAGCATCAATGTTCATCATGCATATTGGCCTGAAATTTTCTTTTTCAGTTGTGTCTCTGCTAGGTTTTGGTATCAGGATGATGTTGGTCTCATAAAATGATTTAGGGAAGATTCCCTCTTTTTCTATTGTTTGAAATAGTTTTAGAATTTACCAGCTCCTTTTTGGACCTCTGGTAGAATTTGGCTGGGAACCCAGCTAGTTCCTGGACTTTTTTGGGTTGGTAGGCTATTAACTGCTGCCTCAATTTCAGACCTTGTTATTGGTCTCTTCAGAGATTTGACATCTTCCTGGTTTAGTCTTGGGAGGGCGTAAGTGTCCAGGAATTTATCCATTTCTTCTAGATATGTTGTTTTATTTGCATAGAGGTGTTCGTAGTAATCTCTGATGATAGTTTGTATTTCTGTGGGATAGTGGGTTATATCCCCTTTATCATTTTTTATTGCATCTATTTGATTCTTCAGTTTTGTCTTTTATTAGTCTGGCTAGTGGTCTATTTTGTTGATCTTTTCAAAAAACCAGCTCCTGGATTCATTCATTTTTTGAAGGGTTTTTTTGTGTGTGTATCTCTATCTCCTTGAGTTCTGCTCTGATCTTAGTTATTTCTCATCTTCTGGTAGCTTTTGAATTTGTTTGATCTTGCTCCTCTAGTTCTTTTAATCATGATGTTAGGGTGTTGATTTTAGATCTTTCCTTGCTTCTCTTGTGGGCATTTAGTGCTATAAATTTCCCACTAAACACTGCTTTAAATGTGTCCCATAGATTCTGGTACATTGTGTCTTCATTTTCATTGGTTTCGAAGAACATCTTTATTTCTGCCTTCATTTTATTATTTATCCAATAGTCATTCAGGAGCAGGTTGTTCAGTTTCCATGTAGTTTTGTGGTTTCGAGTGAGTTTCTTGATCCTGAGTTCTAATTTGATTGCACTGTGGTCTAAGAGACTGTTTGTTATGATTTCCATTCTTTTGCATTTGCTTAGGAGTGATTTACCTCCAATTATGTGGTCAATTTTAGAATAAGTGTGATGTGGTACTGAAAAGAATGTGTATTCTGTGGACTGGGGGTGGAGAGTTCTGTAGATATCTGTTACATCTGCTTGGTCTAGATCTGAGTTCAAGTCCTGGATATTCTTCTTAATTTTCTGTCTTGTTGGTCTGTCTAATATTGACAGAGGGGTGTTAAAGTCTCCCACTATTATTGTGTGGGAGCCTAAGTCTCTTTGTAGGTCATTAAGAACTTGCTTTATGAATCTGGGTGCTTCTGTATTGGGTGCATATATATTTAGGATCGTTAGCTCTTCTTGTTGCATTGATCCCTTTACCATTATGTAATGCCCTTCTTTGTCCCTTTTGATCTTGTTGGTTTAAAGTCTGTTTTACCAGAGACTAGGATCACAACCCCTACTTTTTTTGCTCTCCATTTGCTTGGTAAATCTTCCTCCATCCCTTTATTTTGAGCCTATGTGTGTCTTTGCATGTGAGATGGGTCTCCTAAATACAGCACACCAATGAGTCTTGACTCTTTATCCAATTTTCCAGTCTGTGTCTTTTGATTGGGGCATTTAGCCCATTTATATTTAAGGTTAACATTGTTATGTGTGAATTTGATCCTGCCATTTTCATGCTAGCTGGTTGTTTTGCCCATTAGTTGATGCAGTTTCTTCATAGTGTCGATTGTCTTTACAATTTTGTATATTTTTGCAGTGGCTAGTACTGGGTGTTCCTTTCAATGTTTAGTGCTTCCTTCAGGAGCTTTTGTAAGGCAGGCCTGGTGGTGACAAAATCTCTTGGCAGTTGCTTGTCCATAAAGGATTTTATTTCTCCTTCGCTTATGAAGTTTAGTTTGGCTAGATATGAAATTCTGGGTTGAAAATTCTTTTCTTTAAGGATATTGAATACTGGCCTCCACTCTCTTCTGGCTTGTAGGGTTTCTGTGGAGAGATCTGCTGTGAGTCTGATGGGCTTTCCTTTGTGGGTAACCTGGCCTTTCTCTCTGGCTGCCCATAGCATTTTTTCCTTCATTTCAACCCTGATGAATCTGATGATTATGTGTATTGGGTTGCTCTTCTTGTGAAGTATCTTTGTGGTGTTTTCTCTATTTCCTGGATTTGAATGTTGGGCTGTCTTGTTGGTTGGTGAAGTTCTCCTGGATAATATCCTGAAATTTTTCCAGCTTGGTTTCATTCTCCTCATCCCTTTCAGGTTCACTGATCAAATGTAGGTTTGGTGTTTTCACATAATCCCATATTTCCTGGAGGCTTTGTTCATTTCTTCTCACTCTTTTTTATTTAATCTTGCCTTCTCACTTTATTTTATTGAGTTGATATTCAATCTCTGATATCCTTTCTTTTGTTTGATCAATTTGGCTATTGAAACTTGTGTATGCTTCACAAAGTTCTTGTGCTGTGTTTTTCAGCTCCATCAAGTCATTTATATTCTTCTCTATGCTGGTTATTCTAGTTAGCATTTCATCTAACCTTTTCTCAATGTTCTTAGCTTCCTTTCATTGGATTAGAACATGCTCCTTTAGCTCAGAGAAGTTTGTTATTACCCACCTTCTGGAGACTTCTTCTGTCAATTTGTCAAACTCATTCTCCATCCAGTTTTGTTGACTTGCTGGTTAGGATTTGTGATTCCTTGGAGGAGAAGAGATGTTCTGGGTTTTGTCAATTTCAGCCTTTTTGTGCTGGTTTCTTCCCATCTTCGTGGATTTATCTACCTTTGGTCTTTGAAGTTGGTGACTTTTGGATGGGGTTTCTGAGTGGACATCCCTTTTGTTGATGTTGAAGCTATTTCTTTCTGTTTGCTAATTTTCCTTCTAACAGGCCCCTCTGCTGCAGGTCTGCTGGAGTTTGCTGGAAGTCCACTCCAGGCCCTGCTTGCCTGGGAATCACCTGCAGGTGATTCACAGCAGCAAAGATTGCTGCCTATTTCTTCCTCTGGTAGCTTCATCCCAGAAGACTACCTGCTAGATGTCAGCCAGAGCTCTCCTGTATGAGGTGTCTCCTAGCCAGGATACATAGGGGTCAGGGATCCACTTGAGGAGGCAGTCTCTTCCTTATCAGAGCTCAAGCACTGTCCTGGGAGGTCCATTGCTCCCTTCAGAGCTACCAGGCAGGGATGTTTAAATCTGCTGAAGTAGAAACTACAACAACCCCTTTTCCCAGGTGCTCTCTCCCAGAAAGGTGGGGTCTTTATTTATAAGTCCCTGACAGGCTGCTGCCTTTTTTCAGAGATGCCCTGCCCAGCAAGAAGGTATTTTAGTGACAGTCTGCCTGTAGAGGCCTTGCTGAGCTGCTGTGGTCTCTGCCCAGTTGCTGTGTAAACTTCCTGGCAACTTTGTTTATACAAGTGAGGTTAAAACTTCCTACCCTCCATTTTCATGCTGCTAATAAAGATAGATAGATAGATGATAGATAGATAGATAGATAGATAGATAGATAGATAGATAGATAGATAGTTAGATAATTTTTTTAAGTGCCTACCTGATCCTCAGCAATGGCGGACGCCCCTTTCCCCATCTAGCTCAAATGTTCCAGGTTGAGCTCAGACTGGTTGCAAGAATTTCAAGCTAGTGGATCTTTGCTTGCTGGTCTTCATGGGGGTGAGACCCTCTGAACCAGATCACTTGACTGCCTGACTTCAGCCCCCTTTTTTAGGGAAATGAGTGGTTCTGTCTCACTGGTGTTCCAGGCACCACTGGGGTATGAGGAAAAAAAAAAAACTGCTGCAGTTAAAATGGTCACCCGATTTTGTGCTGGAAACCTGGGGCACTGCAATTGTAAGCACCAAAGGGATACCCCTGGTCTGCAGGTTATGAAGACCATGGGAAAAGCGCAGTATCTGAGCCAAAGTGCTAAAGTGTCTGGAAAAGTCCCTAATGGCTTCCCTTGGCTAGGAGAGGGAGTTCTCTGGTCCCATATGCTTCCTGGGTGAGGCAATGTCCCACCTTGCTTCAGCTTGCCCTCGTTGGGCTGCACCCACTGTCTAACCAGTCCCAATGGGATGAAACTGGTACCTCAGTTGCAAATGCAGAGATCACTCACCTTCTGGATCACTCTCACTGGGAACTGCAAACCGGAGCTCTTTCTATTTGGCCATCTTGGTGGAAGTCAAAATGGTAATTTAGTAACTTGATCTGATTCTAGGCAATTTTAAGAAAAGCAGCAATTTCACAAATACTTACAGAATCTCTAAAGCACACAGTTGTGGATGTTTTCACAGCCCATATCAAACTTATTCTAAATCAGCCATCTGCTCCAAAAAAACACTGTAAAAAAAAATGAGCATAGGTAAAATAATTTTGTTAACTAGCATTTACAAACTGAAGAAACAGTATGATAAGAAGCAAATGAAAATATATAATACTTGTGTGACATGACTAAAATCCAAAGTCTGACTAAGTTCTGCGTATGGAAAGAACAAGGCTAATTATTTATGTTTGACAGGTTTAACGTTGAGGGCTTCTTCTCTAATGTGGGTATAATGAATGACTTTTTTAAATTTGACCACACAGTTATCTGTTCATAGGTCAATACTAAATTTTAACAAATTATAAGGTCCTTCAGATTGAAGAATAAAATATTAAAAGAAACCATGATTTAGTTTGCTAATTGTTCTTCCTTGCTAAAAAATTCTCTTTAAATACCTTACATTTTAATTTGTCCACTGGGATTTCTACTATTCAAAGTAGTAAAGGCCTAGACATTTAAGAACTAAATTTTTCTGTGTAAATTCATGGACCCTCCTGCTATTGATGATGGCACCTCTGAGTTTCTTAAATGCTATTTTTCCCCTTTTCAAATATTAACTATTTGAACTGAGACTTAGGAGAGCTCTTTAACCCTAGAAAGCTGAAAGGTAGGTAATTACAGAGGTAGAGGGAGGTTTAACTGATATGTGTGTCAGAGGATTTTATTTTTTAGTGTACCTTGTTCATTTAAGCTAGTCGCTCCTTTAGAAATTTAACACAAAAATATGTATTATTTAGTTAAATTAGTTAATAAAATTATTATGTGATATATTGACCAAACAGTACTTTAGTTCAGACAATAACTACAAAGTTACTTATATTCCCTTTTAGCTCCTAAAACTTTTGTTACAAATCTACTAATTAGCTACAATCAGCTACACTCAGTCTACAGCTTAGCTATCATCTGTTAGTATTTAAGGAATTACCTAATCTTTTTCTAGTCTGTAAGAAATAGTCCAATCTTTGAGAACAGATAGAGATCTGTTCAACATAAGAGTAAAACAAAGTTCATGTAATTTCTAAACTGAAGATCTGCTACATTTTAAATATATAAAAATATGTGCACCTTTAATTTTTTTAAAAAAGGAAAAGGTATCTTCTCCACTTTCTCCCAACTCTCACCTCTTTTACTATATGGAATTCTCTACGTTACTTTTACAATCAATCTTTACTTCTTTTGATTCTAAATTTTTACGTCTTTATAAACTTAACATCACTTGCCCAGATTGAAGCAGGCTTTTCTATGTTTTTATATGTTGATTTTTAAAATTCAACCTGAGTATTTCAAAACAAACTTTTTTCCTTTATACTTCAGAAAATAAAGTCTAATTATTTTTTTTAAAAAAACTGGTCAGGCACTTACTTAAAGGACTTATAGGTCGGCGAGAAAAGAGAGGAACTTCACAGGATTAAGAACTACGTCTTGGATCAAATATCTAAAGACGTGCTAAATTTTAAAACTTTTCCAGCATCGGTTTCCAAATGTGCCAGTCAAATGGCAAGATAACTTCAGTCATATGGTTTGTCTTTGTATCTTCTATCCAAGTGGTTTACAGAAATGTCTAAGAATTGGCAGCAAAATTCTTTCTTGTTGTGTTCAAGTCTTAGATTCTCAGCAGCAACATACTTGATGCAGGATTTGGATAAGGAAGATGTCACAAAGAGCCCCATCTGAGGTACAGACATAACTTGGAGAAATTGCAGGTTTGGTTTGAGGCCACTACAGTAAAGCAAGTCACATGAGTTTTTTGGTTTCCCAGTGCATATAAAGGTTATGTTTATACAATACTGTCCCCTATTAAATGTGCAATAGCATTATGCCTAAAAATTTATATACCTTAATTTAAAAATGCTTTAAAAGAACACAGTGATAATCATCTGAGCTTTCAGGGAATCAGTCATTTTGCTGGTGGAAGGCTTTGCCTCAGTGTTGATGGCCACTGACTGATGAGGATAGTGGTTGAAAAGGGTCGGATGGCTACAGAAATTTCTTAAAGTAAGACAATGATGAAGTGTGTTACATCTATTTATTACTCTTCCTTTTGCAAAATATGTTTCTATAGTATGTAATGTTGTTTGGTAGCATTTTACTCACACTAGAACTTCTTTCAAAATTGGAGTCCATCCTTTCAAATCCACCACTACTTTATCAACCAAGTTTATGTAGTATTCTAAATCCTTTGTTGTAATTTCAACAATGTTCACAGTGTCTTCACCAAGAATGGATTCCATCTTAAGAAACCACGTTCTTTTCTCATCCATGAGAAGAACTCTTCATCTGTTCAAGTTTGATCATAAGACTGCAGCAATTTAGGATCCACTTCTAATTCTAATTCTCTTGCTATTTTCACTACATTTGAAGTTACTTCCTTCATTAAAGTCCTGAACTTACTAAAGTAATCCATGAGGGTTGGAATCACCTTCTCCCAAATTCCTGTTAATGTGGATATTTTGACTTCCTCCCACAAATCATGAATGGTTTCAATGGCATCTAGAGTGGCGAATCCTTTCCAGAAGGTTTTCCATTTACTTCGCCTGTATTCATTAAAGGAGCTGTTATCTATGATAGCTGCAGTCTTATGAAATGTGTTTCTTAATAATAAGACTTAAAAGTCAAAATTACGCTTTGATCCATGGGCTGCAGTGTGGATGTTGCATTAGCAGGCATGAAAATAACATTCATTCTCCTTGTATGTTTACATCAGAGTTCTTGTGTGACTATATGCATTGTCAATGAGCAGTCATATTTTGAAATTAATCCTTTTTTCTAAGCAGTAGATGTACTGTCATCTAGGCTCTGTTGTTCTATTTGTAGACACGGGCAGAGTAGATTCAGCATAGTTATTAGGGGACTTAGGATTTTTGGAATGGGAAATGAGCAGTGGCTTCACCAGCTGCATAAGCCCTTAACAAGAGTGTCAGCCTATCCTTTAAAGCTTTGAATCAAGGCATTGACTTCTCCTCTCTAGCTCTGAAAGTCCTAGATGGCATCTTCTTCCAATAGAAGCATGTTTTGTTGACATTAAAAAATATGTTGTTTAGTGTAGCCACCTTTATCTATGGTCTTAGCTAGGTCTTCTAAATAACTTACTGCAGCTCTTACATCAGCACTTACCTGCTTCACTTTGCACTGCAGTTTGGTGCTATAGAGATGGCTTCCTTTTTTAAGCCTCATGAACCAACTTTTGCTAGCTTCAAACTTTTTTTCTCCAGGTTCCCTGCTTCTCTCAGCTATCACAGAATTGAAGTAAATTAGGGCCTTGCTCCTGATAGGCTTTGGCTTAAGGGAATGTTGTAGCTGGTTTGATCTTCTAGTCAGACCACTCAAAAACTTTCTCCATATGAACAGTAAGGTTGTTTCACTTTTGTATCATTAGCGTATTCACTGGAGTAGCACTTTTAATTTCCTTGAAGAGCATTTCTTTGGCATTCACAACTTGGCTATTTTGCACAAGAGGCATAGCTTTTGGCTATCTCAGCCTTCAATATACCTTCCTCATTAAGTTTAGCCATTTCTAGCTTCTGATTTAAAGTGACAAACGTGGGGCTTTTTTCACTTAAAAACTTGGAGGCCATTGTAGGGTTATTAATTAACCTCATTTCAATATTATTGTGTCTTAGAGAATATGAAGGCCCAAGAAGAGGAAGGGAGTCAAGAGATCAGCCAGTCAGCGGAGCAGTCACAACACCCACAACATCTGTCAATTAAGTTCACTGTCTTATATGGACACAGTTCATGGCACCCCAGACAATGATGATGGTAACATCGAAGATCACTGATCATAGATCACTGATATATAATAATAATGAGGAAGTCTGAGATAGAATTGCTCAATGCAGGGTTGCCACAAACTCTCTACTTGTATAAAAAAAAAAAAAAAAAAAAAAAAAAAGAACATGGTATCTGTAAAGCCCAATGAAGCAAAACACAATAAGCCAAGGTATGCCTGTAGAAAAACTGCCTGTTGACACAGAAAAAATGGAGACAGAGTTCAGAAACAATGCTCAGTACCCTTAGAGGGCTGAGTCATGAACAAAAAGAACTTGAATTATGCCAAGACTTCTGGCTAAAATGTAGGATTTGAAATACAGTGAGAGAACGCCCTCCATTAAGAAGAAACAGACCTACTGGAGAAGATGTGTAGTAATGTCTTCTGAAAACAATATGTATAACTAGCTTTGAAAAGAAGGGAAAATGGATGCAAAGAATGCTGAGCATGAGAGAATAGCAGGTCTGAGGAAAGCTGTGCCCCCATTGTGTGCTGCTGACATGAATGGGTTCTTCCATAACTACTCCCTTACTGGTGAATTCCTGATATAATACTTTTATAATTTTTTTTACATTCAATATACATATATATATTATTTCACTTCAGGTTCTGGGGTACATGTGCAGAACATGCAGGATTGTTGCATAGGTACACACATGTGGTTTTCTGCCTTTCTCCCCATCACCTATATATGGCATTCCTCCCCATGTTATCCCACTCCAACTCCCTACCCCTGGCTGTCCCTCCCCTAGTCCCCTCAACAGACCCCAGTGTGTGATGCTCCCCTCCCTGTGTCCATGTGTTCTCATCATTCAACACCAGCCTATGAGTGAGAATATGTGGTGTTTGATTTTCTGTTCTTGTGTCAGTTTGCTGAGAATAATGGTTTCCACATTCATCCATGTCCCTACAAAGGACACAAACTCATCATTTTTTTATGGCTACATAGCATTCCATGGTGTATATGTGCCACATTTTCTTTGTCCAGTCTATCATCAATGGGCATTTGGGTTGGTTCCAGGTCTTTGCTATTGTAAACAGTGCCTCAATGAACATATGTGTGCATGTGTCTTTATAACTGAA
Organism: Sapajus apella; assembly: GCF_009761245.1. NCBI lineage: Eukaryota > Metazoa > Chordata > Mammalia > Primates > Cebidae > Sapajus > Sapajus apella. The sequence goes on from NW_022436946.1 coordinate 40,122,589, forward strand.
TGATTTAAATCCTTTGGATATATACCCAGTAATGGGATTGCTGGGTCAAATGGAATTTCTATTTCTAGGTCCTTGAGGATTTGCCACACTTCCATGATGGTTAAACTAATTTACACTCCCACCAACAATGTAAAAGTGCTCCTATTTCTCCACAACCTCTCCAGCATCTGTTGCCTCCAGATTTTTTAATGATTGTCATTCTAACGGGCGTGAGATGGTATCTCAATGTGGTTTTGATTTGCGTTTGTCTAATTACCAGTGATGATGAGCATTTTTTCATGTTTGCTGGCCTCATATATGTCTTCTTTTGAAAAGTGCCTGTTCATAACCTTTGCCCACTTTTGAATGGGTTCATTTGTTTGTTTCTTGTAAATCTGTTTTAGTTCTTTGTAGATTCTGGATATTAGCCCTTTGTCAGATGGGTTGATTGCAAAAAATTTTTCCAGTTCTGTTGGTTGCCAGTTCACTCTAGTGATTGTTTCTTTTGCTGTGCAGAAGCTCTAGAGTTTCATTAGACCCCATTTGTCTATTTTGGCTATTGTTGCCACTGCTTTTGGTGTTTTAGTCATGAAGTCCTTGCCTATGCCTATGTCCTGAATGGTTTTGCCTAGGTTTTCTTCTAGGGTTTTTGTGGTACTCGGTCTTATCTTTAAGTCTTTAATCCATCTGGAGTTAATTTTATTGTAAGGTGTCAGGAAGGACTCCAGTTTTTGCTTTCTGTACATGGCTAGCCAGTTTTCCCAATTCCATTTATTAAACAGGGAATCCTTTCTGCATTGCTTGTTTTTATCAGGTTTGTCAAAGATCAGATGGTTGTGGATGTGTGGCGTTGCCTCTGAGGCCTCTGTTCAGTTCCATTGGTCTATATCTCTGTTTTGGTACCAGTACCATGCTGTTTTGATTACTGTAGCCTTGTAGTATAGTTTGAAGTCAGGTAGCGTGATGCCTCCGGCTTTGTTCTTTTTACTTAGAATTGACTTGGCTATGCGGGCTCTCTTTTGATTCCATATGAAGTTTAAGGCAATGTTTTCCTGTTCTGTGAAGAGGGTCATGGGCATCTTGATGGGGATTGTGTTGCATCTAGAAATTACTTTGGGCATTATGGCCATTTTCACAATATTTATTCTTCCTAACCATAAGAATGGAATGTTTTTCCATCTGTTTATGTCTTCTCTTATTTTGTTGAGCAGTGGTTTGTAGTCCTCCTTGAAGAGGTCCTTTACATCCTTTGTTAGTTGTATTCCTAGGTATTTTATTCTCTTTGTAGCAATTGTGAATGGGAGTTTGCTCATGATTTGGCTCTCTGTTAGTCTGTTATTGGTGTATAGAAATGCTTGTGATTTCTGCACATTGATTTTGTATCCTGAGACTTTGCTAAAGTTGCTTATAGTTTCAGGAGATTTTGGGCTGAGATGATAGGGTCTTCTAAATATACAATCATGTTGTCTGCAAATAGAGACAATTTGCCTTCCTCCTTTCCTAATTGAATACTTTTTATTTCCTTTTCTTGCCTGATTGCTTTGGCTAGAACTTCCAATACTATATTGAATAGGAGTGGTTAGAGAGGGCATCCTTGTCTAGTGCCAGATTTTAAAGGGAATGCTTCCAGTTTTTGCCTATTCAGTATGATATTAGCTTTGGGTTTGTCATAAATAACTTTTATTATTTTGAGATACGTTCCATCAATATCTAGTTTATTGAGGGTTTTTAGCATAAAGGACTGTTGAATTTTGTCAAAGGCCTTCTCTACATCTATTGAGATAATCATGTAGTTTTTGTCTTTGGTTCTGTTTATGTGGTGAATTACATTTATAGACTTGCATGTATTGAACCAGCCTTGCATCCCCGGGATAAAGCCTACTTGATCATAGTGAATAAGCTTTTTGATGTGCTGTTGCAATTGGTTTGCCAGTATTTTATTGAAAATTTATGCATCTATGTTCATGATGGATATTAGCCTGAAGTTTTCTTTTCTTGTTGAGTCTCTGCTAGGCTTTGGTGTCATGATGATGTTCGTCTCATAAAATAATCTGGAAAGGATACCCTCTTTTTGTATTATTTGGAATAGTTTCAGAAGGACTAGTACCAGCTCCTCTTTGTATGTCTGATAGAATTCGGTTGTGAACCCATCTAGACCTGGACTTTTTTTGGTTGGTAGGCTATTAATTGCTGCCTCAACTTCAGCCGTTGTTATTGGTCTATTCAGGGTTTTGACTTCTTCCTGGTCTAGGCTTGGGAGGATACAAATGTCCAGGAATTTATCCATTTCTTCCTGGTTTACTGTTTTCTGTGCACAGAGTTGTTTGTAGGAATCTCTGGTGGTAGTTTGTATTTCTGTGGAATCTGTGGTGATATCCCTTTATCATTTTTTATTGCCTCTATTTGATTCTTCTCTTTTCTTTTTTATTAATCTGGCTAGTGGTCTATTCTGTTGATCTTTTCAAAAAACCAGCTCCTGGATTTAATAATTTTTTGAAGGGTTTTTGTGTCTCTATCTCCTTTGGTTCTGCTCTGATCTTAGTTATTTCTTGTCTTCTGCTAGCTTTTGAGTTTGTTTGATCTTGCTCCTCTAGCTCTTTCAATTTTGATGATAGGGTGTTGATTTTAGATCTTTCCTTGCTTCTCATGTGGGCATTTATTGCTGTAAATTTTTCTCTAGACACTGCTTTATATGTGCCCCAGAGATTATGGTACGTTGTGTCTTCATTCTTGTTGGTTTTGAAGAACATCTTTATTTCTGCCTTCATTTCATTGTTTATCCAGTCGACATTCAAGAGCCAGTTGTTCAGTTTCCATGAAGCTGTGCTAGTTTCTGAGTTAGTTTCTTAACCCTGAGTTCTAATTTGATTGCACTGTGGTCTGAGAGACTGCTATGATTTCCCTTCTTTTGCATTTGCTGAGGAGTGAGTTACTTCCAATTATGTGATCAGTTTTAGAGTAATTGTGATGTAGTGCTGAGAAGAATGTATATTCTGGGAATTTGGGGTGGAGAGTTATGTAAATGTCTATTAGGTTTGCTTGATCCAGGTCTGAGTTCAAGTCCTGGATATCCTTGTTAATTTTCTGTCTCGTTGATCTGTCTAATATTGACAGTGGAGTGTTAATGTCTCCCACTATTGTTGTATGGGAGTCTAAGTCTCTTTGTATGTCCTTAAGAACTTGGTTTATGTATCTGAGTGCTCCTGTATTCGGTGCATATATATTTAGGATCATTAGCTCTCCTTGTTGCATTGATGCTTTTACCCTTATGTAATGCCCTTCTTTGTCGCTTTTGATCTTTGTTGGTTTAAAGTTAATTTTATCAGAGACTAGGATTGTAACTCCTACTTTTTTTTGCTCTCCATTTTCTTGGTAAATCTTCCTCCATCTCTTTATTTTGAGCCTATGTGTATCCTTGCACATGAGATGGGTGTTCTGGATACAGCACACCTATGGGTTTTCAATTTTTATCCAATATGCCAATCTGTGTCTTTTGATTGGGGCATTTAGCCCATCTACATTTAAGGTTAATATTGTTATGTGTGAATTTGATCCTGCCATTTTGATGCTAGCTGGTTGTTTAGCCTGTTAGTTGACACGGTTTCTTCATTATGTCAATGTTCTTTACCATTTGGTACATTTTTGGAGTGGCTGGTACTGGTTGTTTCTTTCTATCTTTAGCGCTTCTTTCAGGAGCTCTTGTAAGACAGACCTGGTGGTGATGAAATCTCTAAGAAATTGCTTGTTCATAAAGGATTTTATTTTTCCTTTGCTTATGACCTTAGTTTGGTTGAATATGAAATTCTAGGTTGAAAGTTCTTTTCTTTAAGGATGTTGAATATTGGCCCCCACTCTCTTCTGGCTTATAGGGTTTCTGCTGAGAGATCGCTGTGAGTCTGATGGGCTTCCCTTTGTGGGTAACCCAACCTTTCTCTCTGGCTGCCCTTAGCATTTTCTCCTTCATTTCAACCCTGGTGAATCTGACGATTATGTGCCTTGGGATTGCTCGTCTTGTGGAATATCTTCGTGAGGTTCTCTGTATTTCCTGGACTTGAATATTGGCTTGCCTTGCTAGGTTGGGGAAGTTCTCCTGGATAGTATCCTGAAGAGTGTTTTCCAGCTTGGATTCATTCTCTCCGTCACATTCAGGTACACCTATCAGACATAGATTAGGTCTTTTCACATAATCCCATATTTCTTGGAGGCTTTTTTAATTTCTTTTTACTCTTTTTTCTCTAATCTTACCTTCTTATTTTATTTCATTGAGTTGATCTTCAATCTCTGATATCCTTTCCTCTGTTTGGTCAATTTGGCTATTGAAACTTGCGTATGCCTCATGAAATTCTTGGGTTGTGTTTTTCAGCTCCATCAATTCATTCATATTCTTCTCTAAGCTGTTTATTCTAGTTAGCATTTCATCCAACCTTTTTTCAAAGTTCTTAGTTTCTTTGCATTGGGTTAGAACATGTTCTTTTAGTTCAGAGAAGTCTTTTATTATCCACTTTCTGAAGCCTGTTTCTGTCAGTTCATCAGATGCATTCTCCATCCAGCCTTGTTCCCTTGCTGATAAGGAGTTGTGAACCCTTGGAGGAGGAGAGTGTTCTGGTTTTGGGTGTTTTCATCTTTTTTGCGCTGGTTTCTTCCCATCTTTGTGAATTTATCTGCCTGTGGTCTTTATGGTTGGTGACTTTAGATGGGGTCTCTGAGTGGACATCCTTTTTGTTGACGAGGAAGTTATTTCTTTCTGTTTTTTAGTTTCCTTCTAACAGTCAGGCCCCTCTACTGTAGGACTGCTGGAGGTCCACTCCAGACCCTGCTTGCCTGGGGATTACCTGCGGCAGCTGCAGAACAGTAAGGGTTGCTGCCAGTTTCTTCTTCTGTTATCTTTGTCCCAGAAGGATACCTGCTGGATATCAGCCTGAGCTCTCCTTTGTGAGGTGTCTCTTTGGATATTTGGGGGTCAGGGAGCTGCTTGAGGAGACAAGTCTGTCCCTTATAGGAGCTCAAGTCCTGAGCTATGAGCTCTGTTATTACATTCAGAGCTGCTGGGCAGGTATGTTTAAGTCTGCTGCAGCAGAACTCATAAGCGCTTTTTTTTCCCGGGTGCTCTGTCCTGGGAAGGTGGGGCTTTATTTATAAGTTCCTGATGTGCTGCTGCCTTTTTTCAGAGCTGCTCTGCCCAGCGAGGAGGTAGCCTAGTCACAGTCTTCCAGCAGAGGCATTGCTGAGCTGCGGTGGGCTCTGCCCAGCTGCTGGGTGAACATCCTTGTGGTTTTGTTTATAGAGGTATAGTTAGAACTGCCTCAGTAATGGGGGACTGTCTCTATAATGGTGGACTGCCTCGGTAATGGCGGATTGCCTGGTTAATAGCGGGCTGTATCAGTAATGGTGGACTGCCTCAGTAATGGTGGACTGCCTCAGTAGTGGTGGACTGCCTAAGTAATGGCAGATGTCCTTCCCCCAACAGAGCTGGACCATCCAGGGTCCAGCTGTGCTTTCTCTGAAACTCTCAATCCAGAGCATTTCAGATTGCTGGTCTTTGTAGGGGTGGAACCTGCCGAGCCAGATCACCTAGCTCCCTGTTTCAGCCCCCTTTTTTTCAGTTGAATGGCCGACTTTGTCTCCCAGGCATTCCAGGCACCAGTTGAAACAGCTGCCCAGATTTGTGTGAGTTTTTATGCGGAGACCTGCTGTGCTGGCTGAAACAGCCATGTTGGAGACTGATAGCGCTTTTCTGCCAGGGAATCTCCTGGTCTGTGGGCAGTAAAAACTAGTTTGGAAATGCAGTGTTCACTTGCCCTCTGTGTTGTTCTCACTGGGAATGCACTCCAGAGCTGTTCCTATTCAGCCATCTTGGAGCATCTCCTCTTGTTATAATTTTTTAAAGATTCAGTCAACATTATTTTATATGTTCCTTTGAGCAGTAGTCTGCCTCTTTTTGAGGGCTAAATTCCTAGACATAAAATTTCTAGTTCAAAGATATATACATTTTAATTTTTAATAAATATTGCCTTTCTCCATCATATTACTAACTTTCCTTCCACCTTTCTTCACCATTGTTAAGGTGGGTTTGGTGCTTCAATCCTAATGAAAAACAGATTCCCTCCAGCTTTTTAAGTTTCCATATTCCAGGTCTCTTTAAATTTCATCACTACCGTGTTAAAAATAAAATAATTAGCGTTCTCTCATATTAGAAAGATAAGTTTACAAATGTTCTGCTTATTCAGTATAGAAAACATTTTAATGCAAAAAGTTAAAGAAAACTTAAAACTCTCATATGCCATCATCTGTGTTGACCATTTGATTAGTTTTCTACTAGTCTTTTTATCTTCATTTATATGCATTCTAAATACCAAATTAAAATTTTATTATATATACAGTTTCATATTCGACTTTTCTTACTTAACATTATGTTGTAAACACTTACCATTAAATCAGAGGAAAAATGCTACAAATCCTCCCATTTGCTTTTCAACATAGGTGTAGGTAATCCTTTCTTATTTGTGACAGGTTTCCTAATTAATAGACAAAAGTTTTCAAAGTATAACATTCCAATTTTTCTTCCCCAGAAAAAAAAAAACCTGGAAAGTAACTAGTCTCAACCTGAGTAATTTAAAATTATACATTGTAAAGTAAGTTTAATATTACAAAATTTATTCTTTATTTTTAACACTATAAGCATTTAATCCTATAATAGTGTGAGATATCTGAATTTCCAAAGATAATTAAATTTGAAACTTTTCATTTCAGAAAAGCCACAGAAGAGGAATTGAGACTTGAAGAAGAAAATCAAAGGCTACTGGAAGATTTGAAAGTGAAAGTAAAAGGCAAGCACAGATTGCTATTACTGATAATGTGTCATGGTATTGTTATTGCAAGCAATTGCAGTATTTCAAGAGAATTATAGGCTGGGTGATCACATTTCCCAATTTGTCCATGAGAGCCCAGGTTTATGCCTATGGTCTTTAAGTCTTTATAGTACTCCCTTTTATTCTTAACGTGTTCCAATTTATACGCTAAATAATATTGTCACTGAAGTAATGGATTCATAGGAAAATGACTCTTGACACAAATAGCTACTCATACATTCTCTATAAGTGATACACAGCAGAGTAGCACATACAGCTTGTCTTTAAATGGTTGCTCTTGATACAGATGACATATAGCTGTTGACATTACTTCGATGAGAACAATCCTACAGAAGTTGAGAAGACAGCACATCTCTTATTATTCACTTACTCTCTTTATGATTAAACACTCATCTTCATTATATAACTTACTCTGTTTCTTTTAAGATTGGAGTTTTTCAATGGACTTAACCCATACCCTAGAACAAATGAATTTAACAGATATTTATAGAACATTCTACCCAACAACTGCAGAATATAAATTCTATTAATCAGCACCTGGAACATCCTCCAAGATAGATCATATAATAGGCCACAAAATAGGTCTCAGCAAATTTAAGAAAATCAAAATTTTACCAAGTACTCTTTCAAACCATAGTGGAATAAAACTAGAAATCAACTCCAGAAAAAACCCTCAAAACTATACAAATACATGGAAATTAAACAATCTGCTCCTGAATGATCTTTGTGCCAACAAAGAAATCACGAAGGAAATTTAAAAATTTTTGGAACTGAACGATAACAGTGACACAACTTATCAAAACTTCTGGGATAC
>NW_022436946.1:40130350-40331020 GCF_009761245.1 Sapajus apella
AAAAAAAAAAAAAGCTGGTTCTTTGAAAAGGTAAACAAAACTGTTAGACCATTAGCAAGAGTAACCTAAAAATGAAGAGAGAAGATTCAAATAAGCTCAGTTAGAAATGAAACGGGAGGACAGGCATTGTGGTTTACTCCTGTAATCCCAGCACTTTGGGAAGCTAAGGCGGGTGGGTCACTTGAGGTCAGGAGTTTGAGACCAGCCTGGCCAACATGGCAAAAACCCATTTCTACTAAAAATACAAAAATTAGCCACGCATAGCCAGACATGATGGCAGGCACCTGTAGTCCCAGCTAATCAGGAGGCCGAGGCACAAGAATCACTTGAACCTGGGAGGCAGAGGTTACAGTGAGCTGGGATTATGTCACTGCACTCCAGCATGGGCAAAAGAGCAATACTCTATCTCAAAAAGAAAAGAAAAAAGAAAAAGAAAAGATAAAAAAGAAAAAGAAAAATGAAGTGGGAGATACTACAACCAATACCACAGAAACACAAAAGATCATTCAAAGCTGCTATGAACACCTTTATGTGCACAAACTAGAAAATCTAGAGGAGATGGATACTTTTCTGGAAATAAACAACCCTTCTAGATTTAATTGGGAAGAAATAGAAGCTCCAAACAGACCAATAACAAGTAGCAAGATTGAAACTGTAATTTAAAAATTGCCAATAAGAAAAACTCCAGGACCAGATGGATTCACAGCTGATTTCTATCAGGCATTCAAAGAATTGGTACCAATCTTACTGAAACTATTCCAAAAGACAAAGAAAAATATGGAGGCATCACATTACCCAACATCAAACTATACTTCAAGGCTATAGTTACCAAAACAGCATGATACTGGTATAAAAATAGACACATAGACGAATGGAACAGAATAGAGAACCCAGAATAAAGTCAAATATTTACAGTCAACTGATCTTCGACAAAGCAAAAAGAAAAAAAAAAAACATAAGTGAAGAAAAGATACCCTGTTCAACAAATGGTGCTGGGATAATTGGCAAGCCACATGTAGAAGTATGAAGCTGGATCCTCACCTGTCACCTTACAGAGAAATCAACTGAAGATGGATCAAGGACCTAAATCTAAGACCTGAAACCATAAAAATTCTGGAAGATAACATCAAAAAACAATTCTAGACATTGGCTTAGGCAAAGAGTTCATGACCAAAAACCTAAAAACAAAAACAAAAATAAATAGATATGGCCTAATTAAACTAAAAAGCTTCTGCACAGCAAAAGAAATAATCAGCAGAGTAAAAACAGACAGCACACAGGGTGGGAGAAAATCTTCACAAACAATGCTTCTGACAAAGGACTAATATCCAGAATCTACAAGGAACTCAGACAAATCAGCAAGAAAAAAAAAATAATAACCCCATTGGAAAGTGGGCTAAGGACATGAATAGACAATTCTCAAAAGAAGATATACAAATGGCCAACAAATATATGAAAAAATGCCCAACATCACTAATTATCAGGGAAATGCAAATCAAGGCCATAGTGACATACCACATTACTCCTACAAGAATGGTCATAATTTAAAAATTTTTTAAAAATAAATGTTAACATGGAAGTGATGAAAAGGAAACACTTTAACACTGCTGGTTGGAATATAAACCAGTACAATCACTGTGGAAAACAGTATGGCAATTCCTTAAAGAATTAAAGTAAAATTACCATTTGATCCAGTAATCCCACTACCGGGTATCTATCCAGAGGAAAAGAAATCATTATTTGAAAAAGACAGTTGCACACACATGTTTATAGCAGTACAATTCATAATTGAAAAAATATAGAACCAGCCTAAATGCCATATATATATACACACACATATACACACACACACACCGTGGAATACTACTCAGCCACAAAAAGGAATGAAATAATGGTTTTCACAGCAGCCTGGATGGAGTTGGAGACCATCATTCTAAGTGAAGTAAATCAGGAATGGAAAACCAAACGTTGTATGTTCTCACTTATAAGTGGGAGCTAAATTATAAAAACACAAAGGCATAAGAATGATATAATGGACTTTGGAAAGTTGGGGGTAAGGTGGGAGGGAAATGAGAAATAAAAGACTACACATTGGGTACAGTGTACACTGCTCGGGTAATGGGTGCACCAAAACCTCAGAAATCACTAAAGAACTTTTCCATGGAGCCAGACACCAACTGTTCCACAACAACTTTTGGAATAAAAAAAATTTTTAAAGATAAAACAGACATTTTAAAAAGACTGGAGTTCTTAACCTAGGGTCTGTGGGTAAAATTCAAGGATATGTAAACTTAATTGGAAAATAATCCCAAATTTATTTTCACTAACTTTTAACTGAAATTTATTATTTCCTTTAATAAGCAATTAATATAGGCAGCAAACCACAATAATATTAGCAATACCTTGACTTTGTCACCAAAAGAAATGAAGATGTATTCATATCACATTACAGTTTTACATATCTTTACATGCTTATCACTGTTCCAAAATTATGGTAGTTATTAAACCAGCTACTAGTTCTGCTTTTGTTTTTTGAGACAGAGTCTCACTCTGTCACCCAGGCTAGAGTGTAGTGACATGATCTCAGCTCACTGTAATCTCCACCTCCCAGGTTGGAGTGATTCTCCTGCCTCAGCCTCCAAAGTAGCTGGGGCTACAGGTGCATGCCACCACTCCCAGCTAATTTTTGTATTTTGTATTTACATCTACTGTATTGATTAATATACTACATTATTTATTATTTTTAGTTAGCTGTAAGAAAATCAATCATTATATATGTCATCTAGCCTGGTGCTACCCATTAGAAACATAATGGAAGCCACACGTGGAGCTTTAAATTTTCTAAAAGCCACATATTTTACATTTAGTTTTTAATATTAAATCTTTAAAATTTACTGTATGTTTTATACTTGCAGTATATATATCAATTTGGACTAGCTTCATTTCAAGTGGCTGCCATATTGAATGGTGCAGATGTAGCCATTTCTTTGGACATTGGGCTATTTCTAGATTTACTGTAAGGATATTTGGAACTGCCATAAACATTTCCATTTTTTAATGAACTGCTAGTCTGGTACTCCCATAGCACTCTGAACAGGTGAGTAGCATCCTTTACCATTACATATTATAGCTATATGAATAGCTATTATATATAGATAATTTTTCTATCTCCCCCATTAAACAATATACTCCAGAGGGCAGGGACCATATTGTATTATTTGTTTGGCCTCAGCACTTATCAGCACCCTACAAATGTCTGTTGACTTCTCCCAAATGATAGTTTAATTCTTCAAAATTTTTTAGAAGCTGAAGAAACTGATAATGAGGATGAAGAGGAGATTGAAGGTGATGAGTTAGAAGTTCACGAAGAACCTGAGGCATCTCAAGATACCCGAGGCTCATTGTTACCTGAGGAGTCTGAAGCATCTGAGGTCCCTGAAAGTGAGCCTGAAGCAGGTTAGACTTGATTGAGAGCATGTTCTTAATTCTACTCCTGTGCATTAATGTGCCTGTTTGGGCATGTGTGTATGTATATATGCTGGTAAAATGGAACCTGAATGAGAATGGAGAGATGAGCCCCCAGGGAGCAGGCACTGAGTCCAAATCCCACAGTTTTGAGTGTGGTAGGAAAGTGGAGTCTGCTCTGCTCCGGCACTGGCATGAGCACAGCTGGTTATGTAATTTTGGGGGCATGTTGTTCAAATAGCAGGAAAAAAAGGTCACTAAAGGTAGTAAAATATAACGCTTTTTCCTTTCTTCCATAGTATCTCTCTCTGTCATCGTGTTTTTTTGTTGTTGTTGTTGTTTGCTGTTTATTATTGCTCTTAGTAAAGAAAAATTAAATTAAAAATTTGAATTATTAGCATGAATTTTACAGCTCCTCTTTATGGTGTGCAATGCCATTTTTAAATGCAAATATAAGATCATTTTAAATGTAAATATAAGGGAATTAACTCTTTAAGCCCTACCTCAGAGGTCTCATTTGGTGGTTGGGGCAGGGGAAGAGGGCAACGAAAGCCACTGCAAGAACTAGAGAGTGCAGGAAGATAGGGTACCCACCTGTGATGGGAATGAGGCTTGTATGTGTTTTCAAGCAGAGTTAGTATTGAACCTGAAACTCATTCTACAAATAAAAGGTCTTCAGATACCTGTAACTATATGGTAGCCTGGAGCAGTTAAGGGCTTGGAAGTACTGTGAGCTTATAAAAGAAGCAGGACTAAGGGAAATTAATGAAAATTGCACAATTTATATTTCACAGCTCGTATGTGCAGGTGTTTCATCCTGACAAGTATATTGAGTTAGTTTGTGCAGCAAAACTTTTTTTCATTTTTTATTTCTCTTCTTAATATACACATATTCTCCAACACTCTTTACCTTTAGCTACCTTTACCTTTCCTTCTATGTCATCATTTTCGGCCTAAATGGTTGGCTAATACAGGAAAGTAACGGGAATAAGAAAGGATATTATGGGATTCCTTGGTCATTTGTGTTTCTCTGAATGTCATTGTTTACTTTCTGCATTTGAAACAAGTCCCAGTTCAAAGTAAAAGTGTGATCTCTAAGGCTGTCAGCATTCCCCACCTGCCCACTCAGTCATGCGTAACTCCTGCATATCATTGATCCACTGGAATTCTGCCCTCATGATGGCACATCAGGAATGTTCATGAGAATGAGATGTCAAGGAATGGCAAACACATATTATGCACATCTAAGAGCCCTAGTCTGGTTTGTTATAAAGATATCGAAGCCCCAAGCATCTTCTTTCCTCCTGTACTTCTCTCCACTACTTTTGATGAAGTATATGATTCCATCCTCACAATCCAAAGGTGGCTCCTGCATGTTTCCTCTTGCAAGCTTTTACTTTTTATTTCTAATTCAAGAAATAGTTCCCAGAGACTTTTGCCTACATTTCATTGAGCAGAATATTATATCATTGTCTACCCCTATCTGCAGGGAATCTGGGAATTTAATTTGGATTTGGCTTCCTTGCTAGATGGTAGAAGCCAATAGAATAGAAGAATAGGGGGGAGGGGTTGAGGGAGCCAACTAACAGTATCTCCCATACTTCCTTTGCACAGATGCAGGTTGCAGGAATGGAATGCCTAGGGGCAGGTTCATGATTTCACCTAAGAAATAAGGGATAATCTGCTTAAATTCTTAAACAAATGCTTAACTGAAACTTTAGAGTTTCACATAAAAGAGAAATATTTTTTCATAGTATAGGTGGTAGATCACCTGTATCAGAATCACCGATGGATCTTATTTTAAAATAAGGCTCTATGCAGGCTCTGGTTCAGTAAGTCTAGGATAGAATTTAGAAATCTGCATTTTAATGAACACCCCAGTGATTCTTATACATGCTAACAGTTGAGAACTACTGCTATAGGGAAAAAATTTTGCCTGAAAAATTAGGTTTGTAAATTATTTCTTATATTATAGAAAAAGCATAGTAGCATACCTGAGAAAAATCTGATTCTGAAAATAAAAATTCTAGAATGACTTAGCTGTATACTGTATCTGCAGATCAAAATTAACGAATATATTGAATAGAAATTTTGTAATAGAGATGGCATCTTGCTCTGTCACTCAGACTAGTATGCAGTGGTACAATCATAGCTCACTGTAACTCAAACTCCAGGGATCAAGTGATCTTCCCACCTCAGTCTCCCAAGTAGCTAGGACCACAGGCATGAGCCACCATGCCTGGCTAATTTTTATTTTTTGTAGAGATGTGGTCTTGCTATGTTGCCCAGGCTGGTCTTGAACTCCTGGCCTTAGGCGATCCTCCCACTTCTGCCTCCCAAAGGCTAGGATTACAGGCATGATCTACTGTGCCTGGCTTCATGGATACTTTAACAGAAACTCATTATAAGTAATGTGTAAAAGAAATCAGGAACAGGAAGGATCCAAGATGGTCGATTAGGAGCAGCTCAGGATTGCAGCTCCCAGCGAAAGTGCAGAGGGTGAGTAGACACCGCATTTCCAGACGGATTTTTATTGCCCACAGACCAGGAGATTCCCAGGTGGAGGAGCCCCATGGGTCGCCAGTGTGGCTGTTTTGGCTGGTGCAGATGTTTTGGCTGGCATCCCAGCATGGCAGTTCTCCATACAAAATACATGGATCCAGGTACCATTTTAGCTGGCGATTGGAGCTCCGGGAAGACAGAGTCACCCATTCAACTGATAGAAAAAGGGACTGAATCAGGGAGCCAGGCCAGGAGATTCCCAGGAAAAAAAGAGCCACAAATCTCAGTGCAGCTGTTTCAGCTGGCACAGTGGGTCACCGCATGGTAAATCACACAGATTCCAGCACCTTTTCAACAGGCAACTGGAACACCAAGGAGACAGTCAACCTTCCAACTAAAAAAAAAAAAAAAAACAAAGGCTCCGAGGCAGAGAGCCAGGTGATCAGGCTCAGCTGGTCCCACTCCCACAAAAAACAGCAATCTGAAATGCTCTGGATTGAGAGTTTCACAGCAACCACAGCTGAACCCTGGACGGTCCAGCTCCGTGGGGGATGGGCGTCCGCATTACCGAGGCACTCCACCACTACAGAGGTAGTCCACCATTGCTGAGGCAGCCCGTCATTGCCAAGGCAGCCTGCCATTACAAAGAGAGTACGCCATTACAGAAGCGGGCCGCCATTGCCGAGGCAGTTCTAACTATACCCATATAAACAGGACTGCAGGGAAGTTCACACGGCAGCTGGGCAGAGCCCACAGCAGCTCAGCAAAGCATCTGTGGCATACAGTGACTAGGCTGCCTCCTCGATGGGCAGGGCAGCCCTGAAAAAAGGCAGCAGTACAACAGAAACTCATAAATAAAACCCTAACACCCTGGGACAGAGCACTTGGGGAAAAAAAGGGGGAGTTATGAGTTCTGCTGTAGCAGATTAAACATACCTGCCCAGCATCTCTGAATTAACAATGGAGCTCACAGCTCAGCGCTTGAGCTCCTATAAAGGACAGACTGTCTCCTCAAGCATCTCCCTGACCCCCATATATCCAAAGAGTCACCTCATAAAGGAGAGCTCAGACTGACATCAGGCAGGTATCCTTCAGGGACAAAGATACCAGAAGAAGAAACTGGCAACAACCATTACTGTTCTGCAGCTGCTGCAGGTGATCCCCAGGCAAGCAGGGCCTGGAGTGGACTTCAGCAGTCCTACAGCAGAGGGGCCTGACTGGTAGAAGGAAAACTAAGAAACAGAAAGAAATAACTTCATCATCAACAAACTGGACATCCACTCAGAGACCCAATCTGAAGGACAACAACTACAAAGACGACAGGTGGATAAATACACAAAGATGGGAAGAAACAATTGCAAAAAGGATGAAAACACCCAAAACCAGAACACTCTCCTCCGACAAGGGATCACAACTCCTCACCAGCAAGGGAACAAGGCTGGATGGAGAATACGTGTGATGAATTGACAGAATCAGGCTTCAGAAGGTGGGTAATAAGAAACTTCTGTGAGCTAAAAGAACAAGTTCTAACCCAATGCAAAGATCTAAGAATCTTGAAAAAAGATTTGACAAAATGCTAATGAGAATAAACAACTTAGAGAGGAATATAAGTGAATTGATGGAGCTGAAAAACACAACACGAGAACTTCATGAAGCATACACAATTTTCAACAGCCAAATTGACCAAGCAGAAGAAAGGATATCAGAGGTCGAAGATCAACTCAATGAAATAAAACGAGAAGACAAGATTAGAGAAAAAAGGGTAAAAAGGAATGAACAAACTCTCCAAGAAATACGGGACTATGTGAAAAGACCTAATCCATGTTTCATAGGTGTACCTGAATGTAACGGAGAGAATGAATCCAAACTCGAAAATACTCTTCAGGATATTATCTAGGAAAACTTCCCCAACCTAGCAAGACAGGCCAATATTCAAGTCCAGGAAATACAGAGAACACCACAAAGATATTCCTCAAGGAGAGCAACCACAAGGCACATAATCGTCAGATTCACCAGGGTTGAAATGAAGAAGAAAATGCTAAGGGCAGCCAGAGAGAAAGGTTGGGCTACCCACAAAGGGAAGCCCATCAGACTCACAGCAGATCTCTCAGCAGAAACCCTATAAGCCAGAAGAGAGTGGGGGCCAATATTCAACATCCTTAAAGAAAAGACCTTTCAACCCAGAATTTCATATCCAGCCAAACTAAGCTTCATAAGTGAAGGGAAAATGAAATCCTTTACGAACAAGCAAGTACTCAGAGATTTCATCACCACCAGGCCTGCTTTACAAGAGCTCCTGAAAGAGGCACTAAACATAGAAAGGAACAACCAGTGCCAGCCACTCCAAAAATGTACCAAATGGTAAAGAGCATCAACACAATGAAGAAATTGCATCAACTAATGGGCAAAACAGCCAGCTAGCATCAAAATGGCAGGATCAAATTCACACATAACAATATTAACCCTAAATGCAAATGGGCTAAATGCCCCAATTAAAAGACACAGACAGGCAAATTGAATAAAAAGCCAAAACCCATAGGTGTGCTGTATCCAGGAAACCATCTGACATGCAAGGATGCACAAAGGCTCAAAATAAAGGGATGGAGGAAGATTTACCAAGCAAATGGAGAGCAAAAAAAGCAGGAGTTGCAATTCTCATCTCAGATAAAACAGACTTTAAACCAACAAATATCAAAAGAGACAAAGAAGGACATTACATAATGGTAAAAGGATCAATGCAACAAGAAGAGCTAATGATCCTAAATATATATGAACCCAATACAGAAGCACCCAGATACATAAAGCAAGTTCTTAATGACCTACAAAGAGACTTAGACTCCCGTACAATAATAGTGGGAGACTTTAACACCCCATTGTCAATATTAGACAGATCAACAAGACAGAAAATTAACAAGGATATCCAGGACTTGAACTCAGACCTGGACCAAGCAAACCTAATAGACATTTACAGAACTCTCCACCCCAAATCCACAGAATATACATCCTTCTCAGCACCACTTCACACCTACTCTAAAATTGACCACATAATTGGAAGTGAATCACTCCTCAGCAAATGCAAAAGAAGGGAAATCATAACAAACAGTCTCTCCGACTATAGTGCAATCAAGTTAGAACTCAAAATTGAGAAACTAACTCAGAACCGCACAGCTTCATAGAAACTGAACAACTGGCTCTTGAATGTTGACTGCATAAACAATGAGATGAAGGCAGAAATAAAGATATTCTTCAAAACCAATGAGAACGAAGACACAACATACCAGTATCTCTGGGACACATTTAAAGCAGTGTCTAGAAAAAAATATATAGCAATGAATGTCCACATGAGAAGCAAGGAAAGATCTAAATCTGACACCCTATTGTCAAAATTGAAAGAGCTAGAGGAGCAAGACCAAAAAATCTCAAAACCTAGCAGAAGACAAGAAATAACTAAGATCACAGCAGAACTGAAGGAGATAGAGACACACAAAAAAAAACCTTCAAAAAAAATCAATAAATCCAGGAGCTTGTTTTTTGAAAAGATCAACAAAATAGGCAGACTACTAGCCAGATTAATAAAAAAGAGAGAATAATCAAATAGATGCAATAAAAAATGATAAAGGGGATATCACCACAGATTCCACAGAAATACAAACCATCATCAGAGATGATTACAAACATCTCTATGCACATAAACTAGTAAACCTGGAAGAAATGGATAAATTCCTGGACACTTGCATCCTCCCAAGCCTAAACTGGGAAGAAGCTGAAACCCTGAATAGACCAATAACAAGGTCTGAAGTTGAGGCAGCAATTAAGAGCCTACCACCCAAAAAAAAAGCCCAGGTTCAGATGGATTCACAGCCGAATTCTACAAGACATACAAAGAGGAGCTGGTACCATTACTTATGAAACTATTTCAAACAATCCAAAAAGAGGGAATCCTTCCCAAATCATTTTATGAGACCAACATCACCCTGATATCAAAACCTGGCAGAGACTCAGCAAGAAAAGAAAACTTCAGGCCAATATCCATGATAAACATAGAGGCAAAAATCTTCAATAAAATACTGACAAACCGATTGCAATAGCACATCAAAAAGCTTATTCACCATGATCAAGTAGGCTTCATCCCAGGGACGCAAGGCTGGTTCAACATACGCAAGTTTATAAAAGTGTTTCACCACATAAACAGAACCAAAGACAAAAACCACATGATTATCCCAATTGATGCAGAGAAGGCCTGTGACAAAATTCAACAGTGCTTTATGCTAAAAACCCTCAAAAAAGTAGGTATTGAAGGAACGTATCTCAAAATAATAAAAGCTATTTACGAAAAACCCACAGCCAATTACATACTGAATGGGCAAAATCTGGAAGCATTCCGTTTTAAATCTGGCACTCGTCAAGGATGCCCTCGCTCACCACTCCTATTCAATATAATATTGGAAGTTCCAGCCAGAGCAATCAGACAAGAAAAAGAAATAAGGAGTATTCAAATAGGAAAGCAGGTCAAATTGTCTCTATTTGCAGACAACCTGATTGTATATCTAGAAGACCCCATCGTCTCAGCCCAAAATCTCCTGAAACTGATAAGCAACTTCAGCAAAGCCTCAGGATACAAAATCAATGTGCAAAAGTCACAAGCATTCCTAAACACCAATAACAGACTTAAAGAGAGCCAAATCAAGAATGAACTGCCATTCACAATTGCTACAGAGAGAATAAAATACCTGAGAATACAACCAACAAAGGATGTAAAGGACCTCTTCAAGGAGAACTACAAACCACTGCTCAACGAAATAAGAGAAGACACAAACAGATGGAGAAACATTCCACATTCATGGTTGGGAAGAATCAATATCATGAAAATGGCCATACTACCCAAAGTGATTTACAGATTCAACACTATCCCCATCAAGCTACCAATGACCTTCTTCACAGAACCTTCTTCACCTTAAACTTCATATGGAACCAAAAGAGAGCCTGCATAGCCAAGTCAATTCTAAGCAAAAAAAAAAAAAAAAAAAAAAGGGGGCAGGCATCACACTAGTGGACTTCAAACTATACTACAAGGCTACAGTAATCAAAACAGCATGGTACTGGTACCAAAACAGAGATATAGACCAATCGAACAGAACAGAGGCCCCAGAGGCAACACCACACACCTACAACCATCCGATCTTTGACAAACCTGACAAAAACAAGCAATGGGGAAAGGAGTTCCTGTTTAATAAATGGTGTTGAGAAAACTGGCTAGCCATGTGCAGAAAGCAGAAACTGGACCCCTTCCTGACACCTTACACTAAAATTAACTCCAGATGGATTAAAGACTTAAACATAAGACCTAACACCATAAAAACCCTAGAGGAAAACGTAGGCAAATTCATTCAGGACATAGGCATAGGCAAGGACTTCCTGACCAAAACACCAAAAGCATTGGCAACAAAAGCCAAAATAGACAGATGGGACCTAATCAAACTCCACATCTTCTGCACAGCAAAAGAAACAGTCATTAGAGTGAATCGGCAACCAACAGAATGGGAAAAAATTTTTGCATTCTACTCATCTGACAAAGGGCTGATATCCAGAATCTACAAAGAACTAAAACAGATTTACAAGAAAAAAACAAAGAAGCCCATTCAAAATTGGGCAAAGGACATGAACAGACACTTTACAAAAGAAGACATACATGAGGCCAACAAACATATGAAAAAATGCTTATCATCACTGGTCATTAGAGAAATGCAAATCAAAACACACTGAGATATCACCTCATGCCAGTTAGAATGGCAATCATTAAAAAAATCTGGAGACAACAGATGCTGGAGAGGATGTGGAGAAATGGGAACACTTTTACACTGTTGGTGGGAGTGTAAATTAGTTCAACCATTATGGAAGACAGTGTGGCGATTCCTCAAGGACCTAGAAATAGAAATTCCATTTGACCCAGCAATCCCATTACTGGGCATATATCCAAAGGATTATAAATCGTTCTGCTCTAAGGACACATGCACACGAATGTTCATTGCAGCACAGTTTACAATAGCAAAGACCTGGAACCAACCCAAATGCCCAACAATGATAGACTGGACAGGGAAAATGTGGCACATATACACCATGGAATACTATGCAGCCATCAAAAATGATGAGTTGATGTCCTATGTAGGGACATGGATGAACCTGGAAACCATCATTCTCAGCAAACTGACACAAGAACAGAAAATCAAACACCACATGTTCTCACTCATAGGTGGGTGCTGAAGAATGAGAACACATGGACACAGGGAGGGGAGGATCACACACTGTGGTCTGTCAGGAGGAAATAGGGGAGGGACAGCAGGGGGTGGGGAGTTGGGGAGAGATAGCATGGGGAGAGATGCCAGATATAGGTGATGGGGAGGAAGGCAGCACATCACACTGCCATGTGTGTACCTATGCAGCAATCTTGCATGTTCTTCACATGTACCCCAAAACCTAAAATGCAATAAAATAAATAAATAAGAAATTTTTAAAAATCAGGCATTGTTAGTCTACTGCCATATTAAAAGAAGTTTGAACAATATTTAACAAATTATCAGCCAGAATTGTATGTGCCATGTGTCAATTATTATTCTAGTCCATGTCCTTTTAGGTGTTTAAGAATATTCCTTATTTTCTGCCTTTTTAATTACATATTCTTATACCATTCTTTCCCTAACAAGAACTATACTTTCTATTAGACGTTTTACATACAATTTAAACTATGTTTTGAAATTTTCTTTGTGCCAAAACTTTCATAAAGTAATAACATTTTAAAATTCAAATACTAACTATTAGATTTCTTTCTTAAGTTTCTGAGCCTATTGAGGAAACTACAGTAGAAACAGAAATCCCAAAAGGATCCAAAGAGGACCTGGAAACTGAAAAATTATCTGAAACAGGTTAGACTGTAAAATGAAAGTAGCTAGAGCGTAAACGTGCTTTTTGTATTTTCTTATTTAGGCATAGTAGCTGCTTTGTACTCTTTTTTTCTGCGTTTTATGCTAATTGACAGACATAAATATTTGGCTTACTCTATTAAAAGTGTATCAAACCAGATTATAACACTGGTTTTCACACAAATTTGTTTTATACATTTTTTTTAACAGTTAAATTTTCCTTAAGAAACTCATATTACTTATCCAAAAACTTGAGTTTTACTAACAATAAATATAAATCTACAGAAAATATAAGAACAAAGTGTAATTAAAATATGAATTTATGAATGCATATTGTTGCTTAGAATATTGTTTATTTTTTCAACTGTTTAAAAAATATTGCAAAGCATAAATTATTTTGGCAATATGTCTAAAGATATATTTAAAACCTCTCTTTTCTTTCCTGTGTCTTTTACTCAAAAGTGGTACTACCTGAGTTTCCAGAAGATGCTTATCCTGATGTTCCTGAAATGGAGCCTTTTAAGGAGAAGACTAATTCTTTCAGCATCCTCTGGAAACAACTGGAAGCAACAATTAGTGAAGCTAACATCAAAATTTTAAACTTGGAGATTTCTGGCAGAACTCCACAGGAATTACTTCAAAAAGTCGTTGAGACTATGGAAAGTAAGGGCTTTCATCATAACATTTATTATCAAGAGTAGGTGATAGTATTAGAAGCATTTGAAAACTTGAACACCTTCCTTGATGGTTTATGAATAAATTGTTCAATATATCCAAGGGTAATGTATAAAATACTTAGCAACTATCACAGCACAGGCCCTGACCAATCAGAACAGCCATGCAGCCTAAACACCCCTGGCCATACTGGCCAGTTGTCACATAAAGAATTGATAAAGGCCATTTGCATACATATTTAATCTAAGAGATTAATAATTATAATTAATTTTCCTAACCTTTGACTACAGTAATATGCTAATAACCTTTTTTGCTAAAAAATATTTTCCCCAATGATTCTCTTTGTTTTTTCTCCAGAACCATTTCAATATACTGCACGGGAGTTAACTGGGGAAGATTATGAGGAAGAAACAGAAGACTACCAGACTGAGGCAGAGGTCGATGAGGAGCTAGAAGAAGAGGAAGATGAAGAGGTATGATTCTTTTATTACTACTCATTCTCATTTGTGAAGTTATTGAAAATGTGCAAATAAAAGTGGTAACTATCACTTTTGGACCCCAAGTGAACAGCCATTCTCATTTGCACACACATTCTCCCCTGCCTCAGCTTCACTTGACCCCCTGAAATTCCAGGGCTATATAGTGTGAAAAAAACTCTCACAAAAAGATAAAAGGAAACTATTTTAACTTTTTTTCATGGAAAAAAGTATTGGTTTTAAATTCATAAATATTTTTTAAATGTAGCAGAAGCAGATGTTGTAAGTAAAAGAGGCTGCTTGCATGACAATAATATGCAGTGTTCTTGGGTAGGAGCACCCCATATTCAGGCCCCATCCACTCCCTTGACATCAGAATTTGGACAACCATTCTCATCTTATAGCTGCCCAGTTCACATATCAATCAGTAATGAAACGGGAAGTGGTTCTTTTAAGTTTTATAAATAAAAAGTAATATTATTAAATTATGTAAACATAGACTTGTGATTAACTGGGTTAAGTTGCCTCACTTAAACCCAAATATACATGTGTCAAACAACAAACAATATGTAGTGTGATTCTGATAACAGCTTTTAGTACTTTATCACTAAGGAACTGAAGAGACTTTTGGGATGGCTAAAGGATGTGAGTTTTGTCTCGCTCAGATCAGATTCTCTGCCTTCATCATCCATCCTCTGCCATGTCTGCTGCTGTTCTTCTGTGTCCCACTCTGGCCTGCCATAAAAAAAATCTCTGGTATTTGCAGTTATCAAGCCGGCTACAATATGCAAAGCTTTTATTTTAAAGTATGGTCTTCGTTAGTAATACAGGGGGAAAAAAAAAAACTCCCAATTCACAGAGCATTTGGTAGGGTATTAACAAGGGTCTAGCCTCAAGAATGAGGAATAACTAGACCTAGCATAAATGAAACTTTGGCCCCACCTATCAAAAAGCAAGAGCCAAAAGGATCAAACTGCTTCCAAGTAACCTAACTGTGTCCAAGAACAATGCCCAAGACTATTTATGGGAATACAAAGTAAAATTCTAGCAGTCACTGAAAGATTACCAGACTTACAAACAGGCAGAAAAATATGACTCACAATAAGAAGAAAAAGTAATCAACTGAAATGGATTCAGAACTGACAAAGGTGTTCTTAGAATTATATGACAAGGACAGTAAAACAGTTGTTATTTTACATGTTCAAAAATTTAAGCAGAGATATAGAAGATATAATAAAGACCTAAATTGAAATTTTAAGATTGAAAAGTACAATATATGAAATGAAATTGTGGAAGACAGTGTGATGATTCCTCAAGGATCTACAACTAAAAATAACATCTGACCCAGCAATCCCATTACTGGATGTATACCCAAAAGTTTATAAATCATTCTATTATAAAGATGCATGCATGAGTATGATTATTGCAGCACTATTCACAATCGCAAAGACTTGGAACCAACCCAAATGCCCATCAATGATAGACTCTATAAAGAAAATGTGGCACACATACACCATGTAATACTATAGCCATAAAAAAATGAGTTCATGTCCTTTGCGGGGACATGGATAAAGCTGGAAACCATCATTCTCAGCAAACTGACACAAGAAGAGAAAATTATGTTCTCATTCATAAGTGGGTGTTTAACAATGAGGACACATGGACACAGGAAGGGGAACATCACACACCAGGGCCTGTCAGGGGGTGGGGGGCTAGGGGAGGGATAGCAGGGGTTAGGGAATAGGGAAGGGATAGCATTAGGAGAAATACCTAATGTAGATGACCGGGTGATGGATGCAGCAAACCACCATGGCACATGTATACCTATGCAAAAAACCTGCACATTCTGCACATGTACCCTAGAATTTGAAGTATAATAATAAAGAAATTTTAAAAAAAGGAAATGAGATATACATTAATGGTATGACTGTAGTTTATCCACTGCAAGAGAAATAGCAATGGAAACTATCCAAAATGAAACAACAGAGGAAAAAGATTCTAAAAGAAAATGAGAAGAGCATCAGAGATCTGTGGAACAACTTCAAGCAGCCTGTTACACAAAATGCTTGGTACTAGAGTGTTTTCAGTTTTAGACATTTTCAGATTCTTGAATATTTGCACAATGCATACCATTGAGCATTCCTAATCTGAAATCCAAAATGCTACAGTAAGCATTTTCTTTAAGTGTCAGATCAGTGCTCAAGAAGTTTCAGAGTGTAGAGCATTCCAAATTTCAGATTTTTTGATTAGTGATGCTCAACGTGTACATATAGTTCAGATCCACAGAAAGCATGTATGAGATGGACTGAAGAAATAATGGCCAAATTTTTCTAAATTTTGAAAAAATTACAAACTCTCAGATCCAATATGCCCAATAAATCAGTATGACCAAGCACAAGAAACATGAAGAAAATATTATAATAGTACCAAGTACATCATATTCAAATTGATCAAAACCAGTTTTTAAAATAAAGGAGAAAACAGATATGCCACATACACAGGAACAAAGATAAGAATGACAACATACTTCTCATCAAAAACAATGCAAGAAGAGAGTGGGGTAACATCTTTAATGTATTGAAGGGGAAAAAACCTGTCAGCCTGGCACAGTGGCTCATGCCTATAATCCCAGTGCTTTGGGAGGCCAAGGCAGGCACATTGCTTCTGCTCAGGAGTTCAAGACCAGCCTAGGCAACATGGCAAAACCCCATCTCTACAAAAAACACAAAAATTAGCCAGCCATGGTAGTGCACACCTGTTAAGTCCTAGCTACTCAGGAGGCTGAGGTGGGAAGATTGCTCGAGTCCAGGAGGTTGAGGCATCAGTAAGCCGAGATTGCACCACTGCACTCCAGCCTGGGTAACAGAGTGAGTCCCTGTCTCAAAAAGAACATAAAATAAACTGTCAACCCAGGATTCTATATCTATTGAAACTCTCTTTTAAAAACAAAGGCAAACTAAAGACTTTGTTAGACATACAAAAGCTGAAAACAGCCAGACACAGCTGGCTTCCCTGATGAATTCTGCCAAATGTTGAAGAAAAAAATAAAACCAATTCTATACAGACTGTTCCAGAAATTTGAAGAGGAGAAAATACTTCCTAGTCATTTTATGAGATCATTATTCTGATACCAAAACCAAAGACATTGAAAGCAAGAAAAGAAAAACAAACTGCAGTCTAGTATCTCATTAACATAGATACAGATATTCTTAACAAAATTTTAGCAAATCAAACCTAAAAATACACAAAAAGAATAATACACCATGACCAAATGGGGTTTATCCTGGAAATTCAAGGTTAGTTTAATGTTTGAAAAACAATCAATTTAATTCATCATATTAACAGAGTAAGGGGAGAAAACATGATCACCTTAATAGATATAGAAAAAGCATTTGACAAAATTTAACATCTATTACTTGTAAGAAAAAGTAAATGAAAGAATTTCCTCAGCTTGATAAAGAGTATCTACAGAAAGTCTCCAACAGCTAATACTTAAGGGTAAAAGGCTGAATGCCTTTTTCCTGATCTCAGGACAAGGAAAGGATATTCACTCTCACCACTTCTATTCAACACTATACTGAAGGTTTGGCTACTGCATTCGGACAAGGAAAAGAAATAAAAGGCATTCAGACTGTAAAGAAAGACATAGCTCTCTTTATTTGTAGGAGACAATATTTTCTACTGTGATAGGCAGAATAATGGCACCCCAAAGAAGTCCATGTCCTAAGCTGTGAATTGGCATCTGTGAATGTTAACTTATATGGCAAAAGAGACTTTGCAGATGTGATTAAATTAAGGATCCTGAGTTGAAGGTGTTACCATGGATTATTCATATGGACCAATGTAATCACAAAGGTCCTTATAATAGGGACACAGGAAGTCAGAGAGAAGGTACTTTGAATCTGGCTTTGAAGATGGAGAAAAGGGTCATGAGCCAACCCTAGAAGCTGGAGAGGGAGGAATGAATTCTCCCCTGGGGCCTCCAGAAGGAATTAACCCTGCCGACACATTCACAGTAGTCCCTTAAAACTCTCTGAGCTTCTGATCTCCAAAACTGTAAGAAAATAAATGTTTGTTGTTTTAAGCCACTATATTTGTGGTAATTTGTTAAGCAGCATTATGAAATTAATACTTCTATGTAGGAAAGCCAATGGAATCAACAAAAAAGCTACGAATTAATGAATTTAGCAAAGCTTCGGGACATAAAATCAATATACAAAAATCCATTTTCTTTCTATGTGTAAGCAATAGACAATCAGAAATTGATTTTTAAATGCCTTTCAAAATACCATCAAGAATATGTAATACGAAAGGATAAATTTAGCAAAAGATGTCCAGGAACAATACACTGAAAACTACAAAACTGAAAAAATTGAAGAAAGCCTAAATAAATGGACAGGCAGATATATCATGGCTGAGCATGGTGGCTCACGTCTGTAATCCCCGCAATTTAAGAGGCTGAGTCAGCTGGATCACTTGAGGTCAGGAGTTCAAAACCTGCTTGGCCAACATGGCAAAACCCCTTCTCTACTGAAAATATAAAAATTAGCTGGGCGTGGTGGCATGCACCTGTAATCCCAGCTGCTGAGAAGCCTGTGACGCAAAAATCACTAGATCTCAGGCAGTGAGCCGAGATTGTGACATTGCACCCCAGCCTGGGTGACAGAGAGAGACTCCGTCTCAAAAAAAAAGTAGATATACCATGGTCATAGGTCAGAAGACTTAATATTATTAAAATATCAATTCTCCCCAAATTTATCTACAGATTCCATATAATCAAAATTAAAAACCCAGCAACTGTTTGGTAGAAACTTATAAATTGATCCTAACATTCATGTGAAAATGCAGAAAATAATGAAAACAAATTTTAGAAAGAATAACAAAGTAAGAGAATACTGTTTGATTTCAAGATTAATTAAATATAAATTTATAGTTATCAAAATAATGTCATTGGCACAAGACAGCAAATAGATTAATAGAACACAAGAGAGTCCAGAAATCAACCCACACATATATGGACAACTGATTATTGACAAACCTACAGAGGCAATTCAGTAGAGAGAGGACTGTCTGTTTGATAAATAGTGCTGAAACAATTGGAGATCCATATGCAAAATAGTGAACTTTGAACCAAACCTTACATGATATACAAAAACTAACTTCAGATTTATTATAGGCCTAAATGTAAATAATAAAACTATAAAACTTCTGGAAGAAACCTGAGAGAGACTCTTTGAGACCTTAAATTAGGCAAAAATTTGTTAGACATGATACCAAAAGCAGACTCCATAAAGAAAAAAAATGAGAAATTAGCCTTCATCAAAACTAAGAACTAAACTATTAAAAAAAACACTATTAAGAGAATTAAAAGACAAACTTGGATAAAATATTTGCAAATCACATATCTGCTGAAAGTCCTTATATCCAGAATATATAAAGAACTCTTAATATTTATAAGAAAACAAACATCCCATTTTTTTTAAGAGGAAGAAAGAGAGAAAGAAAGAAAAAGAATAAAAAAAAAAAAAGAAAAAGAAAAGAATAAAGGAAAGGAAGAAAGAGGAAGAGGAAGAGGGAGAGAGAACAGGGGTGTTGCTTTATTGCCCAGGCTAGAATGCAGTCTAAAAATGGGTATGCCTGTAATTGTGTTTAATAATAGAGACATAAAAAAAAAATGAGGGAAGAAAATAATTAACAAGCAGCCAACCAATATTTCATTTAAACCTGTAAATACGTCTGATGTAGTACTGATAAGAGTGCATATTTTGTGTATTTAAAGTGGAGAGTTCTATGAATGTTAATTAAGTCTACTTGTTCCGGATCTGAGTTCAAGTCCTGAATATCGATGTTAACTTTCTGTCTCATTGATCTGTAAGTCTCCCACTATTATTGTATGGGAGTCCAAGTCTCTTTATAAGTCTTATATATCTGGGTATTTCTGTATTGGGTGCATATATATTTAGGATCTTTAGCTCTTCTTCTTACATTGATCCTTTTATCTTTATGTAATATCCTTCTTTGCTTCTTTTGATCTTTGTTGCTTTGAAGTCTATTTTATCAGCAAAAATTGCAACTCCTGATTTCTATTTATTTATTTTTGCCCTCCATTTGGTTGGTAAATCTTTCTCCATCCCTTTGTTTTGAGTCTTTGTGTATCCTTGCATGTGAGATGGATCTGGATGTAGCATACCAATGGGTCTTGGCTTTTTTTGCCTGTCTGTGTCTTTGGATTGGGGGATTTAGTCAATTTAAATTTAGAATTAATAACAATATATGTGAGTTTGATACTGTCATTTAATGTTAGCTGGCTGTTTTGCCCATTAGTTAATGCAATTTCTTAATTATGTTGATGTTCTTTATTTTTTGGTATTTTTTAGAAAGGCTGATACTGGTTGTTCCTTTCTATTTGTAGTGGTTCTTTCAGAAGCTCTTGTAAAGCAGGCCTGGTGGTGACGAAATCTCTGAGTGCTTGCTTGTTCACAAAAGATTTTATTTTTCCTTCGCTTATGAAGCTTAGTTTGGCTGGATGTAAAATTCTGGGTTGAAAGTTCTTTTCTTTAAGGATGTTGAATATTGGCCCCCACTCTCTTCTGTCTTGTAGGGTTTCTGCTGAGAGATCTGCTGTGAATCTGATGGGCTTCCCTTTGTGGGTAACCTGACCTTTCTCTCTGGCTGCCCTCAGTATTTTCTCTTTCATTTCAACCCTGGTGAATCTGGCGATTATGTGTCTTGAGGTTGGTCTTCTTGAGGAATATCTTTGTGGTGTTCTCTGTACTACCTGGAGTTGAATATTGTCCTGCCTTGCTAGGTTGGGAAAGTTTTCCTGAATAATATCCTGAAGCGTATTTTCCAGCTTGGATTGATTCTCTTCGTCACATTCAGGTACACCTATCAAACGTAGATTAGGTCTTTTCACATAGTCCCATATTTCTTGGAGACTTTGCTCATTCTTTTTTATCCTTTTTTCTCTAATCTTGTCTTTTTGTTTCATTTCATTAAGTTGGTCTTCGACCTCTGATATCTTTTCTTCTGCTTGATCAATTCAGCTGTTAAAACTTGTA
Organism: Sapajus apella; assembly: GCF_009761245.1. Lineage (NCBI taxonomy): Eukaryota > Metazoa > Chordata > Mammalia > Primates > Cebidae > Sapajus > Sapajus apella. Next base: position 40,151,447 of record NW_022436946.1, read on the forward strand.
CATACTTCGCGAAGTTCTTGTGTTGTATTTTTCAGCTCCATTAATTCACTTATATTCCTCTCTAAATTGTGTGTTATTGTTAACATTTCGTCAAACCTTTTTTCAAGTTCTTAGTTTCTTTGCATTGGGTTAGAACAAGTTCTTTTAATTCCCAGAAGTTTCTTATCATCCACTTTTTAAAGCCTGCTTCTGCTAATGGAACACAGTCTTTCTCCATCAGGCCTTGTTCTGTTGCTGATGAGGAACTGTGATCCCCTGTAGAGGGAGAGGCCTTCTGATTTTGGGTATTCTCAGCCTTTTTAGACTGGTTTCTTCCCTTCATTATAAATTTATCCATCTGTGGTCTTTATAATTACCGTCTTTATAGTTGGGTTTCTGAATGGACGTCCAACTTGTTGATTCCTGGTGCTAGAATCTGAGCAACCCACTGTGCCGGCCAAAACAGCGGCGTTAAGATCGATGGTGCTTTTCTGAGTCGCGCTGGCCTCAAGAGTCGTGCTGGCGACACGTGGGGCTCCTCTGCTGGGAATCTCCTGGTGCGTGAGCAACAAAAATTGATATGAAACTGTGGCATCTTCTCGTTCTCTGCTCTTTCAGTGGGAGCTACAATCCCGAGCTGCTAGTGATCAGCCATCTTGGATCTCTCTCCCAAAACTCCCATTTTTTTAATGGGCAAAAGATTTTAACACACACCAGATACTTCACCAAATAAAATATACACATGGCTAATAGGTACATGAAAAGATGTTCAACCTCATTAGTCATTAAGGAAGTAAAAATTAAAATCACAATGAGACACTGTTAGGTAATGATTAGAATACCTAAAATCAAAGACTGACCATACCAAATGTTAACTAGGATGGAGAATAACTGGAACTCTTATATCTGGCGTGAGCTGTGTCCCGCGCTGCATAAGGGTTCAAAGACCTAAGAGGGAATGGTGGGGGATGAAGAAAAACACAAAGACAGACATAGAAAAACATGGGGCCAGATGGTCCAAGAAAGTGAAAGTATCAGTTTCTCCGGCCTCATCCTGCCTCAGAGTACTTTATTTTCTATGTTCACAAAGCACATAGCAGAAGGAGGGTGTAATTACCCAGAACAGCCTGTGGTTATAATTCTCATACTGACATACCTCAGCTAGCAACTATCTTGCAGCAAGGTCAGTGAAAGCTGGTTATCTTTTGCTAGGTCCAACTGCTCTTCTCTAAGACATACACATTCCCCTATTATGGTTTCGCTTCTCTAGAGTTCACCCAAAGCTCACAGCCGCCTTCCTGCTGATCCCCCCCAGAGGGGGTGGGCTACTCTGGCTCTCTACACTTATATTGCTTGTGGGGCTATAACTTGGTACAACCACTTTGGAAAACAGTTTGCAATTTTTTAAACACATAAATATATACCTACCATAGCACCCAGTCTTTCTACTCATAGGAATTTATCCCAGAGAAAGGAAAGCACATGCCCATTCAAAGACTTGATGAGTGGTCTTAGTAGCTTTATTTGTAATAGCTCCAAATTGGAAATCATTCAGTAATTCATCAACATGTATTAATATCTGTCCTATATCCCTACAATGGAGTAGTACTCAACAAAAAAAATGTAAAATGAAAGAACTGCTTATACATGCAACAACACATGAATCTTTAAATAAGTCTGCTAAGTGAAAGGAACATGACAGCTCCCCCCTCAAAAATAAAGATACATACCATATGATTTCATCAATAAAATTCTAGAAAAATGCAAACTAATCTATAATGGCAGAAAATAGATCAGTTGTTGCCTGTAGATGGGCAGGTAGGAAGCAAATAGGGGCAGTGGGGAAGGATTACAGAGATACCAGCCACCGCCTCTAGTTATCTGACACTGAGGAGTTGGTAGAGAAAGGAAGGGAGTGTCTTCAGATCACCATCTTCTCATAATTCCCTTGCCCCAAGACCCCTGCCAACATCACCACCACATATATATCTCATATTCTATTTCTAATATTTATTTAAGGATAATTCTAGGCAAACTCATAGGACAAAACTGGAGGCAAAAAATGTAGACCCTTCACTGTTAAAATAAAAGGACTCAAATAGATCAAGATTTAAAACAGCAAATGTTAACAAAAAAAGAAGAAATGACATTCGGTAAAAATAGAATTTGAGAAATACATGAAAACAGAACAAAAAAAAAGATCCTTTATACTAATTAAAGAAACACTGAATGTAAGTAGTATAACAGTTTCAAATCTTTACATACAAAATAGCATATCAAATATGTATGAAGCAAAATTTTAGAAATACAGAGTATGATGCTACTGCAGTATGATCTTAGTAGAGTCCCTTAACATATCTCTCAGAATTGACAGATCACATAGGCAAAAAGTAATGTAATCAGGATTTGAAAAATACTCTAAATAAATTTGTTCTCATAGAGAACTCTGTATCCATAGAGAATGAACATTCTCTTTAATGCCCATGCAGTTGTTCACAAAGAAAATCACAATAGATTAAAAAGCAAAAATATGGTTTGTAACCAGACCACATTCTCTTACTACAATTCAATAAAACAAAAAATTAACCCCAGAGGATAGCACTTCCCCATTCCCTCAATATAAATACTTGAAATGTTTAACATATATACATGGTTTTTTTTCTAAATACTAGTGAGTTAAATAGGAAATCAATAATGAAGCTAAAGAATAAACATGAACAATTATTTTTAAACCACACATAAAAGCTTCATGGTGTCGCAGAAGTAGAAATTTAGAGTTGCCAGATACAATACAGAGCTCCTAATTAAATTCGAGTTTCAGATAATTTTGTATGCATGGTATGTGCTTATATTAAAAAAATTTGAGTTCAGATAAAAATATTTTTATCTGAAATTCAAATGTAACTAGGAAGCCTGTATTTTTATTTGCCAAGTCTACCAATCCTACTTTAAGTGCATTATTGAAAAACAAGAAAGATAGAAAAAAAAATTAAGCATTCAACTCAAAAACACAGGAAAAAGCACAGCAAAATAAAACAAAGAAAGTAAATAGAAGGAGATTAAAGACAAAAAATAATGAAATAAGAAAACAAGATAAAATAAAAATAGTATACTAAATGTTAAAAAATGAAAAGTTGGTTCACTGATAAAAGAGATAAAATAGCAACTTCTGTCAAGTTGAATCAAGTAAAAAGAAGAATCAATAAATAACACTGAAAACAAATATGGGCATATAGAGCCAGGCCTGGTGGCTCACACCTGTAGTCCCAGCCACCTGGGAGACTGTTGCAGTAGGATGACTTGAGCCCATGAGTTCAAGGCTGTGGTGAGCTGTGATTGTGCTACTACACTCCAGACTAGGCAACAGAGTGAGACTCAATTTCTTCAAAAAAAAAGGGTGGTGAAGGACAGGGGCATATTTTTAAAAAGAGGATTGTTTTAAATTACAGGGACTTGGCTGAGCACGGTGGTTCACACCTGTAATCCCAGCACTTTGGGAGGCCGAGGTGGGCAGATCATTTGAGATCAGTAGTTCGAGACCAACCAGGCCAACATGGCAAAACCCTGTCTCTACTAAAAATAAAAAAAATTCGCTGGGCATGGTGGCGCATGCCTGTAATCCCAGCTACTGGAATCCCAGCTATGATGACAGGATCAAATTCACACATAACAAAATTAACCCTAAGTGTAAATGGGCTAAATGCCTCAATGAAAAGACACAGACTGGCAAATTGGATAAAGAGTCAAGACCCATCAGTGTGCTGTATTCAGGAGACCCATCTCACATGCAAAGACACACATAGGCTCAAAATAAAGGGATGGAGGGTGATTTACTAAGCAAATGGAAAGAAAAAAAAAAAACAACAAAGATCAAAAAAGACAAGGGTATTACATAATTGGCAAAGAGATCAATGCAACAAAAAGAGCCAACTATCCTAATATGTATGCACCCAATACAGGAGTACCTAGATTCATAAAGCAAGTTCTCACAGACCTACAAAACGATGTAGACTCCCATACAATAATAGTGGGAGACTTTAACACCCCACAGTCAATATTAGACAGATCAATGAGACAGAAGATTAACAAAGATATTCAGGACTTGAACTCAGCTCTGAACTGAGCAGACCTAACAGACATCTACAGAACACTCCACCCTAAATCAACAGAATATACATTCTTCTCAGCAGCACGTGGCATTTTCTCTAAAATCAATCACATAATTGGAAGTACAGCACTTCTCAGCAAATGCGAAAGAATGGAAATCATACCAGTCTCTCAGACCATAGTGCAATCAAATTAGAACTCAGGATTAAGAAACTCACTCAAAACCACACAATTTCATGGAAATTGAACAACCTGCTCCTGAATGACTCCTGGATAATAAAGAAATTACGCAGAAATCGAGAAGTTCTTTGAAACCAATGAGAACAAAGAGACAATGTACCAGAATCTCTGGGACACAGCTAAGCAGTGTTAAGAGGGAAATGTGCAGCAGTAAATGCCCATATCCGAAAGCTAGAAAGATCTCAAATTGACACCCTAACATCACAATTAAAAGAGATAGAGAAGCAAGAGCAAACTAATCCAAAAGCTAGCAGAAGACAAGAAATAACTAAGATCAGAGAAGAATTAAAGGAAATAGGGACACAGAAAACCCTCCAAAAAATCAACAAATCCAGGAGCTGGTTTTTTTTTTTAATTAACAAAATAGTTAGACCACTCGCTAGACTAATGAGAGAGAAGAATCTAATACACACAATTAAAAATGATAAAGGGGCTATCACCACTGATCCCACAGAAATAAAAACTGCCATCAGAGAATACTATAAACACCCCTATGCAAATAAACTAGAAAATCTAGAAGAAATGAATACATTCCTGGACACTTATACCCTCCTAAGACTAAATCAGGAAGAAGCTGAATCCCTGAATAGACCAATAACAAGCTCTGAAATTGAGGCAGTAATTAATAATTGAAAAACAAGAAAGATAGGAAAACTAATTAAGCTTTCAACTCAAGAACATGGGAAAAAGCACAGCAAAATAAAACGAAAAATAGTAAATAGAAGCAGATTAAAGGCAAAATGCAGTAATTAATAACTACCCTCCCCCCTCAAAAAAAAAGCCCAGGACCAGATGGAATCACAGCTGAATTATACCAGAAATGCAAAGAGGAGCTGGTATCATTCCTTCTGAAACTATTCCAAACAATTGAAAAGGAGAGACTCCCCGCTAACTCATTTTCTGAAGCTAGTACCATCCTGATACCAAAACCGGGAAAAGACAACAACAAAAAAAGAAAGCTTCAGGCCAATATCCCTAATTGAACATCGATGCAAAAATCTTCAATAAAATACTGGCAAACCAAATCCAGCAGTGCATCGAAAAACTTATCCACCATGATCGAGTTGGCTTCATCCCTGGGATACAAGGCTGGTTCAACATAACACAAATGAATAAACATAGCACATCACATAAACAGAACGAAAGACAAAAACCACATGATTATCTCAATAGATGCAGAAAAGGCTTTTGATAAAATTCAATATCCCTTCGTGTTAAAAAATGCTCAATAAACTAGGTGTCAATGGAACATATCTCAAAATATTAAGAGCGATTTATGACAAATCCACAGCCAGTATCATATTGAATGAGCAAAAGCTGGAAACATTCCATTTGAAATCCAGTACAAGACAGGAATGCCCTCTCTCACCACTCCTATTAAACATAGTATTAGAAGTTCTGGACAGAGCAATCAGGCAAGAGAAAGAAACAAACAGTACTCAAATAGGAAGAGAAGTCAAGTTGTCTCTGTTTGCAGATGACATGGTTTTATATTTCTGTAGCCCCAAGCAGCACTTTTGCCCTGCTGGAACCAAGGAGGTTGGACAGCTTGGTCCCAAGACTTGTCCCCACAGCCCAACACATCACCTGTGGCAGTCTTTGGCCAGAGCACCTCTTCAAGTCTAACCCGGACCCATCCTTCCTCTGTGGGTGGGACTTCTTTGCAGGATCTCCAATAATTAAAGACTTAAATATAAAACCCAAAAGCATAAAACCCTAGAAGAAATCTTAGGCAATACCATTCAGGATATAAGCATAGGCAAAGACTTCATGACAAAAATGCCAAAAAAAATGGCAACAAAAGCCAAAATTGACAAATGGAATCTAATTAAACTAAAGAGCTTCCACACAGAGAAAGAAACTATCATCAGTGTCAACAGGCAACCTGCAGAATGGGAGAAAATGTTTGCAATCTACCCATCTGACAAAGGTCTAATATCCAGAACTTACAAACAACTTAAACATATTTACAAGAAAAAAAAAAACCATCAAAAAGTGAACAAAAGATATGAACAGACACTTCTCAAAAGAAGACATTTACGTGGCTAACAAACATATGAAAAAAAAAAAAACTCAATATCACTGATCATAAGAGAAATACAAAATCAAAACAAAAACCACAATGAAAAACCATCTCACACCAGTCAACATAGCAATTATTAAAAAGTCAGGAAACCATAGATGTTGCTGAGACTGTGGAGAAATAGGAATGCTTTTACACTGTTGGTGGGAGTGTAAATTAGTTCAACCATTGTGGAACATAGTGTGGTGATTCCTCAAGGATCTAGAACCAGAAATACCATTTGACCCAGCAATCCCATTGCTGGGTATATACCTACAGGAATATAAATTATTCTACTATAAGGACATATGAACAGCCGGTCACAATGGCTCATGCCTGTAATCCCAGTACTTTGGGAGGCTGAGGTGAGCTGATCGCAAGGTCAGGAGTTAAAGACCAGCCTGACCAACATGGTAAAACCCCTCCTCTACTAAAAATACAAAAATTCGCTGGGTGTGGTAGCAGGCATATGCAGTCCCAGCTACTTGGGAGGCTGAGGCAGGAGAATTGCTTGAATCCAGGAGGCGGAGGTTGCAGTGAGCTGAGATCATGCGACTACACTCCAGCCTGGGCAACAGAGTGAGACTCCGTCTCAAAAAAAGTCACAGACACACATATGTTTATTGCAGCACTATTTACAATAACAAAGGCATGGAATCAACCTAAATGCCCATCAATAATAGACTGGATAAAGAAAATGTGGTACATATACACCATGGAATACTATGAAGCCATAAAAAAGGAATACGGTCATGTCCTTTGCAGGGACATGGGTGGAGCTGGAAGTCATCATCCTCAGCAAACTAACATAGGAGGCAGAAAACCAAACACTGCATGTTCTCATTCATATGTGGGAGTTGAACACATGGACACAAAGAGGGGAACAACACACACCAGGGCCTATTGTGGTGTGAGGGGAGGGAACTTAGAGGATGAGTCAATAGGTGTACCAGACCACCATGGCACATGTATACCTATGTAACAAACCTGCACATTCGGCCCATAGATCCCCCCTCCTTTTTTCAGAAGAAATAAATTTTTAAAATGAAAAAAAATTGTACGGACTTGAAAGGATTTTACCCCCTAAAAAGGAATTACTAAAATATGGGCTTAGGAAGAAAGATAAAAGCTAAACAAAAATAATAGGTGGGAAAAGCTTTATAGGTCATTTCTTATATACACCTTCATTGACTAGATAATTTCCTGTGTTTTTTTTAAGCATCATAGGAAAAAAAAATTATTATTTTTCAGCTCATTTTGAAGTTTGCATTTTTTTTTGACACAGAGTCTCCCTCTGTCACCCCAGCTGGAGTGCAGTGGTGCAATCTCGGCCCACTGCAACCTCCACCTCTAGTGTTCAAGCGATTATCCTGCCTCAGCCTCCTGAGTAGCTGGGATTACAGGTGCCCACCACCTGGCTAATTTTTTGTATTTTTAGTAGACACTGGTTTTCACCATGTTGGCCAGGCTAGTCTCAAACTCCTGATCTCAGGCGACCCACCCATCTCGGCCTCCCAAAGAGCTGGGATTACAGGCAAGAGCCATCGCACCCAGCCAGAGCTTGCATATGCTGATATGAATATCAAATAAGAATAGTGTAAGGAAAGCTTAGTCTCATTTTTTCACCTTTACAATAAGTTTATTATATCTTGTTTTATGAAAAAAGTATGAGGTAAATAAGTATGTAAAGTATTCCATTTGTATTTTTAAAAATACTATATTTGTGTCTAAATATATGTCTATTTTTATATGTATATTGGTAGGATTTGTTTAATGAGTCTGGGAGTTAAAACTATTAAGAATGCTAACATAGGGCCAGGTGTGGCGGCTCACACCTGTAATCCCAGCACTTTGGGAGGCCAAGGTGGACAGATCACCTAAGGTCAGGAGTTCAAGACCAGCCTGACAACATGGCAAAACCCATCTCTACTAAAAAAATACAGAATTAGCCGGGCATGGTGGCACATGCCTGTAATCCCAGTTACTCGGGAGGCTAAGGCAGGAGAATCACTTGAACCCAGGAGGTGGAGGTTGCAGTGAGCCAAGATCAAACCATTGCACTTCAGCCTGGGCAGTAAGAGGGAAACTTCATCTCAAAAAAAAAAAAAAAAAATTAAAAAAGAAGGCTAACGTAGTATTGGAAGAAGAAAGGTGAAAGGATATTTTCACTCTATACATTGTGAGTGTTCTGAATATTTTTACAGTAAGCATGTATTTAATAGCATTAAAAATGTTTTTTAAATATATTTCCCTTGCTTTAAATAAATTGAAAGAATCCTTAAAGGACTTTACACATATTTTCTTTATCATAAATGAAAATACATTTTACACTTTCAATTGAGCTAAATAGGATATTTCCAAATTATTATTTGATTATATATCCACTTCATAACAAACAAAGTAAATCCCAAAGCACCTCTCATTTAATTTGCCATGGTAAGAAGTTGTGATCTTGACTCAACTTTTACTTTTGGGGAATAATTCTGATTTAGAAACTGACCTCACAATGACCCAGCATCAACACATCCCAGAGTTTTTCATTACATCTATGTTGGTAGAGGACTGGGGGCACCTTCATTATCAGTGCTGCTTTATTTTCCTCATGAAAATAAAGAAACTTAGGATGTGCACTTAGAGTAACGTATGAGAAATTGATCTTTAATTAATTAAAATAATATAAGGATTGGCCTTTTGTGGATTGTTTTCAAGTTGCTACAGATTAAATATTATTAAAGAAGAATTTTTTAAAAATTCTCTGCATCAAAATACTTTTTAATTTAATGTTCTCCAAACTTTGAATATGTTCCTAGGGTGAAGATAAAATTAAGGAGAGAAAGAGGCAATTGGGAGACACAAAACATTTTTGTCCAGTGGTCCTCAAGGAAAACTTCATCCTACAACCAGGAAACATGGAAGAAGCAGCTAAATATCGAGAAAAGATCTACTACTTTTCAAGTGCTGAGGCTAAAGAAAAGTTTTTGGAGCATCCTGAGGAATATGTGGCTTATAAAGAACCATTGAAGGTGAAACAGTACTCCTATCCTAATGATTGCTCCCACAGGATTTTATCAGGACTTACCAATCACCATCAATTTAGTTAAGGGTGAAGACCCCAATCTGATATTACAAAATAAATAAAATATCCAAGTTCAAAGAACAACTTTTTGGAATATAACATAAAATAATTATCTATTTTGATTTCTGTAGCAATGACTTGTGTCAAACCAGCACTTAATATCTGCCTTCTTAGCTGAAGTAAAAACAAAACAAAACGAAACAAAACAAAAACAAACAAACCCCACACCTTGATTAATTCCTTACTGTAATGAGGCCAGCCATGCTAGTTAGTCTCTCAGAGTAGTGCAGGCTGATGATCTTCTACAGGATTTTGGAGAAGAGTGGAATTCAGGGATTGGTGAACTTTCAGAGGCATAAGTGGGTTGACATCATCTATAGAAGTAAGATTACTCTGGTGACAATGCTGTTGACTGGTTCACACTCAGAGAAATGTTATAGGGGTAAGTCCATCCTGATTGGTTGAGTTTCAAGAGTGAGGACTGACACTGGTAGGATGGATTGCAAAAATGTAGTCCCTGAAGTGAGTTTTCCCTGATCAATTAAACCAATTTAAAATTGGCTGAGTGGCTATTGTTACCATGGCTATCCAACAGTCATTTTTCAGTGGAGCATCGTTATAGTCGAGAACACTTTGGTGAATCTTCCCTAGACATTTTTCTGTGACAGCTTTGGCTAACTTTATCAAAACACTCTCATCATAAGCAGATGTTATTGCTCTTTGGCCCTCCAGAAGCTCAGCAAGGAAAATACATTGAGCCTCCAAAAAATAACTATTGCCATGACCTTTGCGAATAACCAGTCCACTTTTGCTTTGACTGGACCACTGCCACTTCTTGGTAGCCATTGCTTTGATTGTGCTTTGTCTTCAGGATCATACTAATAAAGCCATGTTTCATCTCCTCTACAATTCTTCAAACAAATGCTTTAAGATTTTGATCCCAAGTGTTTAAAATTTCCATTGAAATCTCTGGCCTTTGTCTGCAGATGATCTGGGTACAACAGTTTTGGCACTCATTGAGTAGAAACTGCTCAACTTTAATTTTTCAGTCAGAAAAATTGTACACTGAGCCAATCTAGATGTCTAGGGTATTTGCTATTGTTTCTGTTCTTAATCATCAGTCCTTGTCAATTAGGCCACAAACAAGATAAATTTTTTCCTCACAAATTTATGTGGATGGTCTGCTGCTGCAAACTTCATCTTCAACATTGTCTCATCTCTTTTTCAAACAAATTGTCCTTTTGTAAACTGCTGATCTCTTTGGGGCATTGCTCCAAAAACTTTCATAAAGCATCAATGATTTCACCATTCTTCTGCCCAAGCTTCACCATAAATTTGATGTTTATTCTTGCTTCAATTTTAGCAGAACTAATGTTGCTCTGATAGGGGCTGTTTTCAAACTGATGTCGTATCCTTCTTAGTGCCTCAAACTATATCTTGTTTAGACATGTTATAACAAGTTAATATGAGTTTATTCAGTGCAAAAAGGGAATCCATGCATAGTTTTGTCATAATATGCATTCTCTGTCAACTTTTTGAAGACCCCTCATATTTTTAGATTTTTTAGGAAACTCCGTACTGTTTTCCATAATAGCTGTCCTACTTTACATTTTCACAACAGTGTACAGGTCTTCCCCTTTCTTCACATCCTCACCAGCATTTGCTATTTTTTGTCTTTTTGATAATAGCCATCCTAAGTGAGGTGAGATGATATCTCACTGTGGTTTTGATTTGCATTTCTCTGATGATTAGTGATACTGAGCATTTTTTCATATACCTGTTGTCCATCTGTATGTGTTCTTTTGACAAATGTCTGTTCAGGTCTTCTTTTTCCCCATTGTTAAATAAGATTATTTGGTTTTTTGCTACTGAGCTGTTTGAGTTCCTTATATATTCTGGTTAGTAATCCCTTGTTGAATAGATAATTTGCAAATATTATCTCCCATTCTATAGGTTGTCTCTTTACTGTGTCATTTTCTTTGCCATGCAGAAGTTTTTTAGGTTAATATAATCCTATGTGTTTATTTTTGCTTTTATTGCCTGTGTTTTTGAGGTCTTACCTGGAAAATCTTTGTCCAGACCAATGTCCTGTAGCACTTCTCTGATGTTTTCTTCTAGCAGTTTTATAGTTTCAGGTCTTCCACTTAGGTCTTTAATCCATTTTGAGTTTATTTTTTATATGGTGAAAGATGGGGATCTAGTTTCATTCTTCTGCATATGGATGTCCATTTTTCACAGCACCATATATTAAAGAGACCATCCTTTCCTCCATGTATGTGTTTAGTGCTTTTATAACAAATGAATTGGCTATAAGTATTTTAGTTTTCTTCAGTTGTTTTACTACTATGCTATTCTGTAATTCCCTGGGATGGGATTACTGGAGCAAGGTATATACATCACAATATATTGCCTTATAACTTTTGATAATATCAATGTCTTCTTAAAATGAACACATGGAATGCAATCTAAACTCTTCTGTATAATTTGGGCCATTTTCATGAACCTCAATGTTTTATATAGTGCGCATCAGACTACTGATATATGTGGATGGTTGTGCCCTCACAAAGAAAACCCAATCCACTGATGTTGGGGGTCATTTAAGTACTGTGGTCATTTGTCCTTTTCTGTTGTTGTTGCTTTCAGCTGTAATTTCCACTTAGTCTGGTTTGCTGTTTGTGACCTATTACCTTGTTTTACACAAACCCAGTGGATAAGATCCTGAAATCTTGACTGTATTTCCATAGTTCTGCAAAGGGTAAAATGCACTGGGTTTTCCAGAAACATTTCCCTTCCCTACCAGAGGGTACCTTAATACAGTCTGAGCACCAGACAACCCTAGTTGCCATAGGTTTAACTGATGGGTGAGTGAGGTGTTACTCCACAATTTTATCACTAAAGGGTTAAAAATGTGATTTAAGAGTATGATATGAGGCTGCAGCTATATAATTTCATGTCATTCTGTTTTTCCCGTTCCCCTTGCAAAAACTTCAGCCGCTTTGAGGCTTTTCCTACTCAGATGTATCAACAACCCCATTCTTCCTTGCTGCCTTCACCTACCAATTTCATATTATTTCCCCACAATCACAGAAGACTTAGCTGCTGCTTCATCCCAATGCTCATCATTCTTCTTGACAGTTTCAGCATTCCATGGATAATCCATACAACTGTGAGTCCTATATGAAGATTACTGGCATAAATGGAGAAGGCTCTAAAGTTTTCTTATTAGTGAGCTTTCTGTTTGGCAGAGAGATTTTTTTTATTATCTAAGAAAGTATCTTTCCATTTTGGATTAATTAAAACTTTTGTCAAAAACAAAAATAAGTAAACTCTATTTTATTAAATGCCTTTTGGCATATGATACCAAGATAATCTTATGTGGTTGTTGATGCTCCCTGAGGACCAATGCTGATGGAATTAATTATGTTAATTGAAATCCTAATGATTAAACATCCTTGAGATCATGATGTGATCATTCCTACCCAGTCTTAAGGAGGGCAGTTAATAAGTCTTATGTGTACTAAATTACTCAAAACTGCTTTTCCTTCACTCTCCCTTTATCCCATCCCTCCCTGACCCATCCCCCTGTGGCAGGCTCCTCCATTAAGAGTATGCCTTGTTGGCCCCCATGGCTCTGGCAAAACTATGTGTGGAAGACAGTTGGCAGAAAAATTGAACATTTTTCACATTCAGTTTGAAGAAGTTCTTCAAGAAAAACTACTACTCAAAACTGAAAAGAAAGTGGGACCTGAATTTGAGGAAGATTCTGAGGATGAAGAAGCTGCCAAACAAGAACTTGAAGAGTTTGCAATTCAGGCCAATGTCAAACTTGAGGAAGAAAATACAAAGAAGCAGGTAGTAATCTCTTTTTTTGTTTTGTTGTTGTTGTTGTTGCTGTTGCTGTGAAAGGGTCTCAATCTGTCACCAGACAGGAGGGCAGTGGTGCAATCACAGCTCACCAAAGCCTCAACTTCTCCAGGCTCACGTGACTTCTTGCCTTGGTGTATTAGTCCATTTTCATGCTGCTGATAAAAACATACCCGAGATCAGGTAATTTACAAAAGAAAGATGTTTAATGGACTTACAGTTAGTTCCACATGGCTGGGGAGGCCTCACAGTCATGGCAGAAGGCAAGGACGAGTAAGTCACATCTTACATGGATGGCGGCAAGCAAAGAGAGAGCTTGTGCAGGGAAACTCCCCTTTATAAAACCATCAGATTTCATGAGGCTTATTTACTATCATGAGAACAGCATGGGAAAGGCTTACCCCCATGATTCAATTACCTCCCACTGGGTCCCTCCCACAACACATTGGGAACTCAAGATGAGATTTGGGTGAAGTCACAGTCAAACTATATCACTTGGCCTCCCAAGAAGCTGGGACTACAGGTGTGCACCACCATGCCTGGCTAATTTTGGTATTTTTTGTAGAGATGGGGGTCTTGCTGTGTTGCCCAGGCTCGTCTCAAATTCCTGGACTCAAACTATTCACCTACCTTGGCCCCCCAAAATGCTGGGATTACAGTTATGAGCCACCGGCCTGGCAGTAGTAATCTCTGCAGACAGCTGTGCTTACTGGTGTCACTCTGGGAAGTAGTAGTATAAAACTCTATAAATTTTCTAAGAAGAGCAAAAAGCCCATTAAAGTCATTTAAAGAGTCACATTTGTCATATGCTAAATGCAATTCTTCCTGCTCTTCTAGAATATAAAGTACTGAGTTTTATATGATGCCAATACAAATCAGAAAAACTTTCCTTGACAAGGCTGTTGTGTAGCATTTATTTGGAACTATGGTATTTGGTATATTTGACTTAGACAATAAAGTTTTCTATTATTGTGTTCTGATTTCTATGAAATAGCATAAAAATCTGCCCCAGCTTTAGTGGAGATCTCAAAATATTAATTTCTAATGATGCCTTATCAGAAAGTTTGTACCACCTCTGTATTAGTCTGTTCTCTCATTGCTATAAACAAATATCTGAGATTGGGTAATTTTTAAAGAAAATAGGCTTAATTGGTTCATAATTCTTCAGGCTGTACAGGAAGCATAGTGGCAACTGCTTGGCTTCTGGAGAGGCCTTAGAAAACTTACAATCATAGTGGAAGGTGAAGGGAGACCAAAGACATCACATGGTCAGGGCAGGAAGAAGAGAGAGTGAGGCAGGAGGTGCCACACACTTTTAAACCACCGGATCTCGTGAGCACTCACTCACTACAGTGAGGACAGTACCAAGCGGGGAATGGTGCTAAACCATTTATAAGAAACTGTCCCCATGATCCAATCACCTCTCACCAGGCCCCACCTCCAACATTGAGGCTTACAATTCCACATGAGATTTGGGTGGAGACGCTGATCCAGACTGTATTAACCTCTTACATGGCTTCTATCTGGAGTTATGAAATGAAAGCTCTTCATTCTAACTCACATTTTAACCATTTCTGATATAGATGGGCCATTTGTTCTCAAATGATCCAGGTGCAGTTATATGTAACACTCAAAGTTGAAGAAGGGTTGGATAATGAGTGGCATATGGTGTTCCAGTAGGCAATGAAGCACCTCTTCAAACATATTCTTTTTTCTTTTTCTTTATATTTTTTTGTTTGTTTTTGAGACAGGGTCTCCCTCTCTTGCCCAGGCCAGAGTGCAGTGGCACAGTCTTGGCTCCTGCAACCTCTGCCTCCTGGTCTCAAGTGATCCTCTCACCTCAGCCTCCTAAGTAGCTGGGACTACAAGTGCACACCACCATGCCCAGGGAATTTTTGTATTTTTTGTAGAGACGGGATTTCATCCTGTTGCCCAGGTTGGTCTCAAACTCCTAACCTCCAGTGATCCACCCACCTCAGCCTCCCAAAGTACTGGGATTACAGGCATGAGCCACCTGTGCCTGTCCTTCAGACATATTCTCTAAATGTTTTTCACCTATATTTAGTAGAGTTTGGGAGAAACTGATATCCTATTAACTTAAAAAATGTGTATCAGGCCAGGCACTGTGGCTCACACCTGTAATCCCAGCACTTAGGGCGGCAGAGGTGGAGCACTGAGGTCAGGAGTTTGAGACAAGCCTGGCCAACATGGTGAAACCCCATCTCTACTAAAAATACAAAAATTACCTGGACATGGTAGCACAAGTCTGTAATGCCAGCTACTCAGAAAGCAAAGGCTGGAGAATCGCTTGAGTCCAGGAGGCAGGGTTGCAGTGAGCCAAGATCTCACCACTGTACTCCAACCTGGACAACAGAGTGAGGCTCCATCTCAAAAAAAAAAAAAAAAAAAAGTGTAGCAATCCAGATTTTTTAATTTAACAAGTCTTTAATTTTAAAGTGCAACAAATATCTCCTGCTTTTCTACAGTTTTTTGTTTGGATTTCTTTTACTGTTTTCTGAATTGTTTAACTTCTCAGAAAGCAATTAAGGGATTTTATTTTAGATAGTAAAATTAATTCTACTTTCTGGTAGGCAGCAGTTTATTGTACCCTCTCTATTCAGTTTTAGAATTTGGGAAACAAAAGTACTCAACAAAAATAGTTTTATTTTTGTAAGAACAGTTGTTTTTTTACTATCCATTCAAGGTGGTCCTACTTTAGAGAGAATTCAACTGAGTTAATTATCACAATGTTTTCTATTTGTTATTATAATACTCTTATAGTTTGTATTTCAGATGGCTGACTGTTTGGCTTATCCCATAAACAAGATCCAGGTTGGAGAGATAATACTGTATAATTATAATACAAATAACAAAAATCAGTTAAGCCTTATAGGCGTGTGTATGATAAATTGAACAAGGTTTAGCAAAAAGTAATGAGATGTGACCCCAAGACCATGTATGAATATCAATCATATTATTACTAATAATTCCTCTTAGCTACAGTAAATATTATTTACTATAGGTTGGTGCAAAAGTAGTTGCAGTTTTTGCCACTACTTTAAAAGCAAAGCTGCAATTACTTTTGCACCAACCTATATTTCTAACCATGTTAAATAATTCGTTTAAAGAAAATAGCTCAAATGTTTAAATGTTTATAAGCAACAGTATAAAACAATGACCTCAGAGAAAAAAACAGTTTGCATTCTAATAAACCATGTAATATAGTATTGTTTATGAATATAGATTTTGGGGTTTTTAAATTGATATTTGTACGTATTTATGGGGTACATGTGATATTTTGTTACACACGTAGAATGTATAAGGATCAAGTCAGGGTATTTATGATATCTATCACCTTGAGCATTTATCATTGCTATGTGTTGGAACATTTCAAGCCCTCTCTTCTAGCTATTCTGAAATATACAAGACATCGTTATTAACTAGAGTCTCCCTCTGTGCTATTGAACATTAGAACTTATACCTTCTATCTAACTGTATGTTTGTACCCATTATCCTGCCTCTCTTCATCTCCTCTATCTCTACCACACACCCTTCCCAGCCTCTGGTAACTTTCATTCTACTCTCCGCCTCCACGAGGTCCACTTCTTTAGCTTTCACATATGAGGGAGAAAATGCAATTGTTAGCAGAGAGTTTTAAAATTTGGTTTGTTTTCTGATTTTTGTTTTTAGCTTCCAGAAGTACAACTTACAGCAGAAGAAGAAGTAATCAAATCAAGTCTAATGGAAAATGAGCCACTGCCTCCAGAAATTCTTGAAGTAATTCTTTCTGAGTGGTGGCTTAAGGAACCAATACGGTATCTTAATTTATATAGAATTGTACATTTATTTGCTTTTTTTTGTTTTATTCTTAAAAGTTAAAAATGTAGTTCAACATACATTTCAGAATTTTCTCCTTTATAGTCATATAAACTGGTGATTTTTCACTTGAGATACACATTAAAAACATCTGTAGAGTTTTTTAAAATACCGATGCCAGGACCCCACACCAAAATATTTGAATTCGAATCTCTAGAAGTGTGAACCTGGGATATTTTTCATTACCCCTAGGTTATTCTAAAGTACATGTGTGGTTGAAAGCCTGTGTTCTAAATCATGTATGTGCTGGACTCATTTCACCTGTGGTCTTTTAACAATTATAGTTAAGACCAATTAATAGTTGTCCACAGTGTTATCCCTTTACTTTGAACAATCTTGACCCCAGACAGGACAAATTTAAGGATTTCCAGGTCACCAGAGTTTAAAACTTTACCTTGATTTTTTAACCAGAATCTCATGACTTGATATCCACCAGAAGAAAGTGAAATAATATTTACAGTACTGATTATAGCACACACATATATGAAACTTACTAAGTGCCAGGTACTGTTAAACTGTTTGTTGTTGTTGTTGTTGTTTGTTTTTTGAGACAGGGTCTTGCTCTGTCACCCAGGGCAGTGGCGTGGTCTCAGCTCGCTACAACCTCCGCTTTCTGGGTTCAATCAATTCTCCTGCTTCAGCCTCCTGAGTAGCTGGGACTACAGGCACCTGCCACCACAACAGGCTAATTTTTGTGTTTTTAGTAGAGATGGGGTTTCACCATGTTGGCCAGGCCAGTCTCCAACTCCTGACCTCAGTTAATCCACCTACCTCAGCCTCCCAAAATACTGGGATTATAGACATGAGCCACTGTGCCCAACCTGTATTTTATTGCTGTTAACTCATTTAATCCTTACAACAACCCTATGAAATAAAGACTTTTCATTGTGTTATTTTGGAGATAAGAAAACTGAATCAGACAGAATTTAAATGACTGGCTATTTCCAATGTTTCTCTTAGATCTCTGGGCACTCTTGTTCACGTAGTCCCTAGTCTAAATAAGTGAGTGGGATTATTATTTACCAACTTCATTTTTAATTTCTTGTTCCCTAAATTAGATCAATAGTTGGAGGAAATTTAGGCAGTTACCTGCAGCTATATAGTCATGGGTTTCTCTTTGTTATTTAGCTCCTGACCTCACACTGTACATTAAAATATATGTAGATAGATAAATAAAGATATAGATATGTAGATATAGAGATAGACATAGATATGAATTGAAAATTTTAAAGCAAAAAGTGAAATTGTAAAAGCCTAAACAAAATAGCTAAATATTATGCACCATTAAAATTTATTATAATGAATAATTTGTAATAGCATGAGAAATGTTATTACATAAAGTTAAAAAGAAGATGTAAAACTATCATGTAATAGAGAAATGCACACATGAAGAACCAACTGGAAAGAAATAAAACAAATTTTTAATAACCTCTGAGATATAGGATTATGGATAATTTTTGCCTTTTTCATGCTTTTCTCTATTTTTTTTTCAATTTTTCTATAGTGTGGTTTATTGCTTTTATAATCAGGAGGAAAAATAACATATTTTGAAAAGGTTATTGCATTAGTCCTGGAGAGATATACTAAGGGGCTTGAACTAAGGGGGAATGGCAGAAATAGAAATGTGATACAGGGGAGGATATGCCAGGACTTATCTGTTAAACGTAAGAAGCAAGAGGGAGCTAGGGGAGAGGACCAAAGGTCTCTTAACAGGTAGCACCTTAGTACTAATGGGTCGGAAGGAAGAGCAGTTTGAAGGGGTAACAGTATGACTTTTGACAGTATAACGTGTATAATTCTGGAAGGGCATTCAGATGTAGAAACTCCACAGCTTTTTGATAATTCGGAATCAAAACTCAGAAGAGAGGTTGGGTATAGAGTTAAAGATTTGGAAGTCATTTGCAGAAAAGTGACAGCAAGAACAGTAGGAATGAAATTGTCCCTGCCAGAATAGATCAGACTGAAGGCACCTCTAAAGAAAAAAATACATATATTATGGCCAATATATGGAAATTTTGCCCCTTAATAAGAAAGGAAAAGTCACATTTTTGAATTAACAACTTTGAAGGCCGAACCTGTCAAATGTTCATGAAAGTCCTATTTGTATTAAGAAGAAAATATGTATTTAAATATAAATATTTAAAACAAACCAAATTACAGATAAGCAAGAGAAACAAATTCTTATTCAAAGGGAGACCAGTATTGACTCTCTCAATTAAACAAAGCCAAGTTCTCAAAGTTTGATTGTTTTATAAGTGCTCTCTAATTAAAATGTATTAACATTCCAGTTATTTTCCGGATTCTTAAACTCTCATCACACTATCACACTTGAGCAAGTTTGACAATCACGTTTGAATATAATCATCTTGCACATAGGAACCAGGGTACATAAATTAACAATTGTTTTCAGTTACAAGGAGACCCAGGGAAGTGGGTATGAGTTGTCTCATGAAAGGAAGCACTGTTAGAAGAAAAAATGCCAAAGGTGAGGGCTCCCACTACAAGTGGGCTGGCCAGGTGTACTCTTCAAATACAGAGAACCACGCTCATTAGGCTGGGCACCCCTCCCAAACAGAGAACTGCTTTTCTCTTTTTCCTATGGTCTTCTCACAACTTTTAGTAAGCTTCCATTTAATAGTAATTGTCTATGAACCGATTGACTACAATTTTATATTACAAATATATGTATGAAATAGTGTAATTTTAATCCAATTTGATATATTTTGAAAAAGAAATGTCATGTATACAACTAGAAATATTAAAAGAAATAAAAGATAGTAGAGTGAATTTCTAAACTATTCATTGCATACAGAAAGTTGAGCTTTATCAATTACTTTTTTTACTTTTTTTCTTTTAAAATATTTAATTGACAAATAAAGATTATGTATATTCAAGGTGTACATGAAGATTTAATATACATTGTAAAATTATCATTATAATCAAATTAATGAACACATCCATTATCATATTTTAATGAAATAGAGTAATTTATGAAAATTTCCATCAGTTCCACAGGTTTTATACTAGATGGTTTCCCACGATATCCAGAAGAGGCCCAGTTTTTGGGGGAGCGTGGATTTTTCCCAGATGCAGCTATTTTTATGCAAGTTGAGGATCAAGATATTTTTGTTCGCCTCCTTCCTGCCCAAATTGAAAAGTGGAAACTAAAACAAAAGAAGAAATTAGAAAGGAAAAAACTGATCAAAGACATGAAGGCGAAAATCAGGGTATGTGTCTAGCAAAAATGCATTGAATAAATCTGTTCAGCATCTATTTAGTGATCTATTATAAAGTGATCTTCACACAAAAAAATAGTTTCCTAATTTTAATGCCACAGTAAGCATGAAACATTTTTCATCAAATATTAAGACTATAATGAGAGTTAAATATTAAAACCATAATAAGAGTTAAGAGTCAATATTTGAGGCTTTTGTGGTGATCAGTGTCTTAATGCTTCTCTCTTTATGGCAAATAAAAGATAGTTATGGCAAATAAAAGATAGTGGTAATGCCAAGGCTTCCCTCTTCCAGACATGGGAGCAAAGTGAAGAGGTAACGAACAGAGATTTGAAACACAAACAAGTAAAATTTCAGAGATCTTTTTCACCGCCCCTGGAGTGATGACACCATCCATCAAGGCCATGCGAGACTGCAGTGAAAATCAGATCCACATTAGCTTAGAACATTGTCCCTAAACCTACATTCTGAAGAGTATTCCATAAAATGTTCAGAAGTGTCACAGGGAACCAGCAATTCCACTACTGGGAATCTGTCCAGCAAAAATGAAAATAAAGTATACGTAAAAAGTTATATGTGAATGTTCATAACAGCCTTATTCGTAATAACCAGAAAGTAGAAACAACCCAAATCATCAACTGATTAATAGAAAAACAAAATGTGGTATATGCTTAGAACTGAAAACTACTCAGCATTAAGAAGGAATGGCCTAGTGATACACCTGTAACATAGATAAAAATCAGAACCATTATCCTGAGTGACAGAAGCCAGGCAAAACAGGAGTGCACCCTGTACAATTCCATTTATATGACATGAACTGAGAAGGCAAACCTGCAGGTCTGGACTCGGGTAGAAAGAATGGGCTTTTGAGTCTGGAGCTAGGATGGCCCAGAGGATACATGAGAGCAGTGTTAAATGTTTGAAGGGCTTTTATACCGAAGAGAGCTTGGAGTTACTCCACATGGCTATAGGGGAAAGAACTACCAATGGTAGGAGGAAGGTACGGGGAAAGTATATTT
Organism: Sapajus apella; assembly: GCF_009761245.1. NCBI lineage: Eukaryota > Metazoa > Chordata > Mammalia > Primates > Cebidae > Sapajus > Sapajus apella. The sequence continues at coordinate 40,172,906 of NW_022436946.1, forward strand.
CATTCTCAGTAAGACAGCTCATAAAGAACCAGGACTGAAGGCAGGGAGCTTCTTGCCAATAAATAAGCATAAACTAGATGGACATTTGGCAGAGGAGAATGGAAAAATGTGTCAGAGAGCTCATCTATTAAATCCAATTCTGAGATACTAAGACTTGTTATGTAATACATTCTCACAACTCAACACTCATTCAATTACAGACTGCCAAATGTTAAAGCCAAGCAGTTCTTCTTTCATTGCTCAGACAGTCTTCAAATTCCTTTCATCTTGGGGTTAGCCAGAGGAAATCCCTTCAAGGTCATTGCCATCCCTTCCTCTCCCCAACCACATTAAGGTTGCACGTCCCGGGCCATCACTGGTCTGCACAATATCAAGGCAGGCAGAGTTCTTAGCTATCCAAGAACTATGGAAGTAAGGAGGGAGATGGAATATACCCAGCTCCATACTGTTCTTGATGACATTCTTCCCTTTTTTGCTGCCTAGTTTTTCTGATAAGGTAGGCCAAACTGTCTGCCATGCGAGACAAAAGCCCGTTCATATGTTGCTTCACTGTGGGGCCTGGCATATCTAGGCCAGTGCTAAGAACAGAAATCTCTGTGATGACAGAAATGTCCTAGATCTGCGCTGTCCTATACAGGAACCACTAGCTGCAGCGGCTGTTGAGCACTTAAAATGTGATTAGTGTGGCTGAGAAATCAAATGTTTAATTTTATTTAGTTTTAATATAAATAGCCACACACAGCTAGTGGCTATTGTACTGGACAGAACAGCTATAGGGCAGTGAAGCCACATCCTAGACATCACATGCTTTAAGAATTTTAGGGACCTAGAACAGGAAAGCTGCAGGTTTCAAGAGCTAGTTCATAACCTCAGGTATTTGCCCCTTCCTTTCCTCACCCACTAACTCTAGCTCAATTCAGATCTTTCTTTGCTGACACCAGCACTCCTACTGTGACCTAATTGTCCTCCCTGGCTTCATCTCTTCACGTCCCAGACCATCTTCCTGACTACCTCCAAGTGAATTTTCCTAAAACTCCATTTTGATCAAGCCACCCCATTAAAGTCTGAATTCCCAGTCTTATCCCAAATTTTTTAACTTTTTATCTCAGTTGACATAAATACAAACCCTTCTCTGCAGCAGCCACCATATTGTATGCTTTGGCAATTCCATATCTGGTAGTTTTATTTTTTCTTTTTGAGATGGAGTCTCACACTGTCGCCAGGCTAGAGTGCAGTGGCGTGATCTTGGCTCACTGCAATCTCCGCTCCCTGGGTTCAAGCGATTCTCCTGCCCCAGCCTCCCAAGTAGCTGGTACTACAGATGTGTGCCTCACCACATCCAGCTAATTTTTGTATTTTTAGTAGAGATGGATTTTACCATGCTGGCCAAGTCAAGAGATCAAGACCATAACTGGTAGTTTCTAAAAGCATCCTCACATTAATTATGTGACATTACATGAGTTAAACTCTGAATTTCTGTTAACTCACCTCTAGAGCGGGGTAATGCCTTGCACAGATATGTTCGGAGCAGAAAATGAAAGGATATATGTTGTAGTGCTCAGGATAGTGCTGCCATCTGGTGGCAGTTTAACAATAATTAGTTAAACCTCACCAAATACTTAAGTAAAAGGAGCAGAGGAAAAGTAGACTTAGAATGTGTATGTGTGCTATTGTGAATAGTTTGCAATTTTGTGATGTATACAGTTGTCTTTATGTATTATGAAAACACAAAGGATACTATATTTTCACAACTTCATATTTAATGAACCTATGGTAAAAATATGTTTTATAAAAAAAGGAAATAATGGAAGTTTTTGTAAATTCTTGCCATGACAAGAACTATAGAATCTTTCTGGGCCTCATAAACTATATGCAGTTCAGTTTTATAATTCTATTTGTAAATACTTCTTGCATGCCTACAAGTCATAAGTTCTTAGGAATGTGTACTCAAAAGCAACCAGATGAAAGCATTCAGTTCTGCTTATCTGGACCAGACCTCCAGAGCATGTCCTCAGGCACCACTCTATGCTCCTGGTAAGGGAGTCCAGTTTACAGAGTCCTGAGCCAATTAAGTCCCCACACGCAAAGAGAGCAGATTAGTTTTCATGAAAACCTTGGAGACCCATCAAAGGATCCATTGTGTTAGATGTAAAGGACTCTGGGAAGGTTGGAGGACTCTATATATCAAGTCTGTGACTGTCTCCCAAGCACATACACTTTCCCTATGTTGTCATATGTATTTTTAGGTTTGTTAAGCCAGGGGTTCCCAATCCCTGGGTCATAGATGGGTATTGGTCTGGGGCCTATGAAGAACCAGGCCACACAGCAGGAGGTGAATAGTGAGTGGGCGAGCAAGCAAAGCTTCATCTGTATTTACAGCCACTCCCCATCACTTGTATTACCACCTGACCTCTGCCTCCAGCCAGATCAGCAGCACCTTAGATTCTCATAGGAGCATGAACCATATTGTTAACTGTGCATACAAGGGATCTAGGTTGCACAGTCATGAGAATCTAATGTCTGATGATCTGTCACCATCTCCCATCACCCCCAGATGAGACCATGTAGTTGCAGGAAAACAAGCTCAGGGTTCCCACTGATTCTACATTATGGTGAGTTATAAAATTATTTCTATGGATATTACAATGTAATAATAATAGAAATAAAGTGCACAATAAATGTTATGCATTTGAATCATCCCGAAACAATCTCCACCTATGGTCCATGGAAAAATGGTCTTCCATGAAACAGGGCCCTCATGCCAAATTGGTTGGGGATTGCTGTGTTAGGCTATTTAATAGTATAAGAGTTTATCAAACATTTTCAATGAATTGCCTCCAAGTATTTCCCTATTTCCTGCCACCAAAATCAACCAAACAAATGAGCGATAAATTTTGAAAAGGAGTTCTACACTTTGTGGAAAGAGTAACTGACCCCAAGGCTATTTATCCCTCTAGAAGAAAATAGCTAATCAAGAGGTTCAGAGGTACAAGGATGCAAGCCAAGCAACATGATTACCACCATCACATCCTTTCCTGCAAAGTTCACTGTGTTTCTGCCTAAACATTATTCCCACTTTGTATAAAAATATATTAATACAGGGAAAAAACACTTTTATCATTCTACATTACAATTTTTTAATGTCTGTTTCCTTAACAGGCTGATATGATTGCTAAAAGAAGGGTTGAACTTATATTAGAGAGAGAGAAAAGAAGGAGAGAGGTAAGTAATTTTTTTGTTGTTGTTGTTCAAAACTGTCTCACTCTGTTGCCCAGGGTAGGGTGCAGTGGCACAATCGTAGCTCACTGCAACCTCGAACTCCTGGGCTCAAGGGATCCTCCCACCTCTGCTTCTCAAAGCTCTAGGATTACAGGCATGAGCCATCACACCCAGCCTTTTCCTTCTGGTGTAAGACACCCGTGTAACAGCTCTTCAAGGCTGACTCTCTTATAACCTGATTTCTGTCTGTATAAAAATGTCCAGATATTGTTGCAACCTAGTGAGTTAGAAGGAAAGCGCCGCTCTTAATTTGAGCTCCAAATTAAGAGTCCTTTATTTGCCGGTGACCAAGAGTCAGCTAACGCTCAAAATCTCTCAGCCCCAAGGAAGGGGCTTGATTCCCCTTTATACCTTGATTTAGGTAGGGGAGGGGGAGCCTAGCTGAAGCGGAATTTTGCAGAAGCAGAACAAGCAAGTTAGATAAGGAAGCTGGTAACCAGAGGGCAGGAGGTTCCCAGGATTGTGGGTTGCTAAGGGCATTTCCATACAATTATCAAGGGGGTTGCAGGAGGAACTTGCCATACAATCAATCACCAAGGAGGGTGTTCACAACAGCAGGTAGACTTGCCAAGCAGGATAAGGTTACAGTGGTTACAGGTACTGTGAACAGTGTAAACCACTCTTAACAGTGTGGCGTGACCCAATAATGCATCTAAGGGGCCCGAGGTAAGAAGGGAGAAGCTAAGATGGAGCTTATCAGTCTCACAGCTAAGATGGAGTCAGTCAGGCTAGCACAAGTTAGGTTATTACACTACAAGTGCAACCACATGTTACCCTGGTGTGAATATGTTGGACTTCATGCAGAGGACTGCTGATATTATACAATGCAACTACAGGCACAAAGCATTGCAGAGGAGGGGCTGAAGTAGTTGCTGCTTTGTCAAAACAAAATAGTTACAACCAAAAGTAGATTTTAAAACCACTGGACCAAGAAAATTATGGTGCCATCTAAGAATAAGAACCCTCCTCTTTATTATTTGCCTTGATTTTCATTCATTTATGCAAAGCTTTTAGGTTGCAGTGAATGCCAAGAATGAAGTACTCAGACAATTCCAGCTGAGCAGGCCTGGGGGTAGCTCTTCTGAGAGAGTCCACCCCAGAATCCATCTACCATGTATTTATTGAAAGGGCCTATATTAACTACAAACATTTACTAGTTGGCTATTTGAGGTCAGTTACTGAGGCACCAGTGACCTTGTACAACACTCAAACGGCATTCTTGGGAGGCTGTTTTCAGCATTATCACACAACACACTCTACTCCCTGTCCTGTTTTCAGGGTCAAAGAGTTTCATTCTCATGCACAAATAACATACACCTAGGGCCTCAGTATTTTTCCATGCACTGACCTCAAATGCTTTGCACATAAGCTTGAATATGTTGCCTTGCACGCCCCCCCACATCTCCTTTTTTAATTCTTAGAGCATGCTGGTCATCCAATGCAAGGTAAGCTTCTATTGTTCTTCCCTGGTCATAAATGGGTTGGGTGGGTGCACAGAGCCATCTGCAGATGCCTAGCAAACAGATACAAAAAAGAATAAATATAGCGGCCATCACCCAAATGTGTATCTTTAACCTAAACAACCAAGTGTTGGGGTTTAACCCCTTCTTGTAATTGCTGAAGGGTACTTGTTTGTAATTGCAGCAACCATTCTTCAAGTTATTTGTTGAATTCACACTCGAGTGAAAATTTGAGAAGACAAATGGTCGTGAGAAGCCCCTTGGAGATGCCTTTCACTCTCTCCCAAGCATATTGGGAGCTATTATATGGCAGGAGTGTGATACAGATAGAAGTATATTGCCAATCTCAATGTAAATTTTGATGGGTTAGCCTGCTGCTGATCCCCCAGCCATTCAACAGCGGCTTCAAGAGCCTCCAGGCAAGACAGAACAGCTTTATCAATATTTACCTGTTCTTGAAATTCATGGGTTACATTATATACCATGTGGTTCACCACCAAGACTACCTGAATAGATCCTGTCAGAAAACAGCTTCAGTAGCTTCAGTTGCTTATATAATAATAGCTGAGACTAAAAAGGCAATTAAAGTGGCCAGAACTCTTTTTCCCAAGTATGAGGTAGTGCTTTTCTAAATAGCTGCAGGGTGGAATCTCCTTCCAAGCTCCAGGTTAAATTTACAGAGAGCCACAGTTCTGCACACTGTATTAAGAGCATAATATAGGTTATATCTACTGTGTAACGTTTCAATGAGACAAGTATGTAGCATACCAACTACCAGGAGAGACGCTAGTACTATAAAAGGATTGATTCTGCTCTATGTTAGGAACACCTTGCCCAAACAGAAGTATATAGGGTTGTGTAGTACAAATCAGGACTGTATCAGTAACATTATTGTGCAAAAAGAGGGTATAGTTGCCACCACTGGTAATGTACTCACCATATGAAAGAACCTATTCAAAAAAGAGAAAGGAAGACATAATCTCCAAATTTGGGTATGAGCAGGGCTTAAAGCTTGTTTCCCTTTTAGTTGTAATATTGGTCCTTGAAAGCCCATACTCGGAACTATTGGAGGGACATCCAAATCCGATAGTCTGATTTGCAAATATAAGATAACCATGGGCACCCCAATCAAGTAAGGTGCCATTATCAAACAGAGGTCCTTGGTATGGTCCAGGTTGTCTGCATGGAGATCACTAGATGGCCTCAAACTTGTATTGCCAGTTCCTACTCAGACAGCATATAGGAAGATTGGGCACTTATGTAGCTTCATTAGAGACCTCAGTAACATTAGTAGTAACAACAGAAATAAAGGTCAAATTTGCAAGCTTAGCATCCCTTTTGGGCTGATAGTAAAGATACTCCTGAGGAATGAGAGTAACACACTTACCATGTGCTATTGTGAAAAACAAAGAGGGGAATTACTCGACAATAAAGTCAAGGAGTCATTTCATTTAATTCATCCCAAATTTTTAGCTAAAGGGTAAGACAGGGACATCTATCGACCTCCTGTCCAAGAAATATCATTAGATGACAAAGACAGGTCAGCATCTCACCATGTAAAAACATTAAAAACCAGGGGATTTAGAACATTACTCCAATGAACATGTTCTTGAGCTGATCCCACTTGGCATAGGAAAAGAATTACCAGCCACTCTAACATCCTTATGTGTCTTACTTTCTCAGAAGTTTCCCCAATTACCGCCAGATACATAAGAATCCAATTCTCTGCAGTTGCAGGGGCTCCCAGGGATGCCTGTTGATCCAATCTCTTTAGCTGTCCCCAGGTAATGTCAGATGACTTCCGAGTCATCACCATCATTGTCAGTTGATTCTCCAATAGCAAGCCCTGTTCTCTAGGAGAGAGCCCCATATTCCCCCTTTTTGGTTTATTAAGATATACTTTAGGAGTTTAATGAGCTCGTTTAACAATGGCATAACTGGCTGAGTAATAGGGGATGCCAGTCTTGTGTTGCATGTGTTAAAGTTGCAATGCATATGTAAATTGAGCACTAAGATAGTAAGGTCTATTATCAGTTTTTGTAGTTTGTGGAAGGTCTAAAGTTATAATAGATTCAAACAAATCAGTAATTGCATCTTTAGTTTTTTTCTCTGGTCCAGGGGGGTATCATGTACAAGCCTGTATAAGTGTCCACGTAACGTGGAGAAATTTAAAAAGTTGAAAGGGTAGATACTGAATAACATTAGTTTGCCAGATAGCATTAGGCACTAGACCTCGTGGGTTGGCACCAAGCCCTAAGGAAAAAGCAGAGAGATAATGCTATTGGCAATCAGGACAAGTTTAATAATCCTGTGAGCTTAAGCAAGTGTGAAATAAAACTGTTGTTTAAGACTGTGGGCATTCTGATGAAAAAAAGCATGATCAGCTTGAGCTCACAAAAATGCAGAAGAAGCTGCAAACCACATTTGTGGTTGTACCAGAGCATCAGCTCAAGCGTTCCATTCTGATAAGGGACCAGGTAGCCCAGAATGCGAGCAAATATGTTTGATGTAAAGAGGGTGATGACAGGCACACAGAAGCTATTGCACTGCAAGAAACAAAGCTAGTAGAGATTCATTAGTAATGCCCTTCACATGTGCAAGATCTAAATGAGTAATACCAAATACCACATAAGCACAATCACTAACTATATTTATGTCTTAGTGAAGAAAAGTTTGTAAGGCCAATATCGGGGCATCTAACTCCTCCTGTTGCATAGTTTTAAAAGGCCACTGGATTTTGTGTTGCCAATTTTGAATGGCATCTTGTCACACTATAGCTGTCTTTTCAGTTTTTTCTGAACCATCTGTAAAGACAGTGATGGTGTGAAGTAAAGGCTTAGAGACACCAATAGATGTAAATTGAACAGGCACAGTTTGTAAAAAGTTTAGAAGCGTAGAGGCTGGTAAATGGAAGCTGATATTATCAATAAAGTTAGCCATTGCTACTTGCCAATCAAGATCACAAGCTACGAGAGTTTGAAATTGTTCCTTGCTTAATAGTAGGAAAAGAGTAGCAGGGTTATATCTTGATAATTGGACACAATGTCAGTGCCCCTTTACAAGAAGAGAAGCTATTAAATCTGTGGTCTTTTGTATATGTTTATAGGGGTTGTGAGACAGGTAACTAGCACATAGAATACAGAAATGGCAAAAGATAAAGGCTGCCTGTTAAACAAAGGCATGTAAGGGATGGATATTTAAAGTGATTTTTACCATATGTTGGCCCTTGAAGGTTATTAGAATGTGACTGCAAGTCACCAGGATAATAAACCTACATTGAGTTTGCTTAAGTGTGTAAAGAAAAAAAGAAAAAAAAAAATCCAAAAAACTTTTTTAAATGTCCTTAGGTGCTAGCCATTTTCCTGTATTAGCCTTTAGCTGGAATGTCTTAGAAGTGAGCTTGGGAAAGTAGGGCTGTGGCTGATTTCTTCCCATCTGCTCCAGGCTCCTTAGGCAGCCTCTCTTTTTAATAGCCTGCCACCTGTTACTACTCTTGCCCTGAGAGGAAGGAAGGGAGACTACAAGTGGCAGCGAGAAGCCAGAAAATAACCAGGTGGTAAAGTATGTGTATAAGTGCAGAGGCAGAAGGCAAGAAGGTAACAGGCTGGGAGAAAACCATTCACCTTATCTTCCAGGCCACCTACGCCTGGAGCCAACCTTGCTAGGTAAGGTACTGAAAATATACTGGACTTTTTATTATTTTTACCACCCCCAAAAAGAGGGGCTCATGGGAGGAGCAGACATGTAGCACAGGGTATGCTTTGAAGTTTCCCAGCCACAGTGTTTTTAAACATTTTATTAAAAAATGAAACAAACACTCCTTACTGCTGCATCTATATTCCAAAGATGACAGCAGCTGACAGAGCTCGTCCATCTCAGACTGGTTAGCATTTAACATATGGTTTGGGAGAGGGCTGCTTATTAGCAGGCTTCTCCCCCAGGAGGCCAGGGAAGACAAGGAATTGCTTATTAGCTGAGACATGCAAGTGGTGGCAGGGAGGGGCAGAAGTAGGAAAAGCAGCAACACAGCAAGCAGCAGTCCACTTTCTGGGCACAGTTATAAGATATGTGAGCACGGTGAGGAGAATTCTCAGGACCGGGCTGAAGCTGCCTGCAGCCACCCAAGGACTAGGTCTGTGCCTCTTGGCCTCCCCTCCATCATCACAAACCCAGAAAGGGGCAACTTGCCTAGACTGCCAGTGACTAAGTGGGCACTTCATGGCATCTTAACAACTCTCCTGTCCCAGGTCTTGGTGGGCAGCAAGAAAGCCAAAGCTTTCTGGGATAAAACCCAGGAGGTAACATGCAACTTTCTGTTATACTTCAGGGAAACAGAAAAAAGACAAGGCCACAAAGGCCAATCCTGGAAGTAGGAAGTGAGAACTTGCATATTAAGAAGACAATCATAATCAGCCACTTTCCTTCCCTCCTGGAGGCACCCCTCCAGTAAAGAAGTTTGTCGAGGGGACGTGGCCACCCAATCATATAGATGTTCGCTGACCAGGGGTCTTATCCAAAAACCGCGCCTTGGGCAGTCTCCAATCTCCTTAAAAGGGGGATGGGAGGTGCTGTTGGCTGAATGGCGCCAACAGGTGCAGGTCCCTTTAAGGGTAGAGGAAAGGAGGGGAATGCCTTTTCTATAGTGGGAGGAAAAGGATCTGGTCCATCCTTATCATCACTAGAAAATATCTTTGAGGTACGGAAATCTCTCCCTGTTGTTCTGGTTTCTGCTTTTCCTTTTCCTTTAAATCTCCTGAATTCCCTTCAGGTGGAGAAGATGGGCGGTCTGACTTACTGCAATCTGGCAGATAAACAGGATACAACACAGAGGGTACCAGCGCCCAGGTGGTCAAAATAGTAACAGTAAAAGGATGGTGCTTGTATCCTCTTTTCAGGCAGTGATCTACCTGCTCCCATAACTCTAAATCTAAGTTTCCTTGATCGGTAAACCAACAGCATTCCTGCTGAATTAAGAGCATAAGCTTGTGTAGAGCGCCAGGCTCTACAGTGCACTGGATAGCCTTAAGTAGCTGCTGCACTGTTTTAAAAAATACTTTCTGCTCTTTGGTCATTTCCTGACCCATGATAACCTAGCCCCTGATATTTTACATGTGCATCCCATCCTCCTGATGGGAGTCAGGACTGTTTCTTACCGGGATTCCCTGAAAATTGATGAGATTTCTTCCTTCACGTGTAACTTCAAGGCAATCATGTCGGGATCACCACTTGGCGGAGCTTATAGCTTGCAGTGAATGCCGAGAATGAAGTACTCAGACAATTCCAGCTGAGTGGGGCTGGGAGTGGCTCTTCTGAGAGAGTCCATCCCAGCATCCATCTACCAAGGATTTATTGAAAGGGCTTGCATTAACTACACTAGGATCCGGTCCATCCTTATCATCACTAGAAAATATCTTTGGGGTAGAGAAATCTCTCCCTGTTGTTCTGGTTTCTGCTTTTCCTTTTCCTTTAAATCTCCTGAATTCATTCACTAGATGGCTATTTAAGGTCAATTACTGGGGCACCGGTGACCTTGTACAACACTCAAACTGCATTCTCAGGAGGCTGTTTTCAGCGTTTTTTATCACACCACACATTCCACTCCCTGTCCTGTTTTCAGGGTCAAGGAGTTTCATTCTCATGCACAAATAACATACACCTTGGGCCTCAGTATTTTTCCATGCCCTGACCTCAAATGTCTTGTACATAAGCTTGAATATGTTGCCATACACCCCCCACAATTCATTCATTCAGTCCATCAGCAAACATTAAGTGAGCTTTGTGCCTGACACTGTTTCAAATACCGGCAAATCAGCCATGAGCAAAATTTACAGAAATCCTAGCCTCATCCTAATGCTCATTTCCTTCATCAAATGTGTCCTGAAAGTTTACTCTGTTCAAGGTGTCATGCTAATGTTTAGGATCAAAAAGATGTCCTAACCTGGAATTAAGTACAGTTAATTACTTTAAGCACTTGGGGGTCCCTAGTGGTCCCCTTCTGAATCACTTCAAATGCTTCAGCAATGAAGGAGTTCAGGTTTGGTGTTAAAACACACCTGCATGGTATCCATTCTCCAGTTCACATTGACTTTGTTCACTGCTCTCCAGTGCCTGGTGGAGTGCTGACAAATGTGACATTCAATACAGTTGTTTCGTTGTGATTGTATAACATTAAGTCATTTAGCCTCTATAAACCTAGGGCTTTTTATTGTAAACTGGGAAAAATTAATACACTTAATTTCCCCTAATTAATAATAATTTCCCTTTGCTACTCTTTAGTTAAATCTTTTTTTTATTGCATTTTAGGTTTTGGGGTACATGTGAAGAACATGCAAGATTGTTGCATAGGTACACACATGGCAGTGTGATTTGCTGCCTTCCTCCCCATCACCTATATCTGGCATTTCTCCCCATGCTATCTCTCCCCAACTCCCCACCTCCCACTGTCCCTCCCCTATTTCCCCCCGACAGACCCCAGTGTGTAGTGCTCCCCTCCCTGTGTCCATGTGTTCTCATTGTTCAACACCCGCCTATGAGTGAGAACATACGGTGTTTGATTTTCTGCTCTTGTGTCAGTTTGCTGAGAATGATGGTTTCCAGGTTAAATCTTCTTAAGAATTAATTTTCAGGATAAACTTTAAATGTTCTTTATAATTTTTTCATGTGTTAACATTAGAATGGTGTGATTTTTTTCTGAGTTTTCATTCAAAAATTCAATATTCTAGGTAGAGGTTCAATAGGATTTTGTAAGTCAGTGCTCCTGAGACTTCATTTTTGTAAAATTGGCTGTGAATCCCACAAAACTGATACAAAGAAACCCGGAACACAACTCCTGAGATTTTTGATAAAGATTAAAACTGTATGTAGGTTCTTTTTTTTTTTTTTTTCTCCCAGAACTCCCTTGATGGAAATGTTATATGTTCTGCTACGGACTCAGACAATAAAGCAGACAAAGCATAACATCTCAGGGATGAGTTAATGCGCATGTTACTGTTGGTCAGTGTGCTACCCTGAGTGGCATCCATCCCAACTCCACATCTATCCTGGAGCTGACTTTGATGAACAGATCCAGGGGGTTTCTCACATTTGTCTTCTTGTGCAGAATATGCAGTTCCCGTGACTTGCCTTTTTCATACTAACTGGGAAATCCCAGGTGGAAAAAGCCCTTCCTAGGTTTGTCTTCTTGCCCTAAACAAAAGCATTGCCTTTACTGTCTTCTTAGCACCAAATGGGACATTTCTAACATTATGTCCCAGTCACTACTTGCATTAATTTCTTTCATTTTTTTTTATTTTTATTTTACTTTAGGCTCTGTGGTACATGTGCAGGTCATGCAGGGTTGTTGCATTGGTGCATACATAACCAGGTGGTTTGCTGCCTCTATTCCCCCTTGGTCTATATCTGGCATTTCTCCCCATGTTATGCCTCCCCACCCTCCTCACCTCCTGCTATCCCTCCCCTGACCCCACCAACTGCTCCCAGTGTGTGATGCTCCTCTCCCTAAGTCCATGTGTTCTCAGTGTTCAACACCCACCTATTAGTGAGAACATGTGGTGTTTGGTTTTCTGTTCTTCTGTCAGTTTGCTGAGAATGATGATTTCCACATTCATCCAAGTCCCTACAAAGGACAAGAACTCATCATTTTTTATGGCTACATAGTATTCTATGGCGTATATGTGCCACATGTTCTTTGTCCAGTCTATCATCGATGGGCAGTTGGGTTGGTTCAATGTCTTTGCTGCTGTACATAGGGCTGCAATGAACATACATGTGCATGTGTCTTTATAATGGAATGATTTCTAATCCTTTGGGTATATACCCAGTAATGGGATTGCTGGGTCAAATGGAATTTCTATTTCGAGATCCTTAAGAAATCGCCACACTGTCTTCCACAATGGTTGAACTAACTTACACTCCCACCAACAGTGTAAAAGTGTTCCCATTTCTCCACATCCTCTCCAGCATCTGTTGTCTCCAGATTTTTTAATGATTGCCATTCTAACTGGCATGAGATGATGCCTCAATGTGGTTTTGATTTGCATTTCTCTAATGACCAGTGATGATGAGCATTTTTTCATATGTTTGTTGGCCTCATATATGTCTTCTTTGAAAAGTGTCTGTTCATATCCTTTGCCCACTTTTGAATGGGTTTGTTTGTTTTTTTCTTGTATATCTGTTTTAGCTCTTTGTAGATTCTGGATATTAGCCCTTTGTCAGATGGGTAGATAGCAAAAATTTTTCCCATTCTGTTGGTTGCCGGTTCGCTCTAATGATTGTTTCTTTTGCTGTACAGAAACTCTGGAGTTTAATTAGATCCCGTTTGTCTATCTTGGCTTCTTTTGCCAATGCTTTTGGTGTTTTAGTCATAAAGTCCTTGCCTATGCCTATGTCCTGGATGGTTTTGCCTACGTTTTCTTCTAGAGTTTTTACGGTATTGGGTTTTATGTTTAAATATTTAATCCATCTGGAGTTAATTTTAGTGTAAGGTGACAGGAGGGAGTCCAGTTTTTGCTTTCTGCACATTGCTAGCCAGTTTTCCCAACACCATTTATTAAACATGGAGTCCTTTCCCCATTGCTTGTTTTTGTCAGGTTTGTCAAAGGTCAGATGGTTGTATATGTGTGGTGTTGCTTCTGAGGCCTCTGTTCTGTTCCATTGGTCTATGTCTCTGTTTTGGTATAGTACCATGCTGTTTTGATTACTGTAGTATAGTTTGAAGTCTGGCAGTCTGATGCCTCCAGCTTTGTTCTTTTTGCTTAGGATTTTCTTGGCTATACTTGCATTAATTTCAAAGGGAAACATCGCCATCTTGTGGACCTGTAGTCTCAGAATGTGACTGAAAGGCAGCCCCTGGCCTTGCTTGTAATCTTCCCTCTCTTCCTGTCCACCAGCTCCATCTCTGGGTCTCTATCAAGTATCAGGTAGCCATTGGGAGAAGAAAGCCAGGAAGGGCCAGGACAGGGAACCTGGGGAGCAAGTGAGCACAGTCTCAGACAAATCTGGGTGAAGGTTTAATAGAGACACACTGATCATAGGTAATGAGGGAAAGTCCAAGTCAGGGTCCACACGAGGTTGAAACAAGGGTCAGGACCAAGTACCAGGCCAAAACCATCTCCAGGATCCTCTAGGAAGAAGACAGAGTGTTTAGACCCAGAGGTTGATACACAGAGGGCTCTTCAGGATGAAACAGCCAGCAAAAGTATGCATGGGTGTACGGGCTGGAGACAGATTCAAGGCACTGAAAACCAAGTAGTTCAGAATAGTGGCTCCAACTTCAGAACTAGAAAGCAACGTCAGTCATACCACAGCATAATAAAGGAATCTGGGGATCTGGATGATGTGCATCTGTGTCAGGAAGCCCTGAGAGCTCCGATAGGTCTTTTACTTCTTATTCCATTTCTTCATGCTTTCCTCTTCCATCCTCTCTCTAATCATAAAAAAAATCCACCACTCTCCTGGCATTAGCTTCTATCCAGATGTAGTCTCCCCTGTCTTCCCCTACCAATAGATAGTTGTAACACAGCTTACCCCAAATCTAGTCCTGTTTCTCTGAGACTGAATTTATTTGCTTTCTGCTTGTACCCTCTGTTTTCTGTTTCTCTGTTCCCCTTTCCAGCCTTCTTTAGATTATTTGAATATATTTTAGAAATTCATTTTAATTATCTGTAGCCTTTTTTGCTTTTGAAAAGTGTATCAAACTTTTATCTCATTTTTTCTTTTTCCACTTGTATTTTAGGTTCAGAGGTTACATGTTCAGGTTTGTTACATGGGTACATTGTATGTTGGCAGGGTTTGTTGTACAAATAATTTTGTCACTCAGGTCATGAACATAGTACTAAGTAGGTAGTGTTTTGACCCTCTCTCTCCTCCTAACCTCCACCCTCAAGTGGGCCCCAGGAGCTGTTGTTTCCATCTTTGTGTCCACATGCACTCAAGGTTTAGTTCCTGCTTATGAGAACGTGCAGTATTTGCTTTTCTCTTCCTGTGTTAATTTGCTTAGGATAATGGACTCCAGCTCCATCCATATTGCTGCAAAAGATACAAATTCATTCTTTTTTATGGCTGTGTGGTATTCCATGGTGTATATGTACCATATTTTCTTTATCCAGTCCACCATTAGTGGTCACCTAGGTTGCACATCTTTTCTATTGTCAATAATGCACTGCCTGTGTGCATGTGACTTCTTGGAAGAATGATTCTATTCCTTTGGGTGTATGCCCATTAATAGGATTGCTGAGTTAAATGGTAGTTCTGTTTTAAGTTCTTTGATAAATTTCCAAACTGCTTTCCGCAGTGGATGAACTAATTTACATTCCCACCAACATTTCCTTTTCGTCATAACGTCACTAACATCTGTTATTTTCTGACTTCTCAATAATAGTCATTCTGACTGGCATGAGATGGCACATCATTGTGTTTTTGATTTGCATTTTTGTAATGAGTAGTGACACTGAGCATTTTTTCACATGCTTGTTGGATGTGTCTGTCTTCTTTTAAGTGTCTGTTTATGTCTTGTACACATTTTTTAATGGAGTTGTTGTTTTGGGCTTGTTGATTTGTTTAAGTTCCTTATAGATTCTGGATATTAGACTTGTGTTGGATGCATAGCTTGCAAATATTTTCTCCCATTCTGTAGGTTTTCTGTTTCTTCTGTTGATAGTTTCTTTTGCTGTGAAGAAGCTCATTAGTTTAATTAGGTCCCACTTGTCAATTTTTGCTTTTGTTGCAATTGCTTTTGGAGACTTTGTCATAAAATATTTGTCCAGAACAAAAACAGCATGGTACTGGTACAAAAACAGACACATAGAGCAATGGAACCCAGAAATAAAGCTGTGCATGGGAAAGGACTCCCTATTAAATAAATGGTGCTGGGATAACTGTCTATCCATATGCAGAAGAATGAACCTGGACCCCTTCATTTTACCATATACAAAAATCAATCCAAAATGGATCAAAGACTGAAATGTAAGACCTAAAACTATAAAAACCCTAGGAGAATATCTATTGCCTTTTTAGGTATATCTCTATGTTTCATTTTTCAGTGGTTGTGCTTGAATTATAAATACATCCTTGGCTTTTCACATTCTACTTAGGATCAATATTATTCAATGTAATATTGTAAAAACCTTAGAACTGTCTAGCTCCATTTACCCTTCCCATCTCCAACCCGCTAGCATCCTCTATGCTCTAGCTGTGATGTGTTTTATGACTGAATACATTACAACCCTCCATAAGAAATGGTTCTAATGTTTACATTAAATAGTCACATGTATTTTCAAAAACTTAATAGGAAAATAAGCCTTGTTTTACATTTATCTAGATGTTTACTGTTTGTGATATTCTTCATTCCTCTGGTATGATGGAAATCAGAGGATTGGAATACTGGACATCTGAACTATTATTCATCCATTGTGTTTTTCTTTCCTCTGTATCTTTGCTTTTCAATAGTTTGGTTATGGTGTGCCTACATATCATTTTCTTCATATTTAGTTTGGGGTTCACTACACCTCTTTAATCTGTAAATTTATGTCTTTCACTAAATTTGGGGAAACTTTGAACATTATTTCTTTAGACATTTTTTCTGTCTCATTTATTCTTTGTCTTCTCCTTATAATACTCCAGTTATACATATGTTAGACCTTTGCTATTGTTCCACATGTCCTGGGAACTCTGTTGATTTTTTTCAACGCTTTTTCTCTCTCTTCTTTAAGGTAAATAATTTAAGCCCAACCAACAATTTTTTAATTTCAAATATTGTATTTTTAGTTCTAAAATTTCCATTTAGTTTATTTTTATATTTTCTATTTATCTCCTGAGATTTCCAATATGTTCATTTATTATAAGTGTATTTTCCTTTTTCTCATTGATCATCGTAATAATAACTGCTTTGAAAGTTCTTGTTTGGTGATTCTAACACCTGGGCTATGTATTCGATTATTATCTTTCTTCATGAGGATGGGTCAAATTTTCATGACTCTTCATATTTTTCGTAACTTTGGATTATATTCTAGAATTGTAAATGTTATATTGTGGGGATTCTGGATTTTGTTATATACCTCCAAAAAGAACTGATGTTTGTTTTAGCAGACAATGAACTTGCTAAGATAAAATTTAAAATTCTGTCATGCCTGCAGTGAATGGCAGCTCCATGTATACTGTTCTTGAACTGCCCATATGTACATGGTTCACAGGTTAGCCAGAGTCTTGGACAAATTGACTTTGGTATTCCCTTCTCTGGCTCTCTCATCTCTGGCGTTTATCCTTACATTCCAGTGGCCCTGGATGTGACTACTTTCTCTGGTTGCTCCATCCAGAAAGTTAGTTGGCTTTCTACCAAAGTTTTAGTCACACTGAACCACCACCACTCTGAAACTCCCCCAAGGCAAATGCACAAAATTAGAAAGCTCACCCTATGCCAATTTCTTCCTCTAAATTTTGACTGCTCTTCAAAAATCTGCTTTTCTTGCCCTGGAGACTTCGGGAGCAAGACAAAAATAATGGAAAGGAGTGTTGTTTATAGTTTATGATTATCTGCTAGAGATTAAATAAACTTATTTCTTCATATCTGAAGCAGATCTTTGAGACCATGATGTTTAGAATATACATATTCCAGCTTGAGGGCTAAGAGGTACATGATTTCAGGGAAAACAACACTGTTCTACAAGATTAAATTACCATTTCCCAAAAAAAAAGAAAGCTTCTTTTCCTCCCTAGGAAGGATTAAACTGTGAGCCTCTTAGATGGTCTATTGTGAAGATTTTTAGGATTTTTAAAAATCAACATTGTACTGTAGGTGTGAGCCAAAGCAAAGTAAGAAAAATAAATAGCATACATATTAAAAAGTAAGAATAAATGTCATTATTTGTATATAATTTGAATATCTAGAAAATCTAAGAGGGTAAATTGCAGGAAAATTCTATAAGGTCACCTCTACCAGCCCCATAAAGAAAAAAGATGACATTTGCCCCATAAAGAAAAAAGGTAAATAGTTTCTAAAGGAATGAAATAAAGTGTTTAGAAGATTCTAGATCCACAGAATGTTGGTTGATACCTTTCATTATTTGGGGCAAGGTCCAGGCTTTCTGCATCTTCTCATCTTCACATCTTAAATAGAAGTGTGATACAATATTACCTGTACCTGCTCATATACAGGCAGCATGCAGTTGCTCTGAACTGATCAATTTAATCCTTCATTCATAAAAATGAATAGCCAACCAAGGGTTACCATATACTTGAGGGAAATCACCAACAAAAGGAAAAACCAACATAAACAAGCAGAACAATTGAGCACAGAGCAAATGGACAACCCAGGAAACATCATTAAACATTAAAATAATTTCACTTTCTCTTAGAAAATTCAAGAAGAAACTTGAATCCATAAAACAGGAGAAGGATGCTACAAAAAGTCAGAGAACAAAAAAGAGTTCATGAAAACTAAAATAAGTTAAAAGTTAAATTGAAAAAAAAAAAAAAGGAAAAGCCAAAGAAGTTTCTCAAGTATAAAACAAAATGTAAGAGATAGGAAATATGAAAGAAAAAACTGAATATCTATGAGGTCAATCCAAGAAGGTCAGCATCCAATATGCATTTCAAAACGGTGGAAACAGAAAATAAAGGAGAAAATAATCTAAGAAATATTAGAAGAAAAGTTCCCAGTATTGAAGAGTAGAGGAGGTCTTCAAATTGAAAGGGCCCATGGAATGCCAAGCAGAATAAATGAAAAGAGATGTGCACTAGACACATCCTTATGAAATTTCATATTGGTGGGTATAAAGAGAAGCTCCTACTTGTTTCTAAAAATTTTTAAGGGTATCTACAAAGGAATAAGGATAAAATTTGTGTGAGGCTTCTAACTAACAATACTGGATAGTAGAAGACAAAGATAATGCTTGCAAAATTTTAAGTAAGCTAGGTTTTTAGCCTAGAATTCTGTACCTAACCAAACTGCTTATAATGTGAGAAAATGAAATGGAAAAATTTTCAGATACTTAAGGTCTTTGATAATTAGCCTTTTTTATATTTTTCCTGAAAAGAGTAGCCAGTTGATATGGTGAATAATGCTGCCTCTGCTCACAAAACCACAATAAAACAAACAAACAAAAAACCCTAGATAGACAATAAGAGCATTATTCAAATATTGGGCAAATGTAAATATACCATGATTTTGAATAAGAAGAAAAAATTATGTTTAGCCTTGATACAAAAAACATTCTACTTACAATAGTGCAAGTTTCTTGATATAGAATTGTGTTCCCCATATTACTAACTGCAGCTGTAGTGAATAAGGGTTACATAATTTAACACAGCAGGTGCTATTTATTGGATCTCCATTTTCTGAATCAATCAAATGCTATTTATTTGCTTTTAATGTTTAGAATCAATTTCTACATGAAGCACCAAATACTTTGAACTCCAATTACAGGACAGGGATATAAATGTAATAATATTGGAGACAAAATACTTGAAAACTGAAGAGAGGGAGACCTGGAAGGAAGAGTAAGAACAACTTCTTTATGGGGAATCAAAACAGGCATCTAAAGAGGACAGCTCAATAAATAGAGATTTGGAGATAGTATTTAAAGTTATAGGCACTCAATTACAAAATAATAGCAAAGACTGGGAACCAACCCAAGTGTCCATCAATGATAGACTGGCTTAAAAAAATGTGGCACATATATACCATGGAATACTATGCAACCATAGAAAAGGATGAGTTCATGTCCTTTGCAGGGACATGAATGAGCTGGAAACCATCATTCTCAGCAAACTAACACAAGAACAGAAAACCAAACACTGCATATTCTCACTCATAAGTGGGATTTGAACAATGAGAACACATGGACACAGGGGAACATTGCACACCTGGACCTGTTGGGGGGTGGAGGCCTAGGGGAGTCATAGCATTAGGAGAAATACCTAACTTAGATGATGGGGTGATGGATGCAGCAAACTACTATGGCACGTGTATACCTATGTAACAAACCTTCACCTTCTGCACATGTGCCCCAGAACTTAAATTATTATTATAATAATAAAACAAAAATTAAGAAAACCATGCACCATAGCCAAGCTCCTTTTGGAGAAAGGGGAGCTTGGGCAGGAGCAGGAATAGTTCCTTGTGCTCTCATCTTCCTTCCTGCACTCACAAGCCCAAGTCCCAGCTCCAGGCACTTTTCACAGGACCAGAGGCCTGGTCATTTAGAAAGATTAGGAAATAGTCAGCTAATCAGAAGATTGCAGGCAAGAGACAATGTGAAGGCAAACAGTGGAGAGGGGCCACAAGGGAGGGAATGTTAAGTATTATTTAGGATTACAGTCCTTCGTAACCCTCCATCCCTGCCCATCCAGGACTCTCATCCTGGGAGTCTAGTTAACTCCCAGGTTTCAGGCTGGAGGGCAGTTCTCCAACTGAAACAAGGAATACTACAGGGAGAACAGTGTGGAAGTAGTGCAGGACGATAATTCTTATAGGGTTCAGTTTTGTGCAAAGTGAACTATAGCACTTAAAGCCTACACAACACGACTTAGTACGAATATCCTGTCATGGTCTTTAATCATCATTTCTGTATTATTTTTATTTTCTCAGATAGGCTATAGCCTCTGAAAAGGCATTTGCTATTCTATTTGTACACTGCTTTACACAAAATGAGAACAATAGCTGTAAAAGCATAATAATAGCCAACATTCACATACTTACTATGTGCCAGACACTTTTCTAATGGCTTTGCATGTATTAACTAATTTAATGCTCCCAGCAACCCTGTGAGGTAGGTACATTTATTATTCTTATTTTACAGATAAGGAAACATCTTGTCCCAGTTAAGACAGCTAGTGTTTTATACTCTTTGTACAGCATTAAATATTTTTCCTGAGGACCATCAAAAACATTTAACATTCTGACAATCATAGACATAAATAGTATTTAATATTTTGTCTCTGTATTTATTTATGGGACCACTTTGGGGCCAGAGTCTTGAAAGTATTAAAATTCTGAGTACCAAAGAAATTTAAAAAATTTTTTCCCAAGATGGCAGATTGGAGGCAGTGTTAGCATGCCTCTCCAACTTGGAAAGACAAAATAG
Source organism: Sapajus apella (assembly GCF_009761245.1). Taxonomy (NCBI): domain Eukaryota; kingdom Metazoa; phylum Chordata; class Mammalia; order Primates; family Cebidae; genus Sapajus; species Sapajus apella. The sequence continues at coordinate 40,193,724 of NW_022436946.1, forward strand.
CATGTAGAGATTCACACTGTGAACTTTTTTTGAAGAAGCAACATAGGAACTTAACAGGAAAACTAAAACCACAGACCCTTTGAAAGAAGTAGGAGGCTACATCCTACACCAGGAGCCAGGCAGAAAACAGACAGTGAACCCGCTCCACATTGAGCATACTGCTACTGCAGCCAGCAGCTGAGAAAGCCAGCATCAGACTATCACCAAGGAAATCACACACAGAGGCTTCACCCCTGAAGGAACCCAGAACTTACAAGCAACTATAAACACAAATCACATCCTCAAGGAAAAAAAGAAATTTAAGAAAAAAATAGTCAATTCCAAAATAAATTCAAAAATAATTAAAAGAAATAGTCTACCTAAATGAGAAGGAACCAGAAAAATAATTCTGACAATATGACAAAAATGGGTTCTATAACGCCCCCAAAAGTGTCAGATATTTAAAATTTTATTGCGTTACAAGATGATTATTGACATGCAATATCAACCAATATCAAGCCATTACAAAGTATTCTAGATGATTTGTTAATAGTGTCTTTTGTTACATATTTTACATGTGTAGTAAAAGGGACTGTTTTCTTCCTTAGAATCCTGTTAGAGATGATGAAGAGATTAGTGAGGAAGACCTTGAAGAAGACGATGATGATATTGAAAACATCCTTGAAGAAGAGTTTCCAAAAAATGAGGAAGAGATGAGTGGTGAGGAAGATGAAGAACAGGAAGCTGATGCAATTGAGCGCCTGAGAGGTGAACTGGGAGAAAAATTTGAAGCAGAGATGCATAATTTACAAATAATGCAGGTTATTACTTTTCCTTCACTTTTTATAATTCAAAAAGTAATATTTGAGACTCAGACAAAAGCAATTTGATTCTTGCCATTTTTTTAAACATTTCAAAAATGCATATTTTAGGGCTGTATTCTCTTTTACCAGTACCATTTAACAATTATGTAATAAGTCCATAAATTAAGAGCAATGTGGAAGCCACAGAGCGTCAGAGTAAGTTTAGTCACCAACATGCAGCCACTTGGAAGCTGAAAAATATTTGTGTTTTGGACTGAAGTAGTCAGTCACCAGCAGTGTCTACATGCTGTGACTGACTACTACCAGCCTTTTTCCCACTAAATATATTTGGTTTTATGATGTTTCTTATCAGGATGAACTCGAGAGGTATTTGATACCAATAATTTCCATTAATGGAGCTCGGAAAAATCACATTGTACAATATACATTGAATACGAAACTGAAACCATTGGTGGAAAACCGTGCAAGCATTTTTGAGAAATGTCATCCAATACCAGCATCCCTTGCCCATAAAATGCTCACTTTTACTTACAAGTATATAAGCTCATTCGGCTATTGGGACCCAGTAAAGGTAATAAGCAAATGCATCTGAAAGCCATGTTATTTCTTTATTTTTTTGAGGTATGTCTTTTTTTTTAAATGAAAAACACGGGATAATTTCAAAAATTATAAGTATTGTTTAGTAGTCTCATCTAGCTATAAAAATACTTAGGAATTTAAAATGGAATCATTAAACTTTCAGCTTTTCTTTTATCACCAACTGTATAACATAGAGCACACACCTCCACCTCCCCGAGTTTCTCCTTATTTCTAGCATTTACTCCCATCCATGAACTTCACTCTAGCCCAAGAATTGTAGTGTTGACGCTACCATTGATCTGCAACAACTGTCCTGAGGTAGCTCTCAGGGAGGAGCAATATTACCATACTGTTTCATACCTACTATGTCAAGTCCAGAGATAGCTGATGCTTGCCCATCTGATGCTATAAAGTTATTCAAACCTAGCATTGATCAATTGCTCAGTCTTCATCATCACCAGTGTGAAGCTGTGGGACCACTCCTTCAATTTCATTCCTATTCACACTGCCTTTTATGAGTATTTTTCCCTTTCATGACAACTCTTAATATTTATGTGAGTGGAATTTCAACTGTACAAAAATATGGAAGAGACTCCAGTGGGATTTGCCCTACCAGTGTACCCCTAAAAGATAATCCAAGAACCCAATTGTATTAGTTATCTCTGGCTGCCATAACAAAATACTACTAGGTAGCTTAAACAACAGAAATTATTTTCTCACAGTTCTAAAGGCTAAAAGTTCAAGATGCCAGCAGGGTTGGTTTTTCTGACAAGGCAAGGCCTCTCTCCTTTGCTTGCAGTTGGCTGCCTTCAAACTGTGTTCTCACATGGCCTTTTCTATGTGCCCACCCTGATGTCTCCTCCTTCTCTTGTAAGAACACCAGGCCTACTAGATTCAGGTTCCATCCTTCTGACCTCATTTAACCTTAATTATCTCCTTTATTAAAGGCCCTGTCTTCAAATACAGTCACTTTGGGTACTAGGGCTTCAAACAGAAATTGAGGATGTAAGGGAGAGACAATTCAATCCATAATGTCACCTTAGTAATGGACCTCTTTGTGGGGATAAATTTGCCTGTGAATAAATGCAAACAACCTTAGACTCTTTGACAAACACATTCAGTATGCACTAAACACACTATAGAGGAAGTAGATGGACTATAATTGTCATAAAATGAAAGCCAGTTAAGAACTATTACATTGATTACATATGGGTGTAAAATAATGTGTACTTTTCCACAATTGTTTAATATTAATCTTTTATTATAATTCATTTTCTTATTCTGTAAGGAAATTTTTTTTCTTACGTTACAAATTGTTTTTTTCAAATGTATTTCAGAGCAGTGCTGTATAAATTCAAACTAACTTTCAAATTCAACTATGTATATGTTGCAGCTAAGTGAAGGAGAAACAATCAAGCCCGTTGAAAATGCAGAGAATCCAATTTATCCCGTAATCCATCGTCAGTATATTTATTTTTTGTCTAGTAAAGAAACAAAAGACAAATTTATGAAGAACCCAATCAAATATATCCGCCAACCCAAACCTAGACCTACTGTGCCCATTAGGATTATAATTGTGGGGCCTCCAAAATCTGGGAAAACTACAGGTAAGTGTGTGTTTGCCTTTGTTTTTCTCAAGCATAAAATAATCTGCTTGTAAGTGTAATAGGTTCATTACCCAATGCACATGGCAGGTCAATTCACCAAGACACTGGGTTGCAGCAGAAAAAGACATTTAATCATAGGGCAGCTGAGCAAGAAGACAGGAGGAAATCTCAAATCTCCCTGAGGAATTTGGGGCCAGGTTTTTTAAGAGTTTTGGAGTAGGCTGAATTGAAGTGCAAAAATCATTGATTGGTTGAAGAATGCAGGGTGAAGTCACGGGACAGGGAGATGAAGAAACTGAATTCTCCTACTGTTTCGGTTCCTCTGTGGGGGTCTTTAAACTGGTTGGTGTCAGCTATTCTGCTGGCATTTAGGTTCTGCTTAAGCAGTTCTTTAACAAAAGCCTTATTATTCTAACATCAGAGATCCTATCTCTCTTAAAAAGTCTTGTGAGTCTAACATAAGAAATCCTACTTACAGGAATGATGGAGATGCCAGTGGTCAGTAACTAGTCTATGTGACTTTCAGTTACAAAGAAGTGTGTCAAAGGGTAGCCTGATTCAGGCTTATTATAACTATATTTCTGTCCAGAATTCTTGTTAATCCTGTGAGGATGACTTCACCCTGAAAACCAGTGCCACTTCTTCAGAAAACCAACTATCAAGATTGACTCAAAAAGAAATATAAAACCTAAATAGACCAATAACCATTGAAGAGAAGGCATTTGAAAATATAACCCAACTCTGAAATGGCCCAGAATCAAATTGTTTTAGACAAAAACTATAGTAAATGTTCAAAGAATTAAAAACTCAAGAGATAATGCCTGTATTTTTATAAGGTCTCCCATAGCAAGGGGACAGAGAGTCAGTTTCCCAAGTTATTTTTATTTTCTTTTTTATTAAGTCATATGGTTCATACAGTCAAAAAGGCATATAGGATACAAATCCATTTTTTAATTAACATGACCCTAATATCAAAATCTAACCAAGATAATACAAGAAATTACAAAGTGATGTTCATAATTATAGTCAAATATCCTAAGTAAAGTATACAAGTATATGAAAATATTTTATAACTAGTCAGAATGGCTCATGCCTGTAAACCCAGCACTTTGGGAGGCCAAGGTGAGAGGATTACTTGAACCCAGGAGTTCAGGACCAGCCTGGGCAACATAGTGGGACCTCATCTCTATAAAAAAATCAAAACATTAGCTGGGCATGGTGGCACATGCCTGTAGTCCCAACTACTCTGGAGGCTGAGGTGGGAGGATCACTTGAGTTCAGGAAATTGAGGTTACAGTGAGCCATGATTGTGCCACTGTACTCCAGCCTAGGCAACAGAGTGAGATTCTGTCTCAAAACAAATAATAATAATACATTAATTATCTTAATCATGTCTGGAAAGGCATTCGATAAACTGGATTTCTGTAATGTTTTGTGTAACTTTGCACTTTAAGGCATACAGTCCAAAATCTGGTTGGTTGTAGTATTTCAAGATGACATAACAATAAGAAGAGTGAATGGTCACAATGGGAACGGAATGGAAAGGACAGATACAAGATATATTTCCAAGGAAAACAATAAGTCTTAATGACTGACTGAATAGAGAATGAAGAAGAGAGATAAGGTCAAAGATTAATTTGTCACCAGGAATAATAAAAAGGAGTTTTATATTCCAGCTCTTCAGATGAAAAGTTTATTTTGGCTTTATAAAGTTCTTAACATGACAAAAGAGTCTATAATTGTTAGAGGAAAGGGGTCTAGAGTCAGATCCCAAGAAAGCGTTCTTGGGTCTCGCACAAGAAAGAATTCAAGGTGAGTCCATAGAGTACAGTGAAAGCAAGTTTATTAGGAAAGTGAAGGAATGGCTACTCTGTAGACAGAGCAGTCCCAAGGGCTGCTGGTTGTCTATTTTTATGGTTATTTCTTGATAATATGCTAAACAAGGGGTGGATTATGCATGCCTCCCCTTTTTAGGCCACACAGAGTAACTCCTGATGTTGCCATGGCCCTTGTAAACTGTCATGGTACTGGCGAGAATGTTGCCACGAGGACAACCAGAGGTCACTCTCATGGCCATCTTGGTTTTGGTGGATTTTGGCCGCCTTCTTTACTGCAAACTGTTTCATCAGCGAAGTCCAAAATGACCTGTATCTTGTGCTGACCTTTTATCTCATCCTGAGACTTAGAATGCCTTAACTGTCTGAGCATGTGGCGCAGTAGGTCTCAGCCTTATTTACCCAGCCCATACTCAAGATGGAGTTGCTCTGGTTTGCATACCTCTGACATGGTCATACCCTAAATGTTCACAAAGATAACAATATTTTCCGAGGACAGCAGAACATTGACATGCAATGGTGAAAATGTAGACTATCTGATATCTCAGATGTTTCCTAAGACAGCAGAACATTACATGCACAGGTGAAAATGTAAACTGATATCTCATTTTTTGTTAAAATGGTGGTTGATTTTTAAACAAGGTATCAAATTTGGGAGTTTAATTATGGTTAGAACTTTTTAAAAAAATAGATCTGGTTCCAGCATTTGTGCAAAGCTGAGGTTACATGCTCTGTGGCTCTCACAGGAACTTCTTTGTTGGGTGGTCCTGACGGTGGTCTCTGGTCAGTTAATCACTGTCCTCAGGGGATGAGATGGGTTCTGAGTATCCTCCACCCTCTGCTATCTCTACAGTATTCAGGCAAGGAATATACACATAACAGAGCACACCCACATGTACTAGCTACTGGAAGCCATTTACCTGTCTGTGGTCTCACTTAGGAGAAGTCAATATGAGTCTTTCTTCAGCCAATGGCAACATCTATGTAACCTTGGACAAATCAGTTCCCCTCATCTATAAAATTGGAATTTCAGTATCCATTCCACCTACCTGATGAAATAGTTAAAAATACCAAATAAAAATTACAGAAGAAAAATTCTTCATAGGCTATAAGTCACTATTAAAATGTCAAGTGTGCCATTATACATTTTAAAAATTATTTTCTAGAGGATTAACTGAGATCTAACCATATGGGCATGCTATGCTGATTGCAGCATGGAGTCCGTAATAGACAGACAGGGGAATGATACAGTTCGGTAAAACGGGGCTGTTAGATTGTTACTTGGGGCATATCATCAGGTATTAAGAGTACAGATAAGATGACCTGCAAAGCTCTTAAAAATTTTGCCACCTCATGCAGAAGAAAGAAAACCCTTAAAATTGGTTTGTTAAGGAAAAAAAAACAAAAACAGACTTGGCTCATTAACCAGATCTATCAGCCACATACCTGAAGGACTGATAATGACTGACCTTTGACAGTTATAAATTCCATAAAATATGGCAATTTTAATTTTTGAAATTTAACTGAGAAATGTGAAAATTAGCTTGCTGTTGATATCATTAGCCAGAGTCTAAAACTAAGATTAACTGATAAATTTATGAAATGAAATAAATTTAGAGTTTTGTTTTTTTCACTACCTATTGGGTACTATTGTTATGGGATCTTTGGGTTGGATCTTTTCTGGCTGGAAACTTCTGTGGCTGTGGCAGCTTTGCCCAAATTCTTGTCCTGCATCCAGGAAGAATGAGGTAGGCAGACAAGTGAAGGGTGAACAAGACAAAGATGAATTGAGTGTTACAGCAGCTCCGAGGAGACCCACAGTGGGTGGCTCCTCTATGTAGGCAAGTCATCCATCCGGTGTTTAGTTCTCAGCAGAAAGGAGGCCCTGGAGAGGGTGGCTCCTCTCTGCAACTGGTTGTTCTGTCATTTCCAGCTATCAGCAGAGACGGTACTCCTCTCTGCAGCTGGTCATCCTGTCATCTCTCTGCCCTCTTCATCCTCTGTTCATCTCATCCTCTGCCCTGCTCTGGCTGAGCCCAGGACTTTTACAGACCTCAGAGGGGAGAAAGTACCTGCTGGGTGGCCCTGGGTAGACCTAGAAGAGGTACCACAAGTCCCCACTCCTGTCTATGGACTGGCAGCCTGGTCCCCAGCCTTCAGGCCCTCCCTGGCCTGAAGGTGAGGCCCTACTGGGGACCTACCCCCTTCTGCCCAGGAATCAATCTGCCACCCACTGCCATTTATGGCTCCTGGGGCTCAGCCCTAGCCCCTGCTCAGAGATGGGAGTAGGGCCAGCAGCAGAGAGAGGCCAGGCAGCAGGAACAGAGATATCCCTGAGCTTGCAGAGGGTGGGGAGGTTCCCGGGACCCCAAGGATCCAGGCTGCAGAGATGCAGAGATGCCTGGGTCCTGTGCCTGGGAGAACTCCCCAAGCTGCACCCAGGGAGCTCCCACCCTGCCAACTCAAAAGGGGCATGGTTTCTGCTTGTCCCCAGCTCCTGCCTACTCCACAGAGCGGGAGGCCCAGAGCTGCAGCTATGGATCAGGCGGCTGCAGCTGCACCCAAGAGGAAAGATCCTACCTGTTTCTGGCTGCCTTAAAAGCCCAGAGAGGCTGGGACCCACAGCCGCAGTTTGGGTGACTGTAGCCTGCCCAGGAGGGCGGGACTCCTGCCTGCTCCATAGAGCAGGAGGCCTGGGTGTGCAGCCTGGTTTGGGCAGCTGCAGCCACTGCCATCACTATGTTTACTACTTGGGGGACAGGATCATTAGAAACCCAAACCTCATCATCATGCAATATACCCATGTAACAAAGCTGCACATGTTCCCCCGAATCTGAAAAATTTAATCAAATTGAAAAGTTTTATGTTTTTCAGTTGCAAAAAAAATTACAAGTGAATATGGCCTAAAGTGTATATCAATAGGAGAAGCTTTGCGTTCTGTACTGAAAAATCACCCGGAAACAGAGCTGGCACTTATGTTAAATTGGCATCTTCATAAAGGAATGACAGCACCTGATGAACTGGCTATTCAGGCTTTAGAACTTTCTCTGATGGAAGGTGTGTGCAGTACTGCAGGGTAAGTGAATGCGGTCAGAGGATGGGACAGAAGGAGTTACATCTTTCAAGAAACTGCTCGCTAGTGATTTAAAACACTTACATAGGGCTTAAAGCTCTTGTAAAGGGTGTAATCTGCTTTTCTCAAACTCTGGGCACCTATATGGTTACATATTTGAATTTTCTGTCAAGCGAAAACTTGGCTTGAATATTCACATGCCAGATTAGCAGGCAGACCCCTTCACTCTCTCCAGCAACCCCTGAGTTGTCTAAAAGCCTTAGACTTTCACAAAGGAGGCTGATGTGACTTCCACATTCCAGGAGTGCTTCTCATTGCCCCATGAAATGATGGAGAAGTGGCCCTCCCTCATCCCCCATGTGCTAGTCTAATGGAGATGGTCTATGTCTGGCCCAGCTCTCTGCACAGGTAGCTGTGCCTCATCCCTAACACTGCATTTGGACAAGAAAGTTATACACTTGAGCTGTCTCTTCAGTTTACACTTCTCTCCTCACCTTTGTTCCTCCAGCATAGCCACGAGCCACATGCAATAGTAAAAGCCCTCCCCATGAAACCTGAGGCCCTGGTCTTGAGCACAGGTCACTGATCTAGAACCCCCTGATGTACTCAAGGTTTTCTATTCGGAGCCTCCTTGCCCTTCCTTGTCTGTGACCCCATAATTATGTTATTGAACAGTTCTCCTGAGTTCAGTTATTGGGGAGCAGCTTCTGAGGTGTCAGACTTCATCCCCAGAAAAGGCCCCAGGACGTACCCAAATTGAGTTACCTCCTCCTTGGTGTTCAGCTTTGCATAGAAAAGGCCTCAGTGAGGCAATTGTGGTTGAGTCAAAAAGATTTCATTTCACATTAATACCAGGACAATCACAGTTCATTCACCCTGAATTTCCCTAATCCTGAGGGTCACTCAAGTGACTCTTCACAGGATAAAGAAGTTGAGCTAATCTTGATTAAATAAACAACAATGGCACCCTCATACATGCTCTATGAAGCCAGCCTAGCCAACAATCCCTCTGCTGTGGAATTGGAGGCCAGTGCCTGGAGACTCGGCTGTTATCAAAGAAAAACTCCAGCCAAATTAAATTTAAAGGAGTTTAATTAAGCAATGAATAATTTGCAAATTGGGCAGCCCCCAGAATCACAGCAGATTCACAGAGATTCCAGCACAGCCACATGGTGGAAGAAGATTTATAGACAAAAAAGGGAAATGGTGTACAGAAATTGGCAGTGAGATACAGAAACAACTGGATTGGTTACAGGTTGATGTTTGCCTTATTTGCACATAGTTAGAACACTTAGCATTCTATGACTGGTTGAAGTATGGCCGCTGAGATCGGCCAGGACTCAGTTACTGTTACAGGTGCATACTCCTAAGTTAGGTTTTTAATCTTGTCTGGCTACTAAGCTAAGTTATGGTTCATCTATAAGAACTCAAATATAGAAGTACAGCCATATTTAGTTTGCTTTAACAGCCAGAAAGCACTGAGGAAGGGCATCCTGTGACTTAGGCCAAACCAAGCTTACTATGACCATCAGCCAGCATGCCCAGCTTACCCCCACCTCACCGGAGTTTCCTGACCTTAGGGAACACTCCTCCTAGAAGCTATAAACAGCCTTTTTTTCCCCTCCTCTCAGTTTGATAGTGACAATCTCATTATCTCAATCTCTTGAGCTAGTTTAAATTCTCCTTGTCATTTCTGCTCAGAGGCATGCATCATGGGTCCCGATGGAATGATTCCCACCCAAATAATATAGGGCCACTTTCCCCAACTCCCCTGCAGCTGCGCTCCCAGCCTCCTCACAGAGCATTTACTACAAAAAGCAAGCTTAGAACACACTTTTTTTCCATATCGGCTTATCTCTTACTAAAATATTACTTCTTGAGCATCTAATATGTACCAGGCCCTACTCTAGTTGCTTTACATACCTGATCTCCAATCTTTAAAACAACTCTAAGAGCTAAATATAATTTCCTCTCAGAAAGTTCAAACCAGGTTTTAAATCTAAAGTTATCTGCCTCTAAAGCCTATACCCTTTCATGTTTAGATTAATAGCACCAATTGAACACAATGTTCAAGGTACTGTGAGTATTTTCTCTCAAATTCTGCCAAAATCCATCTTCAGCAAGCTGAGTGTAGAAATCCAGAGCTCTCTCCCACCCCCACCTTCGGAACTGTGTTTAGATGTGTCCTGCCCACCTCATGGCTCTTGGCCTGACTGAGATTAAAGATGCAGAAATGAAGAAGGCAAAGCATGAGGAAGATAAATTGAGTAACGTAAAGAAAAGCATGGGGCTACTAATAAAGAGAAGACAGAAAGGAAGTACGAGAGAAAAAGAAATGTGGAATTTTTTATTTTCATGTTTTTCCTTGTTAGTGTTGTCATTGATGGATATCCTGTAACTAAACATCAAATGAATCTTTTGGAAGCCAGGTCAATCATTCCCATGGTCATCTTTGAATTGAGTGTGCCTTCCAAGGAGATTTTCAAAAGATTGCTCCTAGAAAAAGGAAATGAACAAAGGTAACGTACACGATGAAGACAACAAAAAAGGAATAAACTTTAATAATGCACAGGGGAAAGTATTTTTTAATAGATTTTTCCATTCCTTCTGTTTCTCTATTAGGTTGCCTTATCCATTGCACAATAGTGCACAAATTATAGCTGTCAGGAATGTAAAGTACCACAAAAATATTGGTGAGATTAGGCAATATTATCAAGAACAGCATCAGAACTGGTATGTGATTGATGGATTTCACAGCAAATGGTGGGTATGGAATGAAGTTGTTAAGAATGTTCAGATGGTGAATAAATACATGCAGATATACCTGGAAAGAATAAAAGCAGGTAAGAAAACATTTTTTAAAGTAGAATAAAATATTAAAGTGTAAACATGCCTGACTCATGTAACTCATGTTAGTAAAATTCATTCCATTTGAACACGAGTCAGGCATGACTTAATCAATATTTTATATGTATAGCATTATCCAATTATTGTGATGCTATGGTCTGAATATTGGTATCATCCAAAATTCATATGCTAAAACCGAATCCCTAGTGTAATAGTATTAAGAGGTAGGGACTTTAGGAAGTGGTTAGGTCATGAGGACTTGCCCTCAATAATGTGACTAGTACCCTTATAGAAGAGGTTTGAGGGAGTCTGCTTGTCCCTTCCACGTGAGAATACAGCAAGAGAGCACCATCTATGAGGAACAGTGCCTCACCAGACACCAAATTTTCTGGTACTTTGATTCTGGATTTCCCAGTCTCCAAAACTGTGAGCACTAAATCCCTGTTGTTTGTTAATTACCCAGTCTGTAGCATTTGGTTATAGCAGCCAAAATAGACTATGACACGTGGGCATGTTTGCGCTAATAAATGACTGCTGCTACCCAAGCTATCATTTATTGAATACCTGTGTGAATCTAGGACATAAAAATAATGCATGATCTCTCACTAAAAGGGTGTATAGTATTTGACATAGTAAGAAGCTATTTTTCAGAATGTGTGGACTAGTTATATGGGGCCATGATTGCAAAGTGACATTAGGCAAAATTTTATTTAGGAATCTAGAATTAAAATTATTTTTACTATTTACACTATTATAGTATGATGCAAATGTTGAGTCCATAAGAAAACTAAACTTGCACATTAAAATGTTTTTATAGAGATTGGGGGGGGGGGTGCGGTCTCACTTTGTTTCCCAGGCTGGTCTCAAACTACTGGCTTCAAGTGAGCCTCGCACCTCAGCCTCCCAGCTGTCTTCATGCCTATAAACTCAGCTGAGTTTATAGGTGCGAGCCACCACGCCCAGCAGCATCCTTCATTTTATCCAGAAACTCTAATCAGGAGATACCACCTGTGGACAAGTCAGGACGGTCAAATTGGGCAGAGGGGAGAAACTAACCTGCAGGATGGCAGGAGCAGAAGCCCTCAGTAGATCCTGGGGAACCACTGGTGTTGGGATGGACCTTCAAAATGTCCCCAAAGTGAGGGGAGGGTCCAGGCTTTGTATCCTCTCCACCCCCACATTGGCCTGTCGTTGACCTCAGGCCATCCCGGGAGGGAGTATAACTTATATAAACCATGACAAAGGGGCAATTTCCAGTCTGGCTGTGAGCCATCAGCGCCATGATGCCCAGCAGCTGTGGGATGAGTGTGTCAGCCCTGCAGAGGGAACTGAAGATCCACTACATGATTCCAGTGCCTGCCTCTGCCACAGTTTCATCTCAGTGAAGTTGGCCTGTTCTCTCCTGCTTCGCTGCCCACCTGATCATCTAGCTTGTACCTGATTGTTTGAATTTCGTTTTGATTTGTTCATGCTCTGCTTCTTTTGTATACTGTTCAAGTGATCCTCCCCTACCAGGAGGCCGAGGTTTACTCTGATCAATGAGATGGTAGAAGGCTGGGGATAGAGGATTAAAGAGGTTTCTTCTGCCACATTCCAGAAGAGGGTACATAGACATTGCCAGGTGTCATCAAGAGTATCCCAATAATTAGAAAAAGAGACATTTGGGTGTCTTTTGAGACTTGAAGTCATATGATCCTAAATTAACCTGTCAGGATTGGTGAGATTCAGTACATGTAAGCTAAAGAGCAACCTAGGAATAGATAGTATTAGAATACTATAGCACCACATAGTATATTTTATATGATAATACTATATACCTTAATAATGCTATATATTATTGTACCATAGTACTAAATATTATAGTACCACTATAGTATCATAGTAGTATAATATTCTTTGTAGAAAATCAATATTGGGGCTTCTTAGCCTTTTCATCTGTGTCATAAGCAACAGACAGAATAGTGTATTTGTCATCTATTGTTGTGTAACAAATTAGTCCAAAACTTAGCAACTGAAAATAACACACACGCACACATACAGAGTTTCTGTGGGTCAGAAATCTGGACACACTTTAGCTGGGTAGTCTCTTACAAGGCTACAGTTAAGGTGTCAGACAGGACTATGGTCTTTTCTGAAGGCTTAACTGGGAAAGAGCCCACTGCCATGCTCACGAGCGTGATGTCGGTAAGATTCTGTTCCTTGAGTGTTACTGGACTGAGGACCTCAGTTCCTTGCTGGCTGCTATTGGCCAGAGGCCACCCTCGGTTCCTTGCCATGTGAACCTCTCCAAAATGGCAGCTTTCTTTATCAAGTGAACAACAAGAAAAGGCAAGAAAGAGTGTCCATCCTTTGTAATTGTTTTACTTAGGGGTGCTGTAACAAACTGCCACAAACTGTGTGGCTTAAACAACAAAAATGTATTGTCTCACAGTTTTGGTGACTAGAAGTCCAAAATCAAGGTGTTAGCAGGGCCATGCTCTGTCTGAAGGTTCTAGGGGAGGACCTATTCCATGCCTTTCTCTTAATTTCCAGTGTTGCCAGCAATCCTCAGCATTCCTGGGCTTATAGACGCATCACTCCAGTCTCTACCTCTGTCATCACATGGCATTCTCTATGTTTGTGTCTTTGTGTCTTCACATGTCATTCTCATTTCCATGTCTGTCTGTATGTATTTCTCTAACCCTATTTCCGAATAAGGTCATATTCATAGGTATTGGGGGCACTCCAACATATCTTTTTGGGAAACATAATTCAGGCTATAATGGTAAACTAATCTTGGAAGTGACATCCCCTCACTTTTGCTATATTCTGTTTATTAGAAGCAGGTTACTCAGTCCACTCCACATATGGGGGAGGAGATTACACAAAGACATGAACATCATAAGGCAGGGATCAAGAATACCACTAGAGCCACATAAGATTAGCCCACGCTGTGGCTTCCAGTGATACACACGACATGATGATATGGTGATGGAATTCACAATCAGATTTATGTTCAGATTAATCAGGCAGTTGGGAATGTTAAATAACAATAATTTTATGTGGTAAGGTATGGTAAGGTTCAAAGTCACTTTGTTTTAAGGCCAATAATGCTCCTTCTGTTAACTCTGTGCAAGAGGCACAAAGACATTCAGGAGATCCCACGCAGCTGGCTCTCAGCTCTTCAGAGAAGACCAGAACCTAATGATAAAGGTCGGGATTCATTAATGGCTGATGTCCTTTCTTCTGGGACTCAGAAGTCAAGCTGGGGTTTCTTTTTTTTTCTTTTTTTTTTTTTTTTTTTTTTGAGATGAAATCTCACTCTGTTGCCCAGGCTGGAGTGCAGTGGTGTAATCTCAGCTCACTGCAACCTCTACTCCTGGGTTCAAGCAATCCTCTTGCCTCAGCTTCCCAAATAGCTGGGATTACAGGCATGTGCCACCACACCTGGCCAATTTTTGTGTTTTTAGTAGAGACGGCGTTTCACCATGTTGGCCAGGATGGTCTCCTGACCTCATGATCCACCCGCCCCGGCCTCCTAAAGTGCTAGAATTACAGGCATGAGCCACAAGTTGGGGTTTCTAATTGACCTCTGTTGACTCTGATAAGTCTTTGATGCTACCATTTGGAAAATACTGTCACTTTATCAGTTTGTGTCCTAAAGACCTTGTTGGGAGTAGTGCTGATGCCACACTGATAATTCTTTGCTTTCAAGAGATGAATGGAGGATGAGAGCCAATAAGCCAATGGTTTTAAAGGTCTGCCTTATTGAAGGAGTGCGATTGCTTAAAGGAATGCCAGTTAACAAAGATTCCTTCATTTTGTGTATGTTCCTTTCCCCCTCCCCGACTCCCTGTTTGAAAGCAAAATTGTGGAGAGATTGCATAATGGAAATCTCTTTGGGCATAGTTTCCCAACCATCTCCTTTTCGGGGTTACATCTGGCCTTTTGAAGAGATGGAAATGGTAGTTGGCATCAGGGAACATCATCTCCCGGATCCCCACAGCCTCCATCCCCATAGAGGTAGGCAGATCAGTGAGGCAGTCAGTCATGTGACATGACACAGTTCCACACCTCTGGCCTGAGATTCCAAAATCCAAAAACCTCTAAAAATCTCAAGTTTATTTACAAATCATTTGAGGGCAAAACTTGACATGAGCTGACATATGTCTATTTACAGTCTTTTTATGAAATCCCATAAGTGGGAAAGGGTCATCCTATTTGGTTGAGGAAATTTCATCTTATAGATTACAGGGTGCTGCTCCAGTCTCTGTGAGAATGTGATGTACCTCTCCCCTCCCCTCCACTCCCCTCCCATCCCCTTTTCAAGACAGGGTCTCACTCTTGCCCAGGCTGGAGTGCAGTGGCTTAATGCAGCCTCCACCTCTCGAGCTCAAGAGATCCTCCCACTTCAGCCTCTCAAGGAGCTGGGACTACAGGCATGTGCCACCACAATAGGCTAATTTTTGTAGTCTTTGTAGAGACAGGCATGTGCCACCACAATAGGATAAATTTTGTAGTCTTTGTAGTCTTTGCCCAAACTGGTCTTGAACTCCTGGGCTCAAGCAATCCATCCGCCTCAGCCTCCCAAAGTGCTGCAATTATGGGCGTGAGCCCCCACATATGGCTGAGTACAATGTATTTCTAAAATCTAAAACATTCTGAATTATCCAACATATCTGGCCCCAAGTGTTTAAGATGAGGGATTACAGTTCTGTAACAGTATATTTAGATAGATCATTTCTATCCTAACAAAAAACACCATGATTTATGCTTCATAATTTTATAGTTAATTTGGGTCCTTCCTAGGCATAATCTTTAAAAAAAATGTAAAACTTTTCTGTGGTAAAAGGATAGCTAATAAAATATCCTGGCTATAATAAGTCCACTCATAATAATTAAAATGTATTTAAAAGTAATTGTATTTTCTATAACATCTCATATTTCTTTCAAGTCCCCATTCCAGTGGAGTATTAGAGAGAAAAACTCTCTTTTGTTATGTGTATACTTACATTTTTGTTCTAGGTAAGCATAGAGAGAAAACTCTTAATCTTATTCATTAAAGGAACCTGGGCACTTTCTTTTTAAAATCTACTCTTTAAAGCCAATCACTTTTGGATAAATGTTTGTTTCCTTCTCTTGGATGGCATCTGGGCACAGGGAGAAGTTTGTGTGAGTAACAACATGTCAACAAACTATATGGCCTTCCTGAAATCTAGTCCATAGGTTTTTTAATGTAGCAGATTTATAAATGTGTGGGTATGCACACGCGTATAAATTTTGTGTGTGTATCATATATGTAGCCTATAATGGCTAAGAACTAAAACAGCCAAAACATTCATCAATAGATAAATGGTTGAATAAACTACATGTATGTTTATACAGTGGAATATTATGCATCAGTTAAAAAGAATTAGGTAAATTGGCCAGGTACAGTGGCTCACACCTGTAATCCCAACACTGTGGGAGGCTGAGGCGGGCGGATCATCTGAAGCCAGGAGTTCAAGACCAGCCTGGCCAGCATGGCAAAACTCCATCTCTACAAAAAGTACAAAAAATTAGCCAGCTGTGAACATACCTGTAATCCTAGCTACTTGGGAGTCTGAGGCACAAGAATCACTTGAACCTGGGAGGTGGAGGTTGCAGTGAGCCAAGATCGCACCACTGCACTCCAACCTGGGCAACAAAGCAAGACTCCGTCTTAAGGAAAAAAAAAAGAATTAGGTAAATTGTATAAACTTATAAGAAAAGATTTCAAAGACCATAACTGACTGATAAAAGCAAGTTGCAGAATAATGTTTATAGTATAGTAGCACAAGCATACTACATGCAAAAAAAAGTACATATGTGGATATATACAAAAAAGACTGCAAAAGATACAAATCCAACAGTGATGATTACCTTTCAGATTAAGTATTGGATTGACGTGATGGAGATGTGAATAGTAACTTTTACTTTTTACTCTATTGTTTGGAATTTTATAATGTGTATGTATTTGCAGAGTGCTGTATAATTAAAATTATTTTAATTTAAAAATCATTGTGTTTTCTATGGAAAATGTATATATAATAATAGTTAATATGTTAATAATAGGAAAAGCTGCCTGCATTGACAAGTTATGTATCACACCTCAAGAGCTGCTTTCTCGCCTGGGAGAATTTGGACAGTTCTGTCCTGTCAGCCTGGCAGAATCCCAGGAATTATTTGATTGCTCTGCAGCTGACTCCTTGGAATTTGCAGCAGAGTTCAGAGGGCACTACTATAAAATGAGTTCTCAGGAAAAACTGAATGTAAGTTTGTCTCTAACTCCAAATATTTACTAAGGAAAGAAAATGTCTTATATTTGAATTCATCAGTAGGAAGGGATACGTGCCCAGAAGCATGGGACTGGGGGCCCCATTACTGGAACCTGTGACTCTGAGACCAGTGAGGCAACTCAGAGGTGAGCTCCAAAACTGCATCCAGGACATATTTTGAAACATTGTAGGAGTCCAGGGTCAACGATGGGCTGTTGGCCTGGGCCAGCCTAACAGGCGGGGAGAGCCAACAGTGAGCCCCATCAGTGGAAGAGATGCTGAACACCAAGGGCTCAACCCACAGGGGATCCAGGGGATTCAGCTCCCAGGGTTGCCAAAGGGAATCAGAGTCACTAGAAATGAAGCAAGAGCTGATATATGCCTCTTGCACTTTATTTTTTTTTCTATCACTAGAACTCTTTATATACCTTATATTTCTGCTTAGTGGAATAGAATATGGAATTCTTCTCATAATGTCCATAATTTGATGATTTTAAAAGATTTATAGTTGAAAACAATGAAAACAAATCAGATGCCTCTGAGCATTTTATTTCCTTGGAGAATTAGAATTGTTGTCTCTTTATTATGAGATATTTATTTCTTCCTGCTTACTTAATGGTAATCATAGAATTTTTAAAACTGGAAGTGACATTAAAGGCCATGTATCTGGTCCACCCCCTCCATTTTACAGAGCGATTCCTGAAGCTGGAGAAGTTAACTCACCTGCCAAAGGCACCCAACTGGTTACACAGCAGGACAGGAAGGCGGGCTGGCAGGGGCCTGCTTCCTCCAGTGCCTGTCGTATAGCAGGAGCACAAGTATTTTTTGTAGGAATGAATGAATGAGCAACTGAGATGAGGATAAACCTTGGATGTGATCACTTGGGAATATTCCTATAGGGAATTTCCAGTCAGAGAAGAGGTTCTCACAGTTTGAGGAACAGCAGAATGCTGCTACTGAAAATGGGGAGGGTGCAGGAGAGCCTCAGTGGCCTTCTGATTGCCATAGCGTTCCTGGTTTAAATCATCTTGCTCCTGAAATTCTTTTTTAATAGAAATTCTTGGAGAACCCAGAATTGTACGTGCCTCCCTTAGCACCTCATCCGCTTCCATCTGCTGACATGATCCCCAAAAGGCTGACTCTGTCAGAGCTGAAGAGTCGATTCCCTAAGTGTGCAGAGCTCCAGGGATACTGTCCAGTGACCTATCAGGAGGGAAAACAAAGGCAAGTCCTGGCCTTCGTGGAAGTATAGAATGATATTGCTACTCCAAATAAGTGGGTCATTCAACAATCTTAACATTTTGGTCAAAAGGTCGCTCTTATTTAATTGGAAAAATATTCTTTTTCTTCCTTGAGGTACATAGGTAGAAAGATAAAATACTTTTGAAATTTTATTTTTACAATGCTGCACATTAATTATCCAGTAGAGGTTATGTTTTGTTTTGTTTTTTGGTCTTCCAGATATGAAGCCCTAGTACCTGGTAGCATTAACTGTGCTTTAGAATATCGTAATCGTATATATATTTGTGAGAATAAAGAAAAACTCCAGAAATTTTTGAGGTGAGACTATTCACTAAATCATGGATATTTACTGAAAATTTTCTGTGTTGCATGCAACATTCTGGGAACTGGGGAGGGGGGTGTGTGTGTATGTGTATGTGTCTGTTCCAGGGACTGGTCCCTTACCCAAAGCCATCCAGGGTAAGATGGACTTTGAGTGCCTAATAATTACAGAATGGGATGGCTTTTAGGGTGGAGAAATGCCTGGATTCAGACCAAAGAATCAGAATCAAATTTTCTCTGGAGTCAGACTGCTACTAAAGTGTGGATCATGGGTTGGAGGCAAGACTACCAGGTCTAACTGAATTCTGTGTTGGTGTAAGATTAGGATAAGGAGTGGGAATTGGCAAGTTGAAGGGAAAGAGGGACATGTTCCAAGCAGAGGGACCAACAACAAACCTGGCCTAGGGTCTTCCTGAGCTGCAGGAACTTCAGCATAGCTGGATGCGATGTGGAGAGGGGACCAAGTGAAGGCAAGGCTGGAGGTGGGGGCAGGGTCAGAGTTCAGAAGGTCAAGTAAGACCACCATGAAGCATTTGCGGTTTCATGGACTCACATGATATACATGGTTTGTGTCCTCATAGTGATCCTGAAGGCAATCTGAGCACATTGACTGATTTTAAGTGAGGTCAGTGTAAGAATCAAATTTGCTCTGGAGTCAGACCACTCCTAAAGTGTAGATCATGGGTTGGAGGCAGAACTACCAGTGATGAGGCTGCTGGAATGATCTTGTCTGAAATACGATGGCATGTTTGAGGTCACCACAGTTATGTGGGGAAGGCAGCGGGCTTGGAACCACGGCCTGAGAAACACCGATGCAGGAATGCCAGAAGAGCTTATGAGGGAGACTGAGAAAGACGAACTACAGAGACATGAAGGGAGAGCTGGGATGAAGAGGGTTGAGGGAGGAGAGGGGAGGGATGGTGTGGCAACAGGTTCGAATCCTGCTCAGAGATCAAGCAAGATGAGGGTTGAAAAGCATTTGAGATTTTGGGTATAGCAGGTCATTGGTAATCTTGCCAAGAATGGTTTTGTCCAGTGACATGAGAGGAAGTCAACTACAGAGCTCCAAGGAGCAGATGAGAGCTGTGGAAACTGGGATCTTGCCTGTAATCCAGAGGTTACAAGCAAACACAGATACCGACAGCAGCCGGGAGGCAAGGGACGCAGGCAAGCAGGCTGGGTGTGAAGACACAGGAGTTGGAGGCCTGCTGCACGCTGGACTGCACACGGCTGGCTGAAGGGACCAGCAGCTGACCATCTCCTGCTGGAATAATCTGGAAAGCACATTGCTGTTTAAATTGTTCAGATTCCTAAACATCCACGTTTGATTCAAATTTAAAAATAAAATACATGTGCATCAAATCCCATCTGCAGATAAAATTTGTGTGGCACCTTGCAATCTCTAGTGAAGCCACTGTTTGAAGAAGTTTAATTGTAAAAAGAGAACAGATGTTCATTTCTGGAAGGCATATAGGATTTAAGGAGTAAAGGTGGTTTTTCTTTTTTTTTTTAAATGGGGAATTATAAAGATGCTTAAATGCATGTGCATGGGAAGGACCCAATAAAGAAGGAAGTGGCAAAGATGCCAGGGCAGGGAGCCAGCAGCTGCTGTAGTAAGATGCCTGAAGAGAGGGTGTGGTGGGACCAAGGGGCCTGGTCTCAGATGGGAGGCATCTCCTCCACAGGAAGAGAACATGTGGGTGGCTCTGCTTGTGGTGGGCTGAGGAAGTCCCATCCCGATGGCTTCTCTAAGTATAGCATGGAATCTGCCTGGGGCGAGGGGGCATTTGGGAGAGTCAGAAGTTTGAAGAAAATAAAGTTTTATATAATTACTGTGAAAAAGGAGAAAACTGAGAGTAGGTGAGTAGGACTGGGTACCCAGTTGACGTGAGTAGCTGTGCACTTCATGGAGCCCCAGCCTTCCCCCTTGTATCATTTTCTCCAGGGCAGAAAAACAAGTAGTGAACTTTATCTTCTGATAGTCTCTTGTCTAATCCTATCTATACACGCTGAGTATAACTGTGAGCATCCATCTAATAAATTTTGTGTTCTTAGGTCGCCACTGAAATACTGGGAACAGAAGCTTCCATACAAGCTTCCTCCGTTAAGGGAACCGATACTTCTTACTAGTCTTCCTTTGCCTGGATATTTGGAACAGGTTCTTTTACTTAATTTTCTGTCATATATATTAGAAGAATACAAATGATTTCTTCTTTTTAACACTAATTCTCATTTTGGGAACAATCGAATTTAAGGCAGAGTTTTCTGATTTTAAGCTGCAAATTCACTCAGCCTATTTTGTTTATGTGTAGTGTTTAAAATAAAATGTATGAAAATCCCCTGCTTCCATAGCTAATTCTGAAATATCTGCACCAAAGTAAAGAGAAAGTAGATCATCACAAAATTGTTTCCATTTGAATTATATAGATGTAGTTTGGTTCTTACTTTTGAATTTCAGTGTCTGTGAAACTTTTTCATAATTTGGAATGTGCAGATTCAGTCTGGGAGAGGGTTGTTCACTCACTACTCCAAAGAGTGGAGCTGCAGTGACCCAACCAAACCAAAAAGCCCATATTTTGCCCCACATCCAGATAAAGTTAGTTTTATTTATTCTTATTTATTTATCCTATTCAAGTTATGTTTTATTTATCCAAGTATGATTTTTAAGAATAGCAAAACTTAGCAGCAGCCAACAACTATCTTTACTATTTTATTTTTACTATTTTTAAAGTTTTTTAAAAAAAATATACTTTATTGCACTTTAGGTTCTGGGGTACATATGCAAAACATGCAGGATTGTTGCATAGGTATATACATGGCAATGTGGTTTGCTTCCTCCATCCCCTCGTCACCTATATCTGGCATTTCTCCCCATGTTATCCCTCCCCAACTTCCCTACCCCCTGCTGTCCCTCCCCTATTCCCCCACAACAGACCCCAGTGTGTGATGCTCCCCTCCCTGTGTCCATGTGTTCTCATTGTTCAACACCTGCCTATGAGTGAGAACATGTGGTATTTATTTTTCTGTTCTTGTGTTAGTTTGCTGAGAATGATGGTTTCCAGATTTATCCATGTCCCTACAAAGGACACAAACTCATCATTTTTTATGGCTTCATAGTATTCCATGGTGTATATGTACCTATTTTTAAAACTTTTTAAAATTCTACAAAATAAATGCCTAGGGCACAATTTCAAACCTTTGTCAGTAGTTCTCAACCACTTTGATTTTTTCAACTTGCCTATAAGGTTAGCCTTCAGTCTGGTTTAACATCAAAATGCCAGATGAAGCCCACCCAGAGAGGAGTATTCTCATGAAGGCCAAATTTTATCAGGAGGGCCTCTTATTACCTTCTGGGCTCTGGAATCTTACCAGTACTGACTACTGTGGTCTCTGGAATTCCTTGTTAGGTGGCCATGGGTCCTCAGAGTGGGAGGCAGTCTGGCCATTTCTGAGAATGGAAGCAGATGCGGGCCAAGATAACGCAAAGCCCAGGGTCCCCTTTTTTCATCTCTTTTTGTTATAAAAAATGTCAAACATATAAAAATAGAGAGAACTGTGTAATGAAGCCCATACGCCTATTCATCGCCCAGCTGGCACTAAGCCAGTTTGTAATTTTCATTTTCCTAATCAAACATATTTTTATTTCTTTGCTGTTGGCTAACTGGTCATCTAACCATATTTATAAGCCCTATCCCCACTCCAGGAGGCTATTTGAGGCAAATAAATAATATTTGCCTCTTTATTGGGACTAAGAAAAGAAACCAAACTCAAGTATATACATAATTTGAATTGTCCCCTCCCTGCAGGGTATTGCAACTTCTCTAATAAAAGCAATGAATTCAGCAGGATGTTTAAAGCCCAAGTTCCCCTTCTTAAGTATAAGGAGATCTGCACTACTCTATATAGCACTTCATCTAAAAGGTATGTCTTTTTTAACGATTTACTACTCAGAATGAATTTAACATTAATGGTAGTATAAGTGATGAATAGGATTGTTAAACTGAGTTGCCTTCTTTGTTAGAGAGAGTGGGGTGTGTGTGTGTGGGTGTGTGTGTGTGTGTGTGTGTGTGTGTGTGTGTTAGTAGCAAATACAATACAGGGCAAATATTTTAAATATCAAAGTTAAATTTCTAGTTTTCAAAGTAAGGACTATGAGTAATATAGTGAGCTCTCAATAATCCGTGCCATAAAGAAGGGTGAAAACAGGCAGTTATGACCTAAAACAGAATACTCTCCAGATTTTATTTGGGATTTGGATATCTTCTCAACCATAACTATGTACCTAACTGAAATACACATCCAGGTTGCCTTCTCTTTCATTTAATGACTCACTACCTAGCAGAAATTATTCACAGTTCTGTGAAATTTTCTACAGCATTTAATCCCAAAGGTTCTGAATATACAAGAAAAAAGTATAAGAAGAAGATGGAGCAGTTTATGGAAAGATGTGAACTCATAACATACCTGGGTGTCAAGATGACCAGAAAATACAAGGAACCTCAGTTCAGAGCCATTGACTTTGATCATAAGTTACAGACCTTTCTCTCTCTCAAAAATATAGACCCAATTAATGGGTAATTTACTTAGGTGACAGCAACCTGAATCTCAAGAGTTATCTGAAGGTGACAGAGGGAAACTGATAGAAGTTTGAAAATCTGGGCCTCTTAGAAGTACTTTTGCCACCTGAGCAACATACCATGGCTAGCAGACTTCACATCAACTCAAAGGTCTGCCAGCCAGTAAGGAGCATGCTTATATAAACATAAGTTTTAATACAATTTTAAAATGTGTTGCTCTTTGCCTGAACTTTGATGATTTAACAAAATAGACATTCCATTTAAAATTCCATATAGAAAATTTAAGTAACTCATTTAGTAAATATATTATTTTCCTTTTTAAGATTTTCAGTAGAAAAGCCAGTGTCTGTTAAAATTACTCATTAAATGTTAGAAAGCTTTAAGAAACACAATTAACATTGTTATAAATGAAACCAAAATATGGGTTATACATTTTACATAAGAAATTGTTTGTGGACTTTGTAAACATAAGATACCATCATTTTCCCAAAAAAATAAATGGATTTTGCAACAACTAGCTCGCTGCCTCTTTTCTTTTTCTTAAGTATTCATTGCAGCATGCTTTATACCTCATTTTATAATTAGAAATTACCTGGAATTTTAAGAAGGATGAAAGAAATCTAGAGTCATATGATGTTTATCAAATATGATGTTTATCAAAAAGTATATGCTAGAGGAAAACTTACTAAATTGAATTTAATGAGATTTTTAAAATAAGATCAATTTTCAGCAGCAATATAAAAAGATCTAGAATGTGAAACAGCAAGATTGACTCTTTAAAAATAAAAAATATGACCATTAGCTGTGCAATCTTGGGTAAATTTCTCTGAGCCTTCATTTCTTAATGTCTACAACAGATGGTTTAGCTCTTTGATCCCTATAAATTCAGTAATGTTACTTAAAAACTAGAAGCCAAGAAGTAAAAAAAAAAAAAAAAAACAAAACCTAGAAGCCTTTTTTATGTATCTTTTCATTATATATTTTATAATAAAATGATTTTTTTTTTTTTGAGACGGAGTTTCGCTCTTGTTACCCAGGCTGGAGTGCAATGGCGCGATCTCGGCTCACCGCAACCTCCGCCTCCTGGGTTCAGGCAATTCTCCTGCCTCAGCCTCCTGAGCAGCTGGGATTACAAGCACACGCCACCATGCCCAGCTAATTTTTTGTATTTTTAGTAGAGATGGGGTTTCACCATGTTGACCAGGATGGTCTCGATCTCTTGACCTCGTGATCCACCCGCCTCGGCCTCCCAAAATGCTGGGATTACAGGCGTGAGACATCGCGCCCGGCCTAATAAAATGATTTTTAAACAAAAGTTAGAAGCCTATTGCCAAAGTTAGGATAAACCTCAAAAGCCTTTACTTCTTCAGGAGACTGGGAGTTGCCAATAGCTACCAAGTTTTGCTGGCAACTTAAGCCCCTCCCCATTTTTGTTCCTTGCCCATTTCTATTAATGCCTGTAATTTACCATCTTTCTATCACCAACTGCAATCTACTGGCTTTTTCATTCTTAACAAGATATAAATGTTCTTAGGTCTTTTCAGCCTATGGGTGTTATGAGTTTGCTTTAGCAGTTAAACCCAAACTTTACTGCTTCTGTGTCCCTGCCTTTATGAAGGGCAGCAGTCCCTGCAAGATACCACCAAGTGTTTCTTGGGGTCTCCAGGGTGTGTCCCATGTGGTCCCACTGCACATCCTCTGGGGATGAAGTTCTTTAGTATGGCTTCACCCTGAGAACTCTACAAGCCCAAAGATGCTGCCTTCTAAGCTCTAACATCTCATGCATCATTGTTCTGGAGCTGCTGAATTCTGCACAAAACTAGGGCAAATGGCCTTTCTCTTCCCTTAGTAAAAAGGAGCTCTGTCCCTGAGCTGAGCTGGCAACAAAAAACCATGTGATTCTCCCTTTTCACCTCTCTCTCCATAGAGTCCCTTCCTCTGAACAAATCTATACAGCAGAGTGTAGCAGGTAGTAGCAGTGGGAAAGAAGTGAGGAGTCAAATTTCCTAGGGTAGCCTCTAGCACTGGACATTCCAGGCCCCTACCACTTACATGCAACTACAGTTAGCTACACTTGGGACCTTATTTAGAATAACTACTGGCACAGCTACCATTTCCCGGCTGTTTTCTATGTGGCCAGAGAGAGTGTGCTAGTGGCTTTTTATGCATTATCTCATTCTTACACATGAGAAGAGCTTCCTATCCAAGATCACATAAGTTGTATCCAGATTCAGACCCTGATCTGCGTAACTACAGAGTCTTGCTCTTACCCTTCCCACTTTCTGCATTGTAAGCACATCTTGGAAACCACCATCACAGTGTCATTGTTCTTTAGTGTCAGTAGTGTCCTTCGTGTGTGTCTGTGTGTGTGAGTGTACTTTGGAGTACAAGAAAAATACAGACAACACTTGGGAAAGTCTTCTTGTTGGAGCCTGAGAACCACTCCCCCTCCAGGTCCATATGGCACTCACACCCACCTATCATGTTTGCTTTCCTTCTCAGGGGAGCATGTCATGTTTTCCATGTCAAGGGGTCTGTGTCCCTAACAAGGCAGAACAGCATTTCTGCAATAAGAATATGTATCCTTTTAAAACCTCTTATTGAAATTCTGCTTTTGTTTAGAAATTATGCCTGCATATTATTATAAATAATCCATTAACTAGCATCCCAAATATGATGAAAGAATATTTTGTTGTTTTTGTTTTTATTTCTGTTTTTTGAGACAGAATCTCACTCTGTCACCAGGCGCCAAGCTGGAGTGCAGTGGTACAATCTCAGCTCACTGCAACCTCCCGGGTTCAAGCAATTCTCTTGCCTCAGCCTCCCGAGTAGCTGGGACTACAGGCGCACGCCACCACGTCCAGCTAATTTTTGTATTTTTAGTAGAGACAGGGTTTCACCATGTTGGCCAGGATGGTCTCGATCTCTTGACCTCGTGATCCGCCCGCCTCGGCCTCCCAAAGTGCTGGGATTACAGGCTTGAGCCACCGTGCCCGGCCGAAAGAATATTTTGAATGGGTGTCCAGGGACCCTTAAACCTTCCCTGTGTGAAACAATAACAGAGTGAGTGTCCAGGCCACAGTGCTCACTGAGGCTCACAGACTCCTTTTGCCCACCCCTACCCTCCAGCTGCTGCCCCAACTTTAAGTGCTTCAGGAAGAGACTGAGGCAGTGCAGCTTTGAGGGCAAGGGAAACTCCAACCAGCCTATGCCTCTCCATGGCTTGTCTATATGTCATTTTCACAGCAACAGTAACTTCACTCAGGTTGGAGAAGCAGTCTCCATTTGACAGATCCTAAATCAAACAGTAAATGAAATGTGGAAAAGTAGGAAAAGGATTTTGGAATACTTCCTTTCCTTCTTTTTTTTTTTTAACCATTATACTCAGATCCACACTGAGTAGATAGGCTATATTTGACCATTCCTATTGCTGGCCTGTGTACTGCTGTACCATATTTTAAAATGCTATGTTAAGGTTGAACACAGTGGCTCATGCTTATAATCCCAGCACTTTGGGAGGCCAAGGTGGGAAGATGCTTGAGCTCAGGAGATTCGGATGAGACGAGCCTGGGCAACATAGTGAGACTGTCTCTACAAAAGTTTTAAAAATAAATAAATAAAATAATGTGTTGAATCTTTCTTTCTCATATTTAGGATCATTTGCCTGATAAAAATTCTGAGAAATAAAATTGCTGGGTTAAAGGGCATAAATATTCTTAGATGGATATTCACAATTCATAGTACCAAGCAACTTTCCAAAATAGTTATAGCAATTCATACTGCTTCCAGAAGCACTGAGGAGCACCAGTTTTAATACTTTTTAACAATTATGTGGCTATTATCTTCATAGTTTTTTTTTCTTTAATAGGTGAAAGCAGAACCTTGCTGCTTCAATCTGAACTAATAGTGAGATTTAAAAGTTGTTCTTCATGAGTTCTTTATGTAATATAGACATCAACCTTTTGTAGTCAATATATCCTATTTTTTAGGTACTAACATAAAACCTGTTCATTATACCTTTCTGACCTTTTTTTTTTTGAGACGGAATCTCTCTTTGTTGCCAGGCTGGAATGCAGAGGCTCATTCTGAGCTCACCGCCACCTCTGCCTCCTGGGTTCAAGTGATTCTTTTGCCTCAGCCTCCCTTAGTAGCTGGGACTACAGGCACACACCACCATGCCCAGCTAATTTTTGTATTTTTAATAGAGATGTGATTTCACCATGTTGGCCAGGATGGTCTTGGTCTCTTGACCTCATGACCTGCCTGCCACTGCACCCGGCCCAGAGTTTCACTCTTTTCCCAGACTGAGTACAATGGCATGATCTTGGCTCACTGCAGCTTCTGCCTCCCAGGTTCAAGCGATTCTCCTGCCTCAGCTCCTGAATAGCTGGGGTTATAGGTGCGTGCCACCACACCTGGCTAATTTTTTGCAATTTAATAGAAATGGGATTTCACCATGTTAGCTAGGCTGATCTTGAACTCCTGACCTCAGGTGATCCCCTTGCCTCAGCCTCCCGAAGTGCTGGGATTACAGGCGTGAGCCACTGCGCCTGGCCGATTTTTGTATTTTTAGTAGAGACGGGGTTTCACCATGTTGGCCAGGCTGATTTTTAATAGTTTTCTAAGCTCTGGAAATTCTTCAATCTTTAAAGATGGAATATTCCATTCTGTTTTCTTCTACTTATTCACTTATTTGTGTTTTTAAAAATATATATTAAATTATTTAAGCCTTCTAGAATTTATTTCAGGATACAGTGTGAACTGTGGTTTTAAATTCCTCAAAATTCGAAGTATAGTAATAAATACTATCATTTTAAACATTTTCAATTATATATTTTTAATTTTTGTTCAATTCATTTGATAATTTGTTTAATTCAGGTAATTCATTAAAATTTCACAAATTCAGTGGTGAAGGGCAGGGAGTTCAGAACAGGATAGGAATGAGAGATAAATTTTACACACGAATGACTTTGTCTAGTTGTGGTTTTTTTGTTTTGTTTTTTTCTTTTTTTTCTCTCCTCCTCCCCCTCCTTCCTCCTTCTCCTCCTCCTCCTCTTCTTCTTCTCCTTCTTTATTCTTTCTTCTTCTTCTTCAACAAATGAAGACCTGGGTAAAAATTTTTTACAAAGCCTGAGAGCCCTTAACTGTGGTTGGTTCTGGGAAGAATTCTCAGAGGGAGTGACATCTGAATTAAATGGACCTTTTAGAATCAAAGCATGTAAAAATTAGAAAAATAAGTCCAATTTGAGATTATAACCAGGGAGTGAAAGGCATTCCAAGAATTAATTTGTGAGCACATGTATTTACCAAACCTGTGAGAGGCACACTGAAGAGTGCTTAGCATACACAAGCATGTGTATATTTACAAGAATTCTACCAGTCTACATATAGTAGGAGATTAAAATATAAGCAGATACACTCCCTGTCCTTGTGTAGTACAGGACACATGGGATCTGGAAATTGGAGCACTACTGGATTAGTACTGTAAAATCCCTCTCAAGAAGCACTATTGGCATTGAACATTGACAATTAGCCTTCGGTTCTCCTCAAATCCCTTTAAGTCATATGAGCCTCGGACTATAGTTCCTTTCAGCTACAGTTATCAGCCAACCATCCCAGGCCACACAAATATTTTTTATGCCCTTCATCATGACAAAGGACTTCCACTAACCTTTAATTGCCAGATGATCATAATCTTCTCCTTCCGCCAATCTGCTAGGTTCTCCACTGACATAGCACACCTGGAAGTCAGTCAGCACAGGCCTTTGATAATGAAATCCGTGAGTCCCTGTAGCCTCTCAAGGCAAAAAAAAAAAAAAAAAAAAAAAAAAAAGGAGAAAAGAGTGGAGACTAGATTCAGAGAAGATAGCCCTTTTATCAATATTCACCCTGTAATTGATCTTACTTACAGTTTATAATCTATGCTCTGATAACTCCATTATTAATATCTCAATTTTGTTCTCAGCTCTAAACTCCAGATTGTTACCTATGACTGCCTACTATACTTTGTTATCTAGTTAACATTTCAAATTTAGTATGTCCACCCCACACTTGTCATCCAACCCAACTTCTCTTCCTCCAGATCAGTTAATGGTAACACTGTACCTTCTGTTGATTTAGCCCCAAACCCAGAAGTCAATCTTGATTGCATTGTTGCCGTCACTCCCCACATCCATTCTCAGCAAGTCCTGTCAGAAAGACTTATCCCCCAAATCTACCTCAAATATGGGCTCTTCTCACATTTTACACTGCTGTCACCGTCATCTCCATGCCTCCACTCATGTCCCTCTAGGATCTACTCTTCATCTAGCAGCTGGAGTAATTTTTGAATACATAAGTCAGATTCAACAGTCCTTTTGAAAAATCTTCCAGTGATCTCCTATTTCAGTTAAAATAAAATCCAAACTCCTTTTCCTTGGCATAAAAGACTACATGATCTGGCTCTTCCTACCTTTTCAACATCCTCTCCATCTTTTCCTTTTTTCTTTTCTTTTTTTTTTTTTTGAGACACAGTCTTGCTCACTGCAACCTCTGCCTCCTGGGTTCAAGCGATTCTCATGCCTCAACTTCCCAAGTAGCTGTCCCACCACACCCAGATAATTTTTATATTTTTAGCAGAGATGGGGTTTTGCCATATTGGCCATGCTGGTCTTGAACTCCTGGCCTCAAGTGATCCACCCGCTTTGGCCTCCCAAAGTGCTGGGATTACAGGCATGAGCCACGGCACCTGACCTGGCATTGACCAATAACTTTTAAATGCCATTATCTCCTCTACAGCGTTTGAAGAATGTGCTCTATTTGTACTAATTAAGTGGCTGTCCCTGACTCTTTTGCCATGTGTATGTAAAGCCTCAAGGTAATCAGTAGCTGTACCCTTAAAACACTGGAATACAGATAACCATTTTCCCATCTCACATTGTATTTTCATTCAGGATTTTATATCTACTTTATTTGTTTACTCTTCGAATTAGACATGATTTTGCATAATCAATGTTTGTTTAGATTTCCCTCATATTTACTTTTCTCTCTCTCTCTTTTTTTTTTTTTTTTTTTTTTTTGCTTACAACTCCTTCTTATATCTCAGACTCTCCTCTTGGTGTTATTCGCCTTTCTATGGTATGGGTTTGTTGGAGGTTAATACTTTTATTGTTTGTTTGACCAAAATTGTTTGTCCTTGTCCGTGATAATTGTAGTGTATAAAAAAAATCCTAGGTGAATTTTGAAAGTATCATTTCACCAACCTCTGGCTTCTACTGTTGCTGTTGAGAAACCAGCTGTATCTATAAAAGAAAACCATAATTGGTTTTCTTGTTTGCAATGTTGTCCAGGCTGGTCTTGAACTCCTGGGCTCAAGTGCTCTGCCCACCTAGGGCTCCTGAAGTGCTAGGATTACAGGCATGAGCCATCAGCATACTGTATTTTAAGTGTGTGCTCTATTTGTACTAATTAAGTGGTTGTTTTGAAAACCAAAACCAGTTATGGTTTTCTTTTATAGGTACAGTCATGCATTGCTTAATGACAGGGATATGTTCTGAGAAATGTATCATTAGGTGATTTCATCACTGTGCAAACAGCACTGAGTGAATTTACACAAACCTAGATGGGATAGTCTACTACACGCCTAGGCTATATGGTACAACCTATTGCTCCTACACTACGAACCTGTACAAAATGTTATTGTACTGAGTACTGTAAGCAGCTGTAACTCAATAGTATTTGTGTATCTAAACATATCAAAACATAAGAAAGACACTTAAAATACAGTATGCTGATGGCTCATGCCTATAATCCTAGCACTTCAGGAGCCCTAGGTGGGCAGAGCACTTGAGCCCAGGAGTTCAAAACCAGCCTGGACAACATGGCAAAACCTCATCTCTACAAAAAAATACCCCCCCCCAAAAAAATTTAGCGGAGTGTGGTAATATGTGTCTGTAGCCGCAACTACTCAGGAGGCTAAGATGGGAGGATCACCTGAGCCCAGGAGATAAGAGGTTATAGTGAGCTGAGATCATGCCACTGCACTCCAGCCTGGGCAGCAGAGTGGGATTTTGTCTCAAAACAAAACAGTTTAAAAGATTGAAAAAAAAAAAAAAAAGTACACCTGTATAGGGCACTTACCATGAAAGGAGCTTACAGGAATAGAAGTTACTCAAGAGTCAGCTAGTGAGTGGTGAGTGAATGTGAAGGCCTAGGACATGGCTGCACACTACTGGAGATGTTATAAACATTTTACACTCTTCACACTCAATTTATATAAAAAAAATCTTTTTTGGCTAGGCATGGGTGGCTCATGCCTGTAATCCCAGCTTGGGAGGCTGAGGCCAGCATTTATTTTTTTTAACTGGGTGTCCTGTGTCTTTGTGAAATCTGTCAACCCTCCACTCCATCTGTTGCCATACCGCCCCTCACTCACTGTGCTCCAGCCACACAGTCCTTGCTGTTCCTCAAATGTGTCTTCCTAGTCTCAGGGCTTTATATGCTTGCTTTTCTCTTGCCTAGAACATTCTTATTCCAGATCTTCCCCAGCTGTCTCCATGTCATTCAGATCTCAGCTCAAATGTCACCCTATCCTGATTTCACTTCCCTGTCAGTCTTCATCATCATTCTTTATAAAATTTAACACTTTCTGAAACTATAATATTAATTCATTTACTTGTATATTTGTCCTGTCTCCCCTTAGAATGTAAGCTTCATGAGAGCAAAGGCCTTGTTAGTTGCTGTATCCCCAACACCTGATGCCAATGTCTAGCACTTAGTAGGCACTCAATAAATATTTGTTAGATGAATGTATGTCACCCTAAATCCTGTTCTGCAAGATTTAAAGTTAAGAAGACCGGTTAGGGCCTTCTTAACTCTTAACCTGTGAAGAAGGCGGGTAACTGGGCTTGACAACAACAAAAGTTTCGAAAAAGTCAGTATGGATCCAAAACAAAATTGCCTTGAAAAAAGGGCTAGTCTGTGTTGTGGGTGGCTGATGCTGGAAGATCCTCCAGACTGAGTCTTCCCTCACAGGGTTGTGCTCTAGTGAGCAATGACTGAATGAGGAAATGGGAGTACCCGGCTTACCTTGGCACTGAGTCATCTTATGCCACTGAGGACCTCTGGAGGGCCAGTGTTTTGGCTGCAACCCTTGTAGCAGCAAGAAACAATGAGGCAGCTAACTTCCTGCTAGTATGCAGAAGTCAGGGAGAGTGCTCCCCCATCCCACTTGCACCCCCACAAATCCAGAGGATTTAGAAACAATTCAAGATGAAAGGGAAACCTCAAAGAAGGAGCACATGTGCCTTAAGCTAGTTTTAATAAAAAATAGTAACAATGTAAGATCCAGGTTGCTAATTACACCTCCAGGTTCAAAATCAGGGAGGCTATAGATGGCGTGTTGGGAATCTGGAAATGGGCAGAAAAATAAAAAGTAATTAGGTGTTGGCGAAGAGAGAGAAAATGCTGAAACAAATGGATGGAAGCAGGTGAGGAGTAGATTTGGATTGGGCTTGTAGGCCATATTAAGAAGCTTGGACTTTATCCAGAGGGCATGAGAGCCACATGGATTCGAAGCCAAGGAGTGACTCTAGGCTCTGGATCTCATAGGGACTTGGAGAGATCCTCTGTACTCCTACGTATTAAAGGGAACAAAACTGCAGCTGAAATCAGAAGCCCTTAACAGTCTATTGAAGAAAGATGATCAAAGTCTGAATAATAATGATCATTTTAATCATAGCAGATGAATTAAACCAGGCACTTCCTAAGCCCATTACATACTTAATCTTGTTTATGCAACTGCAACCCTACCAAAGTGGCACTAGTATTAACGTCTCCAAAAAGGTAAAGAAGTTGTGAGGGTAAGTAATTTGCCCAAGATCTCTCTGAACTCAGGTTTCTCCGACTGCACTGCTCTCTTCATTCCCTTGGACTAAGGCATCTGGACTGGGGAGGAAAAGGAGGCAGATGTGAAAAACATTTAGGAGATAAGTAATAGTTATTATATTAGCACTAGATAATGATGATGGTGATGATGACGACAATGATGACAGTAAAGGCGATTTCATGCCTTTACACATCCAATAACACTAGATTCAGTGTCAAAGACGAGATAAAATTGATTAAGGTATTGGCGTCAAGCTAACAGTTTAATACGATATAAAACTTCCCAAAGTGCAGGGTCACAACGCCTCTCCTGTCCATTGCCCCCAATTCGCCGAAAAGGTCGCTCCTGCCTGGGCTCCCGGGCGGTGCCATCCGCCGGGCGCCACCGTCCCTTCCCCGATGCTGCGCCCCGCCCCGCCCCGCCCCGCCCCGGCCCTGTCCTGAGGCCCGGGCCTGCTACCTCGCCCCGCCCCGCCCGCCGACCCCAAACTGCCGTCGCTCCCCGCCTCGCCCCTCCCCGCCCCGCCGCGGCCCCTGGCACCAGCCCGCTGTCTCGCCCCGCCCCTCCCCGCCCCGCCCCGCCCCGCCCCGCCCCGCAGCTCTGGTGTGCCCCCCCTCCAAGGGCGCCTGCGGGCCACGTGGTCCGGCGTCCGCGCGTAGGCAGCTCTCGGCGCCGGGCTTCCGGGTTGGCTTTGGCTTGGTCGGCGGCGCAGGGGCAGAAGCCCGGGCGGCGCAGAAGCACCGGAGACTGGCCGGGTGGAGCGGAGGGCCAGAGGGGCCCGGCGCGGGTCTCCCGCCAGGCCGCCAGGTGGGCTGGCGGCGACCTGGACCCCACCGGCCGCCCTGAGAGGTAGGTCGGCCGCACCGACCCCTCCGCAGCCGTTTGCTCCCGGGGCGGGCTCGCTGGGCCTGGGCCGGGAGGCTGTGGGTCTTTGCGCGCCGCCACTCCCTGCTCTGCCGACCCGGGGTTCCGGGGGCTCCGCGCCGGCCCACGTCTGGCTGGTGGCCGCACGCGGCTTACGTTATTGCTGTTTTATTGCCGCTACCTCACATTCGCTTTGTACATACACGTTTCTTCACTCTTTTCACATTGGTTCCCTCACACGAAATGGCTAATAATCTGGAAGATGGAGGCAGCTTCGTTCTCCTTGAGATAGTTGTGCAGTCATAGAAAGTTCGTGCTGCGGAGGACTTTGGAGATGGTTGATCCCATTCCTTCATTGTAGAGAAGGCACACGCTGAACTGTTTCATGAGTATTGGAGAGTCACCCAGCTAGGTAATGTGCGGCAGGAATAAGAACGCAGAGCTAAGTTTTTTTGTTTTTATTTTTTGAGGTGGGCGTCTCGTTCTGTCGCCGAGGCTGGAGTGCAAGGCGTGATCACGGCTCACTGCAGCCTTGAACTTCCGGGCCTAGGTGATGATCCTGCCTCAGCCTCCCCAGTAGCTGGGACCACAGGCAGGCGCCACCATGCCCGGCTAATTTTTATATTTTTTGTATAGATGGATTCACGCCATGTTGCCCATGCTGGTCTCAAGCGATCCACCCGCCTTGGCCTCCCAAAGTGCTGGGATTATAGGTGTGAGCCACTGCGTCCGGGCCCAGAGCTAAATTTTTAGACAGGCAATTAACTAAAAATGGTAATGGTAAAATTCAGTTAATGATGTGAATAGGAAGCTATGTGGGCTGGTATTAACCTTTTAGACAGTGCTTCCTCCTTTTTAAACCTTGTTTTCTCGTTTCAGATTTAAGCCTTCGTGGCTTCTGAAGAAAATGGCAGAAACATCGCCAGATCCTTCTGGGCAGCTTGTCGTACACTCGGTCACTCACAGTGACACTGTCCTGGCCAGTTTTGCGGATCAGAGGAAGAAAGGCTTTCTCTGTGACATTACTTTAATTGTGGAGAACGTACATTTCCGGGCCCACAAAGCCTTACTTGCTGCCAGTAGTGAATACTTCTCAATGATGTTTGCAGAAGAGGGTGAGATTGGCCAATCCATTTATATGCTGGAAGGCATGGTTGCAGACACCTTTGGCATCCTGCTCGAATTTATCTACACAGGTTATCTCCATGCCAGTGACAAAAGTACAGAACAAATCCTGGCTACTGCTCAGTTCTTAAAAGTCTATGACCTGGTAAAGGCTTACACAGACTTGCAAAATAATCACAGCTCCCCAAAGCCAACAACTTTGAACACTGCTGGTGCTCCAGTGGTTGTTATCTCTAATAAGAAAAACGATCCTCCAAAGCGGAAAAGGGGAAGACCAAAGAAAGTCAACACACTGCAGGAGGAGAAATCAGAACTGGCTGCAGACGAAGAAATACAGCTAAGAGTGAATAATTCAGTTCAGAATAGACAAAACTTTGTGGTTAAAGGAGGCAGTGGTGTACTGAATGAGCAGATTGCAGCAAAAGAAAAGGAAGAATCGGAGCCTGCTTGTGAACCAAGTAGAGAGGAGGAAATCCCAGTTGAAAAAGATGAGAACTATGATCCCAAAACCCAGGATGGCCAGGCCAGCCAGAGTCGCTACAGCAAGCGGATGATTCGGAGATCCGTCAAACTTAAAGATTACAAACTTGTTGGGGATCAGGAGGACCATGGTTCAGCCAAGAGGATATGTGGAAGGAGAAAGCGCCCTGGAGGCCCTGAAGCTCGTTGTAAAGACTGTGGCAAGGTCTTTAAGTACAATCACTTTTTAGCAATCCACCAGAGGAGCCACACAGGTAATGGTGCTTTCAAGGCTTATTGCAGTGTGTTTCAGAATTTGGAGTAATGATGATGATAATAACTTTCATTTCCTGTGCAACTTCTATGTGATGGGCATTGTAATAAAGCCTTTATGCATGTTATTGCACTTAATTTTCTTCACAGCCCTGCAAAGTAGGTAGTATCCCCATTGTACATTGTATGATTAAATCATATTTACTAATATGTAAGAGCGGATTCCTAAAAAAGTGCATAGTTTACAGATGAAGCCGCCAAGTTCTAGGGAGCTTAAATAACTTGCCAGAGTCGCCCATTAGTGAGAGAGCTCGGATTGAACCCAGGTAGCCTGATTCAACAATGTCTCTCATTTGTAGTTGTTGATTGAATCCTTTAATGTCCACTTATCAAGATCTAGCCCAGTGTACTCTGCTTTCTGATTCTTGAACATTCTTCGTCTTGACCATAGCCATGTTTTGGCCTAAGTCTGTGTGGACCACTTTCTAACTCAGCCATTTAGCTTTAAATGCCTTCCCTTTTTTGGGCCCTTTAGCCCAGCACTAACCAATGGCACCCTTCTGTGATGATGGAAATATTCCTACATCTGCACTGTCCAATATGGTGGCTAGTAGCCACATGTGGTTTTTGAGCACTTGAATTGTGCCTAGTGTGACGGAGAAACTGAATTTTAAATTTTATTTTCATTTAAGTTTGAATAACCACATGTGACTAGTGGCTACCGTATTGGACACTGCAGCCCTAGTGAGAAATCCCTTCCTTCTTTGAGCCCTTTTGGGTGCTTAAAACTCACTCTGCTTTGGGTCAGATTGTTGTTGCCACTTGTGTATCCCTCAACTTAATTGTAAGCTTAAGTATAGGGACTGGTGCTTGAGTCTTCTGTTACCTAGGAGCATCTGGTACTGTGGGTCTCAGCCTGCAAATCAGAATCACTTGGGGAGCTTCTAAAACTACCAGTGCCTGGACCTCAACCCCAAAGCTTCTGATTTAATTGTCTGGAGACTTGGTGCTTTTAAAAGCTCCCCAAAGACTTGAGATACAGATAGGTTGAAGACCTTGAATTCCGGTACTTTGAACAAAGTAGATACTTGAGAAATATTTGTTGAACTGTAATAGGTTATATTTTTGCTGGTTTTTTTTGAGACGGAGTCTTGCTCTGTTGCCCAGGCTGCAGTGCAGTGGCGTGATCTTGACTCACTGCAACCTCTGCCTCCTGGGTTCAAGCGATTCTCCTGCCTTCAGCCTCCTGAGTAGCTGGGATTACAGACATGCGCCACCATACCTGGCTAATGTTTTGTATTTTTAGTAGACACTGTGTTTCACCATGTTTATCAGGCTGGTCTCGAACTCCTGGCCTTGTGATCCACCCACCTCGGCCTCCCAAAGTGCTGGGATTACAGGTGTGGGCCACTGTGCCCAGCTGGCTATTTTTATCTAAGATTAATATGTGCATAGTTTAGAGAGTTAAATCTTTATACAAGACTTAAGAAAAAGCATGTAGGATCTTCCCTTTTGTCCCCGGTCCAGTTCCCGACTTACAGTGGTTCAATTTTTCAACTTTACAGTAGTGTGAAAGCAGTACACATTGAGCAGAAACCGTACTTTGAGTTTTGATCTTTTCCCGGGCTAGTGATATTCAGTATCAGCCTCTTAGGCCATGCTGGGCCACACAATCACTTGGGTAAATGACCAGTACTCTCTACCAAGTGCATTTTTGGCTTGTGGTATTTTCAATATCATTGGTTTCTTGGAACTCAGTCCCCTCATAAGTCAGGGAGCACCTGTATTCTAAATTTTGCAGCCCACCACTTTAGTATGGGTCTGTTTTCTTTGATCTGGGTAGATATCAGGTAGATTCATGAGGTGTGGAAACTATCTTTCAGTCCTAGAAAATCTTGAATTATTTCATAGATGATTTCCTCCCCTCTCTTTTCTCTGTTCGCACTAACTTTATTTTCTCTTA
Source organism: Sapajus apella (assembly GCF_009761245.1). Classification (NCBI taxonomy): domain Eukaryota; kingdom Metazoa; phylum Chordata; class Mammalia; order Primates; family Cebidae; genus Sapajus; species Sapajus apella. The sequence continues at coordinate 40,231,432 of NW_022436946.1, forward strand.
CATTTCCATCATTTTTTGCCCTACTTTCTGGGGGATTTCCACGTTGTTTTTCAGCCTTTATAGGGTTTCTATTTCAACTCTTATTTTTTCCCCCTTTAGGAGCTCTGTTTTCTGAATTTGAATTATCTTTTATTTCACAATGTAATATCTTACCTCTGTGAGCATGTTAATGATAACATTAACGTTTCCTCACTGGAGCAAGTTGCTTTTTTTTCTTCCTGCTTATCTGTCACCACTACAAAAGGCTTCCCTTGAGTGCCTGGCGATTTTTTAAAAATCATATTTAATCATATGTAAGAGTGGGTTGCTAAACGTGACTAGCAGTGCTGCGTGCAAGGAGAGAGCCTGTATTTATTTATTTATCTATTTTTGAGACGGAGTCTTGCGCTGTTGCCCAGGCTGGAGTACGATAGTGTGTGATCTCTGATCACTGCAACCTCTGCCCGCTGGGTTCAAGTGATTCTCCTGCCTCAGCCTCTCGAGTAGCTGGAATTATAGGCACCTGCCAGCATGCCCAACTAATGTTTTGTGTGAGAGAGCCTGTAAAACCTTGTTCCCAGACCAAACTGAGGGTCCGGCGTCTGTTTCTCATGGCCCACTAATGAGATGCAGATGAACCGGGGAGGAAGAGAGTTTTTATTTCTGTAACCAGAAATAAAACTTCTCAGGGAGAAGTCCTGAAAATTATTGCCAGACCAACTCAAGATTTAAAAAGCTTTTCAGAGCTTATATCCCTCCTAAGTTATATGTCTGTGTGTAAGTGTGCATTCATCTAAGACGTAGGTGATCAACTTCTTTTAATCTGTAACTAAGATCTGAGCCCTGAAGATCTTCTTCTGGAGTCTTAGTAAGTTTATTTAATCTAAATGAGTCTAGGTGCTGGGGTAATTACCCTTATCTCCTGCTAAACCATGGAGGTTTGGGGAGTTCCTTCAGATCCCCAATAAAACTTGTTTGATCCTAAATGGGTCCTGTTAAGAATTCCTTCATTATTTTGTCATGCTTTAAGGCCCAGAAGAAGCTTAGGCAAAACTCTTGGTGGACTTTTGTTACATTCCAGCCTTTGTACAAGCGCACTGGCTTTTAATATTTAACTTACCCACTCAGTACTGAAACAGTTGTTTAGAGGCCTGCCATAACCTCTCTAGAGGTGTTGCGGCTGGGCCCGTATCCTTGCTGGTGCCTGGATTCCACATCTTTGCCCTCTCATCTTGTACCTAACATGTTCCAGTGGAAGACGCTTTTTCTCTCCCACTTGGAGGCACTAAGCCTGGCTGCTAACCCATGTCTAGGGCAGGAGGGGGAAGAAGGAGTTGGGGAGTCTCATCATCCCAGATAGAAATGTTGACTTACTCTCCCTATGGTGATCCCCGTAGGGCTGTTGGCCCCACAGGGTTGTGGGGTGTCCCTTATGCTGTGCTGAGGTGCAGGATCCGAGAAGTAAAGAGACAGGACACTGAAGAACTGGTGAAGAGCATCTGGACTCGGTGGGGCCGCGCGACCTGTGAGTGGAGACAGGCGAGGCCTCGAACACCCAGAAGCGTCTGTATTTATTAGGTACAAGCAGGGGGAAGGGTCGTGAGTGAGGACATCATGTATAGGCTTAGTGATAGGACATACATAATCACGTGAGTCACAATCGAGGGGGCCACCCCATTATGTCACCTGGGCAGAGAGGTGGGCCGTGTGCAGTAGGGGGCTATGCTGTGCGCAGTACTAGAGGGTCATGTACAGAAAAGGGGTTCACCCCTGTTAGGTCACCGAGGCAAGGAGATGGGCTGTGTGCAACAGTTGTCATGCGCATCACTTCTTATCTGGGGCTGGAAACTCCAAAGCGCTTCTAATAGAAAGACACTGTAAGCCAGTGCTGTGGGAGCTAACAGATTTGTGCTCTTAAGATATTTATGGGAGGATGATTTGAGCTAGCACAGAAGCAAGAAAAGACTGACAGGGTATACAGAGGGGTTCTTCTCCCTCGGTTATTTCCAGGATCTCAGGCCTGAAAGCCTACTTTCCACAGGAACTGGATGCAAGGTACTACAACTCCTTTATCAGGAGGAGAGGCTCTTGCCATACAGCGTATGCCCTTTCAGGCAGGGACGCCACCACCTGGATCTTTGGTTCTCGTCCTGGTCTGGCTGTTTTCCCATGTACTGCTTCTGTTCTGTGACTGCTCTAGGCATTCCTCCTACTACAAACTACTATATGGTTATATGGAAGGATTATATAAATCAGCACTAAATATGTCGGTACAGCTCCGACTACAATACCTATATGATTATATAGAAAGATTATATGGAGAAAATAGCTGAGTAATAACACTATAAGCTAAGATATTCTTCAGGCACTAATTGTGCCTGGGGTTTGCACAGCTCTCCTTCCTTGGTGCTAATGGGGGGCATTACCCCACAGATCCCAACTCAACTGTGCCTAGAAACCCCTAATCCAGAGACCTCTTTTTCTTAACCCTCCTCAGAGAACATTCTCATCCTCTTTTGGGGAGAGGGACAGTCTCCTGCCTGTGTAGAATGGAAGATTTCATCGGGGTCTAAGTACCTTTGAAACAGACTTTCATTTGTCCTCCCTCACCCCTGTTTCCAGAGAGAGCAGGTGCCACCAAATTCCTGAGCTTTTTGGAGATTGTGTCTTAAAAATTAGGTTGTATTGGGCTGGGTGTGGTGGCTCATATCTGTAATCCCAGCACTTTGGGAGGCTGAGGCAGGAAGATTGCTTGAGCCCAGGAGTTGGAGACCAGCCTGGGCAACATATTGAGATCCTGTCTCTTAAAAAATGTTTTTAATTAGCTGGGTGGGTGTGGTGGTGGCACACACCTGTAGTCCCAGCTACTCAGGAGGCTGAAGTGGGAGGATCATTTGTTCCTAGGAGGTTGAGGCTATACTGAGCTATGGCAGTGCCACTGCACTCCAGCCTGGGTGATAGAGTGAGACCCTGTTACAAAAAAAAAAAAATAGGTTGTGTCAGTGCTACCCACTGCTGGCCTCAGATTCATCTGTTGCAGCTTCCAAAATTGTATTGCTGATATCTCTTGTGTTCATTGGCCTTTTGGATGTGTGCCTTTTAAGAAAAATCCTTTACTGTTATTTTAATTTGGGAGAGACAGAAAGATGTGTGGATTCTTACTTACACCGTGCTCCTGGGGCTCTTCTTCCAGGGGAGCGACCTTTCAAATGTAATGAGTGCGGAAAATGCTTTGCCCAGAAGCACTCTCTCCAGGTCCACACCAGGATGCACACAGGCGAGCGGCCGTACACCTGCACCGTGTGCAGCAAGGGTCTGACCACCAAGCACTCACTGCTGGAGCACATGAGCCTGCACTCAGGTAGTGGGGGTTGCCCAGAGGGCCAGCTGTCGACAGATTCCCATTCCCCAGGGTGGGCATTACCAACACCTAAACGGTGTTTTCTCAGCCTGGTATCATTTCCAATGTGGTGTCATTGAAAGAGGATTTTTGCATCTGTCCAAGTTGTAGGGCACATTGGGAGCCAGATGTAGGGCTGAGTGCCCGACAGGGTTGTGAGGTGAGCGTTATGCTGTGCTGAGGCGCAGGATCCGAGAAATAAAGAGACAGGACACAGAAGTACAAAGAAAAACACAGCTGGGCTTGGGGGGCCACGCCACCTATAAGTGAAGTCAGGTGAGGCCCCGAATGTCCAGAAGCATGAGTATTTATTGTGTCTAGGTTAGGGGGCAGGGCAGTGAGTGAAATCATCTTTAAGGATAGTGATAGGGTTGTGAGCAATAAAACATAGGGTCCACCCCCATTAGGTCACCTAGGCCAGGAGGTGGACAGTGCACAGCAAGGGGCCCGTTCCCACAAAGGCAAGGGCCATGTGCAGTAAGGGGTCCACCCCCATTAGGTCACCGAGGCTTGAAGGTGGGCCGTGCGAAGTGAAGAGGGTGCAGTGTGCAATACTTCTATCTATGGGCAAACTACTTCTAAGAAGATTTATTGGAGGATGCTTTAAGTCACAGCAGTGACAGCTGTCAGGGTTACCGCCACCTTCTGGCAGCTTCCAATGGATTCTATGGGAAGATGCTTTTCAAGCAGCACAGTAGCAAGAGCTGATAAAGTTCACAGTCACCAAGGTGGATTGCTGTTCTGAGGGCAGCCTTCCACAAGAACTGGAGCAAGGTCCTACAACTCCTTTATCAGGAGGAGTGGCTCTTGCCCCAAGCCTGCCATACAGTGGGTATCTTTACGATACTGAATGCTGCCGCCTGGGCCATGGATTCTTGTCCTGGTATAACTGTTTTTCCCTTAATTCATGTCTGCACTGTGTCTGCTCTAGGCATTTCTCAGATTATAAGCTGCTTGTTCCTTAATTCATGCTCTATACTGTGTCCACTCTAGGCATTCCTCCGATTATGAACTAAGATATAATTATAGGTATATATGTAGGGAAATATTCTTTAGGCACTCATACTATCAACTATTATATGATTATATGTAGAGGGTTATATAAAGGGAGACTTCAAGCCCTATTTCTATAACTAATATATGATTATGTAAAGGATTATATAAAAGGAAATAGCTGAGTAGTAACACCATAAAGTGAGATATTCCTCAAGCCCTAACTGTGTGAGGGTTCTGCTTAGCTCTCATTCCTCGTTACCTGTATGGGGGGTACCCACACAAGTGCAGTTTAGAGTTCTGCACTGATCCTTCAGCGTATAAACTGGCTGCTGGGAGTTTGGTGTGCACACATGTTTTATTAAACCACCAAGGTTTAGAATTATTTTTACTTTGAGCACCTTTGGGGAAACTTAAATTCTCCTGTTCTGCCCCAGTCTCCACTACTCCCTGTTGCCTTACATACCTTTGCACATTGGTGTTTCTGCGGTAGACTGAAGGCTTCTGGGTGTGTAAACAAGTCACTTGTGTCTTTTGTAGAAAATGGGGACCTGGGTCCACTCTAGTATTTTCCTTATTAGTGAGCATTCTAGTTCTTTATAGTTTTTTTTGCATGTTTTAGTGTTTTGGGTTTTTCTGGCAGGACAGAAGTCTTTTACCTGTGATCAATGTGGAAAATATTTCAGCCAGAACAGACAACTAAAGAGCCATTACCGAGTTCATACAGGTACGATAAAGTGAGAATGTTTAGATTGGGGGAAAAAATGCAAATAAAAATTGTTCCTGAAACATTAGTTTCATATTGTAGGTGATAAACAGGTATTTAGGGAAAAGAGCCTTAAGAGTCTAAATTATATATTTTTATGTACTGTCTGCCACCTTGTGAATTTTATTTGTATACTACAGTTTTGGTGCCACATACAGAAACCCTACAGAATTGGCGTCTTTCAAAAGTGCCACTTGCCCAAGGGAGCTTCAATCAGTGGTTGTTAGTGGTGCCTGGGCAGAAACATCATCACCCCGTGGCTGTCAGCCCAGGCTTTCTGTCCCCTGCTTCTACCCGTTGTCCTTTTTGTTTCCTGACACCTAAGATAAGAAATGGATGTGGGTTCAGAGTGTCATTTGGGATCATTTGTGGCCTCAGTCACACCAGTACTTTGAGGAAAAAGGGAGAGACTACATTTAGAATTGGAAAGATCCTAGCTCTCTCGGAGGAGGCAGTGAGTTGAGGTGCGTAGGAAAATATTAACCGTTACCAAATTAATGACAAAATTTTTGTTGTTAAAGTGCCATATTTAAAGTGATTATTTTTCAGGGAAGTGCTTTAACACAAATCACTGAAGAAAATGCAGGGAGAGCATATATGCACTGACACTTTTTTTATTGTTGCGACAAGGCCACTCATTACCAGAATGCAAAGACTGCCATCGCAAATTCATGGATGTGTCTCAGCTAAAGAAACACCTGCGAACACACACAGGTAAAACTCCACCTTGTCTGTCTGCCCGGTACCTGGGGTGTTTTCAGGAGAGTGAAGAATGAATTTCTCAGAGTCCCTTGCTCAGCCTGTGTTTGGAAATGTTTATTGTAAACTGGATGGGAGTTGTGTTAGAAGATAATTTAAAAGCTGAAGGCAGAATGTCGTCAGCACTGTCTTTGGGGAAATCACATCTCTTATAGATGAGCAAAATGGAGATCACTTACTGAGCACTATTCATATGTCACAGTTCATTTAATACCACAGCATAGTGAGTCTGAGTCTGGTTCTGTGTTTCACTCTTAATTTACGTCAGCATTGAAGATATCAAGACTTTTTTTTTTTTGAGATAAGGCTCACTCTGTCATCCAGGCCAGAGTGCAGTGGCATGATCACGGCTCATCACAGTCTTGACCTTCTGGGCCAGAGTGGTCCTCCCACCTCAGCCTCCCAAGTAGCTAGGACCACAGGTGCATACCACCACACCTACCTAATTTTTATTTTTTCAATTTTTTGTAGAGGTGGGTTCCACTATGTTGCCCAGGCTGGTCTTGAACTCCTGGGCTCAAGCAGTCCTCCTGTCAGAGCCTCTCAACGCGTGAGATGACAGGCATGAGCCACCTTGCCCAGCAAGATAATTTTTTTCAGAAAAGACAGCAAAGAGTGACAGACACAAATGTAGTGTAGACACTGAGAATTTCTCCACTTTCTCCCCTAGAACCAACTCTTAAGCAGCACCACCTCCAGAAAAATCAGTTTCAGAGATGACAAGGAGGCAGGATTGATTAGGGCAGGTCACATTTTTTTATGTAAGATCAGAAAAGTGGATCTTTTATACCTTTTGGTAAAGAACATGTGTTAAAAATAAGCCTCTTAGATTTTCTAAGAAAAACTTGCCATTGCAGGTGTTTAATGATTCTATTGTCTACTGGAAATATGTAAATAGCAAATTGATTTATGGTGCTCTGGACTTTTGTTTTTTTTGTTGGGGGGGCGGTCACTGTCTCACTCTGTTGCCCAGGCAGGAGTGCAGTGGTGCCATCTCAGCTCACTGCAGCCTCCACCTGCCAGGTTCAAGCGATTCTTTTGCCTCAGCTTCCCTAGTAGCTGGTACTACAGATGTGTGTCACCATGCCCGGATAGTTTTGTATTTTTTATAGAGACAGGGTTTCACCATGTTAGCCAGTCCGCTCTTGTTCAAACTCCTGGCCTCAAGTGTGAGCCACCATGCCTGGCCTGGACATTATTTTTCAAATACAGGTTTTTCTTCTTAAATTTAGTAAACATCTCATAGGGTATGGATTTTAACACGTGTGCTGAGCACTTACTGGGAACCAGGCAGTTTTAGGCTTTGAGGATTTAGCAGTGAATGAGATGGGAACAGGCCCCTGCCTTAAGGGGCCAACATTCCACAGGAAAGGCAGAGAACAGACAAGTATAACACGTTAGGTGGTGTGAACACATTGAGGAATAAAATGCAGGGTAAGGGGGCAGGAAGGGGAGCTTTTTTTTTTTGGAGAAGGAGTTTCACTCTTGTTGCCTAGGCTGGATTGCTATGGCACAATTTTGGCTCACTGCAGCCTCTGTCTCTCCGGTTCAAGTGATTCTCCTGCTTCAGCCTCCCGAGTAGCTGGGACTGTACAGGCGTGTGCCACCATGCCTCACTAATTTTGTATTTTTAGTAGAGATGGGATTTTGCCGTGTTGGCCAGGCTGGTCTTGAAGTCCTGACCTCAGATGATCCACCTGCTTCAGCCTCCCAAAGTGCTGGGATTACAGGTGTGAGCCGCTGTGCCCAGCCAGGAGCTGCTCTTTTATGTATGGACTGGTCTGAGAAGGTCTCACAGATGAGGTGGCATCTTGGATGGAGATGAGAATGCAGTGGGGGAGCCAGCCAGCCATTGAGGATGTCCAGGAGAGAGCATTCTAGGAAAGGGGAGCCCTGGGCACACGGCCCTGAGACAGGAATGTTTTTGACATGCTGGAGACATGCTGGGAGGAGCAGAGCCAGAGAGCTGGGAGTAGGAGGTTGTGGTGTAGGTGGATGTTCTCAGTTTAGCTTCATGCTTTTACCACCTGGGAAGCTTTAAACAAAAAAACCTGGTCCCAACCTCCAAGATTCCGATTGACTTGACCTGGGTGGAGCCTGGGAATTGGTGTTTTTAAAGTACTCTTCAAGAATTGTAGGGCGCACTTGGGCTAAAGTACTTTGAAGGCCACAGTAAAGACTTTGGATTTTATTCTCTGGGAGGTGGCTTTACTGAGATAAGTGACAAGGCGTGACTTGGGGTTGTAATAGGATCAGTCCAGCTGTCCTGTGAGGTCAGGGGAGGCCAGGGTGGAGGCAGAGAGGCCCACTAGGAGGCTGTGCAGTAGTCGGGCTCGGAACAGCAGAGGTGGTGTCAGGTGGTCCAGTTCTGGATATATTCCAAGGAAGAATCCATATGATTTGCTCATGATTGGATATGGGAGGTGAAAGAGGAGGCAAAAGCCACTGGAAGAAGGAAAAACTGGGGAAGACTAGGAAGAACAGATGAGAAGTTAGATTGTGGACTGGTTGGTGTCTATTTGACATCTAGGTGCAGGTGTGGGGTAGAACATTGGATATTCAGGCCTGGAGTTCAGGGGAGAGATGCAGGCAGAGCTCTGGATTTCCACACATACACATGTGTCTGCACATAGCTATGTGACGCTGTGCTGAGCTCCCCAGGGAGACGAGGATGGTGGAGGAGATGTGAAGGAGAGTGGAGCTGGTTTGGTCACACTGAGCAGTGCCAGAGGAGACACTTCCCCTTGGTTTTGTTGTCTGAGTATAAGGGGGAATGAGGTTTCTGGTCTTTGTGAGTAGCAGTAGGACTTGAAGTGGGGATGAAAAGGAACAGGAGACCTCCCCCCTGTAATTCCAGCAAACCCTTTTCAGCCTGTGTACTCTGACAAGCAGAAGAGAAAGTGGAAGATGTGTGATGGGTTAAAAAGGAGACAGAAGGGCCTCTGTAAAGTGGTTTGCATGACTTAGAAGTATGAAAAGAAATTGAACCCATCAAAAAATTGGGGCTTTCGAAGAGCAGCAACTATGACCCATCTGTCCCTAGCATCAGCACAGAGAATCTGCTTTAATGTTGGTGAATGGCATTGGCATGCCAGTTCCCTGCTCCCTGGGCATTGAGCATAGCCAGGGTGAGAAGCGCCAGTCCTGCCCTCAAGGCCATGCTCAGCTAGAAACCAAGACTTCATCTTTTAGAGGTGATCCGTCATTCATCTCTTAGATCTTCAGGCACAAACTCTCTCTGGGTTAGATGTTCTGCACCAAGCACTGGAGAAGTCAAAGGCAGATTAGAGATGTTCTTCTAGGAGAGCATCCCCAGTGCGGGAGACGGACACACTTTGAGATGGAGGCAAAGTACCAGGCAAACAAGCAGCACCTGCCAGTTCACCACGTCTCAGGCTCTCCTGCTCACATCTTGTCCCCATACCTGGTGCAGGTCAGGTTTACAGGGACCCAGTCAGGCCAAGCAGGTTCACAGGAGTGATAAACCAGAGACTTATCAACTCAACAAAGGGATTACACCTTTCTGTTGCTGACAGCACCTCCTCCGTCACATTAGTATACCCGAAAGCCAAGTTAGTGATCAGAAGATTGCATGGTGAGCTGGGAGCAAGTCAAGGGAATCAGCCCAGGCCACAGAGAAGCCTGGTGAGCGACCTCTGACCCCACTCCAGTCCCACCCCACCAGTGTCCCTGTTCCTGGATGGTGCTCGGTGAACACCGATTCTGCCCTGTGGGCTTCACATGTAGATGGCTCTGACTGGGAACAAATGATAAAGCTCAGTAAGTCAGTTCTATTCACAGCCTCATTGTGGCTTGAAGTTGAAGCTTCCCAAATCTCAACTGTGTGTTGAGATCATTAATGTTGAGACTTGGGGTCTTCCCACCTTCTGAGACCTGAGGGCCCCTCACCATCACATGCCCTTACAAAGTTTATGTGCCCTCTATTATGAAACAGTATGGTGTGGTCAGAGCCACAGCAGAGGTGTGAGCACAGGATGGGAAACGACTGAGAAGACCACATGGGAATGCCAAATACACAAGTGTCAAACCATGCTCTTCACAGTTACCATTGGCGTGTGTCCCTTTTCTGCCAAGATTGGCAAATACATGAGGAAATGCACATCTTTATGTATTGTTGGTGGGACTATAATTTGGGAACCTTCTGGAAGGAACTTTTCCAATACTTACCCAAATGTAAACCATGCAGTTGTGTAAAGATGTTTGCCTAAGGATATTCATCACAGGCAACGTTGTTTATAACTCCACAAGCTTAACAGCCACCTGAATGTCCCAGGAAGGGATCAGGTAGGTATATTTGAGGCAGTAGACACAATGGTACACAGCACAGGCTCTTAACATGGTGGTGTGGCTTTACTGATGTGACAAACAGTGTGCACTGGATGCCCTCACAGAGTAAGACTGCAGACAAACAGATTTGTCTGTAAAGATGCTCGCCATTGTTAACCAGTTATCTTAAGAGAGGAGAATGGTGGAGCGGATTTTATATCTTTGTATTTTCAATATTTGATTCCTTTGCAATGAACACGGTTAATTTTTTAAGAGAAACAAAGCTGTGGTCCACAGTGGGAGGCAGGATGCTGAGGGGTCTAGACGGACAGAACTGGGCTGCCAGGTGAATGTGACAGCTGATGGAACGAGAGATGTCACTGTGACTGTTGTGCCTGGCTGGGCAGGCGCTGGGTGATGATGTCATCAATCCAAGAAAGTTATTCTGGGTTTCAGCAGATGGACATGGGAAATCCAGCTTTGATGTTAAGAAGCAGTGAGTCATCAATAGTATCTGGAGTGGGGTCCAGGATTTAAGTCACTGGAGAAGGGGAAGGGTGGGATCGTGGAGGAGACTGCTGAGAGGAGGGTCTGGAAGGAAGCATACCCTGGAGCTGCTTCAGTGCTTCTGTTGATGTTGCCCTGGGCAGGACCTCTCATCACACTCCTGTCTCTTGCCTTTTCCTTTAATCACCTTTGTCTAATCCTCTTGTAACACACTTGTTTCTGGTCCCCATGCCTCTCAGGCCCTGTCCTCTTACCTTATGCTTCTCCATCTGCCTCCTGCCACCTCCTGGTCCAGGCCTTGTGCATAGCCTGTTAGAGGTCCTCTGGCCTCCAGCCTACCCTCCTCACCATTCCCAGGTGTATTTTCAGCATGTCCTTCTGCTAAAAACTTCCAGAGGGTCTACGGGTCCCCTGCCTGGATTTCATAGTTCCTGGTGGCTTGGCCTGCTGGCTCCTGAGAGTGATCCTTGTCACTCCTAGCGCACACCATGTCCATTTCTGACACCAGCTTCTGCTCTTACTGTTGAGACCAGCACCCTGGTCCAGGCTTCTCTCCAGCCTAGCCAGATCCTGCCCCACCCATATCCAGCACTCTGTCTGTACTCAGTATTGTTGACGCCACTCATTTTAATGTTCAGTGAAACACAGTCCTATGTTACTTAATTGCTTTGTGCATCTCCTCAAGTAGACTGTGCATTATTCAAGGCAGTCATCCCATCTTTTAAAGTTTCTTTTCTGTTTCTTAGCTGTGTACTTAGTTGATGGTCTATCAGTGTTTGAGAACTAAATAGACTTAAGGAATGGGTGTCTCAGTTGAAGGTGGTAGAGCTGTACACAGGGGAACAGATTCGAAACCATAAGTGGGAAGACCCCCTGCAGATTCGCCTTGGCTGTGGAAATTTGCCTTTGTGCTGTCCTGCCCACTCCCTCAAAGAGTTTCTACTGCAGGATGTTGCTCCTGCAAAGAATTTCCATTATTTTAAACATTTACCCTCTAAACACGTTTGCCATCAGACAGACTTTCCGAAATACATGATGTGTGTTTCCCACACAATTTTATAATCACAAGCAAACAGCAGGTCCTCAGTCTTTGAATCTGGAGAGGGAGAGAACCAACCGAGATGAGAGGAGGCCCCAGCTCTGATGGAGAAAACTGTAGACACATTATGGCAGTGGCCTGGTCTTAATCTTTGGAGTGATAAGAGCTCATGATGCAAAGATACAGATTCATCCAAGTTGTTACAGGTGTCCTGTGCCTCGTTGGAGAAATGTCTTGCCTGAATTGTCCAGTATATGCTGTGAAAGGGAAGCTCACTGACCATCTTCCACTTCAAATTGCACTTTTCCCTGGCTGTTCTCCTGTTCTCCAGTTAAGCGGTTTTTGCTGCTTGCTTTTCTTTTTCTTTTTTTCCAATTTAGTTTTCTTGCCTGCATTTTGATTATTTAATTTTGTTTCTGGGGCACATGAATAGTCTGTCACTGTATGTTCAGTGTGCAGACTAACACTGAGTAAGCACTTGCTGATGTTAATGAAGCCTAGTGGGTTCTGGAGCAGTTACAACATCTCATGTCTGCCAGCCCCATGAAATTCATTCATTCAGCAGGGATCTCTAAAATGGCATGCCAGGCCAGATTCTCAGCACTGGGGTACTGGGAGCGGATATGCCGACAAATTATCTTAAGAAGGGAGAAATGGATAATAAATAACATAAACAGTATATGAGGCAGCAATAGCATTGTGGAAAAACTAAATTGGAGAATTGGACTAAGTGCATGGCAAGGTTGGTAGTGCTCTTGGTGGTGATGGAGCCTCGCTGATAAAATAACATGTGAACAGAGATTTGAAGGAGATGAGGAGAGTGAACCATGCTGGGAGACAGCCTGAGATAAGATCAGGGAGGTTTGGGGTGAGGAGTGGGGTTTACAGGGTACAGATCTATAATCGCTTATGGGTCAAGAAATTTGGGTTTTATCTTGGCATAGGAAGCTATGAGAACATTTGCAGCCCAAGCATAAAATGATCTGATTGCATCAAGGCTCACTCTGGTGGCCACTTTGATAGTTTATGGCAGGGAAGCAAGAGCAGAAACAGAAACCCGGTAGGAGGCAAGAGATGGTGGTGGTGTGGACCAGAGAGTGGCAGTGGCCGTGGAGGAGCAGTGGTCAGGTTCTGGACATATTTGGAAGGTTGATATAAACATGAATAATATATAACTCACCTTAGCACACAGGAGTGTTTTTAGGGTCAAGGGGCTACCTAGCCAAGCAGTAAAGCAGGAGAGCATAGGTGTAATATAGGTGTAATATCTAAGGGGAGAAAACAGGAATAAACGGGGCATAACTCACCTCCTTGTTGCAGTTTTCAGGTTTTTAAGAGAAAGAACCATGCCTTATGATTTCTATGCATGCTCTTGGCACTCGGCACACAGTGCTTAGGTTAGGTACAGAGTAGGTATTTGGTGAGTGCATCATTCATTTATGCTTCTGGAGGGGATTGCCTTTGCTCTGTTTATATTGTGAAATTGAAGTGCTTTTTTGATTTTGTCTTATGCTGAACGTGTACTGTTAAATGGTTTCTTCTTTTTAGGTGAGAAGCCGTTTACTTGTGAAATCTGTGGCAAATCTTTCACAGCAAAGAGTTCTCTTCAGACCCACATCAGAATCCATCGGTAAAGTTTTGCAGATATTTTTCGCACATGGAGGCCTCATTCATTTCTGATGTTCAGTGAGGTGACGTGTGTTACCTCCCTGTAACAGTTTTCTCCCAACTGTTACTCTGGCAGAATTTTCTGTGCAGTTTATTACTTCGGCTTTTTTGTTTGTTTGTTTTGAGACAGGGTCTCGCCCTCACCCAGGGTAGAGGGCAGTGGCGTGAGTGGAGTGCAGGTGGGGGAGTTCAAGTGATTCTCCCACCTTGGCCTCCCAAGAAGCTGAGACCCACACCCAGCTCATTTTTGTATTTTTGGGTAGAGACAGGGTTTCACCAGGTTGGCCAGGATAGTCTCGATCTCTTGACCTTGTCATGATCTCTTGACTGCCTGCCTTGGGTAGCCTGGATCTCTTGACCACCTGCCTCAGCCTCCCAAAGTGCTGGGATTACAGGCGTAAGCCACTGCGCCCAGCCTTTCTTTTCTTATCTGAAATACATACTGTGGAATCATAACATTTTATCACATCTGCCACCCTTCCTCCGGCACCACCCCCACCCTATTTTCAGATTAGAAACTGCCCATGAAAGTGAGACTTGCTTCAAGTCCTTAAGTTAGTAGGAGAACCCTTTACTTACGACTTGCAGCCAGTTATTTTCCACTACTCTTGATTGCTTCTCCCTAAATAATCAGGAAGTAGTAAGTAGGTATTTCCATTTTAAAAATAAAATGTTTATTTCTTGTAGAGGAGAAAAGCCATACTCATGTGGCATCTGTGGCAAATCCTTCTCTGACTCCAGTGCCAAGAGGAGACACTGCATTCTACACACTGGCAAGAAGCCTTTCTCCTGCCCTGAGTGTAACTTACAGTTTGCTCGCCTAGACAATTTGAAGGCTCACTTGAAAATTCATAGCAAGGAGAAGCATGTGTCAGATGCCAGCAGCATTTCTGGCGTTAATAATACAGAAGAGGTCAGGAATATTCTTCAGCTACAGCCATATCAACTCTCTACCTCGGGAGAGCAGGAAATTCAGCTTCTTGTAACTGATTCTGTACATAACATCAATTTCATGCCCGGTCCTAGCCAGGGAATCAGCATTGTGACTGCAGAGAGTTCCCAGAACATGACTGCAGACCAGGCTGCTAATCTCACCCTGCTCACGCAGCAACCAGAGCAACTGCAGAATTTAATTCTTTCAGCTCAACAGGAGCAAACAGAACACATTCAGAGCCTCAATATGATTGAAAGCCAGATGGGGCCCTCACAGACAGAGCCAGTGCACGTGATCACTCTGTCCAAAGAAACTCTGGAACATCTTCACGCCCATCAAGAACAAACAGAGGAGCTCCATTTAGCTACAAATACTTCCGCTCCAGCTCAGCACCTGCAGCTGACACAGGAGCCTGATGCGCCGCCACCCACTCACCACGTGCCACAGTCAACGCCGCTTGGCCAGGAGCAGAGCTGACCTGTAAACATGTTTGACTGCTTGATTAGGCTCTTCTCATAAGCCAGCTCTGACCGGATTTTGAATGCTTAGGGCTCTCCATACCATTGACTTGCAGTTCCTTTGATGACGACTGATGTTTGCAATGCTCACCATCCAGGTAGCAAGATCTGTGTGTGTGTATGTCTTGTCTAAGGTACAGATTTGGATTTAGCATTTCAATATTGTTGATTGGTTTTCATTTTCATCTGCAACATCTCGTAAAGACTCGGGTAGTTTTTCTCTGGGGGCATTGATTTCAAGTTTTCTATAAGGTTTAAATGTTCACAGCCATAGGTTATGGTCTTACCAGTCTCCCCAGTTTTTTGTTTTGTTTTTTAATTTTCTAAGACAAAGGAAGTCATATCTTGGTTGAACTGGGCAGAATGATTGGTTCCATTTTCTTATTTTTCTTAGGCAACACAGTTGTTACCAATACAAGTCAGGGCTAAATATGATAGATCACAATGTTTGAGAAATTTGTCCTTTTAATTACTTCCAGTCCCCGAAGACAAAGTGAGTCTCAAAGTTTTATCTTTGTGCAGTACGGTGGGCTCATCCTGTCATGCTTCAGGAAGAGTCAGACTCATAAACTCAGTATTTTAATTCAAAATTCATGTAACAAGATAGCCAAAAGTATACGATTTAAAAAAAAAATTCTGAATTCATCTTTTCCAAGAAACATAAATTTACATATTTTTTTAAATCACGCTATCAAAATTTTAATTAAGTCTGAAATACAAAATTGGATCAAGACATTCACCCAAAATTCTGAATTTTTGTCAGAAATGAAATTTGATTTTCATGAAGGTAAAGCTTTCTTAACTATCCTGGAACATAAAACTTTATTCAGTGTAATTTCAGTCTTATATAAACTCAACTGAATTCTAACTTGAAATTAGATCTCCTGAAAATGTTGATCTGTGTGTTGTATCTTATAATGTTCTGGAGATAGAAGCTTATAATTCATTTTTATGCCAGAGTAGGTTAAATCCCACAAAGTAAATATCTTCTAATCTTTTCTTTTTTAGAGATAGCGTCTCACTCTATCACCCAGGCTAGAGTGCAGTGGCACAATCATTGCTCACTGTAACCTTGAATTCCTGGACTCAAGCAATCCTCCCACCTCAGCCTCTCCTAGTAGCTGGGACTGCAGGGATGTACCACCACACCCAGCTAATCATCTTCTAATCTTAAAAATAACTTTGAGCCTCAGAGACTTAGTAGCCAGCATGTATCTGTAATTATATGATTTTTAAATCATCATCAAAAAATTAAATTATGTTTGGGTTAGATTTTCAAGCTAAGCATATTTTATTGAATTCTTTTACCACTGTCATGTAAGCTGGTAGGGAATTTTTGAGAAAAGGTGATGGGCACTAGTATGTCTAAATTAACAATGCTGATAGAGAGTAGGGGTAATCTATAAAATTACTGGAGTCTTTCTATATTAATTGTTTTGTTTTTGACATCTTTGATTTCTACCTAAATCAAATAAGTTCTTTGGAGGTTATAGTAGTAGAGAATTCTTCAGGTTTGAGAGAGGATAAAAACATTTTGGTTGCATATTTCCTAAGCTACATTTTATTATATGTAAATCATAAAATTTCCAAAATGGTATATATCTTAACCAAAGTAATGTTAAATCAGGCCTGATTAGAGCAAAGGTAACAATTTTTTACAAACGCTGTTAAACCCTAAATATTATTTCAGACTCTCGTTTAAACTGTTTCATTTCATTCTTAAAACACAAAGTTTTTTACCAGACTTTCAAAGCCTTCCTACCAATCCACATTTTCTCCAGGAAATTAAATATTGAAGTAAATGAATATTTACTCACTCTGGATAGCTAGGTGATTATTCAGAAAATATGCTTACATAGCTATTTATAAGTCAACTTTCACTGGCTTTATAGCAGTCTACCTCTACACTAAGGGAACTATGACATGAGCAACATAGGTCACTTTAAATTTTCTAGTAGCCACATTTAAAAACATAAAAAGAAGCAGGTGAAAATACTAATAAAGCTTTATTTAATGCAACATTTGCAAATTTTTCAACATGTAAAAATATATTGGACATTTTACATTCTCTTCTTCATACTAAGCTTTCAAAATCTGGTATGTATTTTACACTTTCTACACATCTCACTTTGGATGCTAATGTTCATTGGACATACTTGGTCTGTATTTAGATTTCATACAATTTACAGTTGAAAACATTTTCATATCAAGTAGTTACAGACAAAAGTTTTTTTCAAGAATTGAAATATCGGTTTACAAATGTATATTAAAATTAATTAAAATTAAAATCCAGTTCCTTGGGACACTGTGCAAATGCTCGATAGGCACCTGTGGCTGATGGCTGCTGGGCTGGACGGCATGGGCCACCTGTTTCTAGCTCGAGCATCGGTCCCACCTATGCCTGAATTATTTGACCAGCTGTCAAAGAGAAACAAGAAAATGGTAGCTTTGTCAATCTAGCCTCTTTCTTTGTCCCAAATATACATTCTGCCCCTTGAATAAAAAAGTTCTGTGATTTGGGTACCCAAAAGAAATGTCACGAAAGTGCTTCTTATGTGTCCTTGAAAAATTACATTGCCAGCGCAGTGTTTCACAGTTCATTTTGCACTAAATGTGTACGATTTTTTAAATTGTTTTAACCAGAAATACAAAGTGTGTTTTTTAGGAAATAGAATGTTATGCTTTGGGGCTCCTGAAACACCTCATTTTGAAGGTGAATCTTTGGTTTTCTCCCAGTAGAGGGCCAGCCTTGGAATGATGAGCTCTTACTGTCAAAATCAGTTATTCAAGTGCTTGCCCAGTGCTGCTTGAAACTCACCTCTACTCTGTATTTTCTACAGTTGGTTCTTGTGTTATAAATGTTGTGAGCCAACAGATTAAATGATGCTGAGAAATGAAAAGAGATTCTCATTATAATTGCTTACCTAGGATTCTCATTATAGATGCTTATCTAGGTTTTCATAAATGGGAACATAATGTCTTCCACATGTAGAATCCTCATTATTGGCCAGGAGCCAAGCCAGGTGTGTTACACCTGTCTCATATCTTACTGGGTCTCACACAACTTCCATGTCGGCACACAGATTTACACAGCACCCTCTGGTTGGAGGATTCCAGTCACCTCTGGTCATGATTGGTATATTAGTTTGCCAGGACTACCATAACAAATACCAACAGACTGGGTGACTGAAAAAATAGTAAGTCCATGATCAAGGTGTCGTGGGGCTGATTTCTTCTGAGGCCTGCCTTCTAGTCATCTTTCCCTGCCTGTATCTTCACATCTTCTTCCCTCTGTCCTAATTTCTTTTAAGAACACCAGTCATATGGGATCTGCTCACACTAATGACCT
Source organism: Sapajus apella (assembly GCF_009761245.1). Lineage (NCBI taxonomy): Eukaryota > Metazoa > Chordata > Mammalia > Primates > Cebidae > Sapajus > Sapajus apella. The sequence continues at coordinate 40,249,631 of NW_022436946.1, forward strand.
CATTTAATCAACTCTTCAAACACAATCTCATTCTGAGGTACTGGGTACTAGGACATCAACATGTGAATTTGGAGTAGGGGATATAATTTACCTCCTAACACCTGGCATCTGGAGTCAGGACGGGAGCAGTGTCTGGGACGCACCTTAACCCAATGGAAGCATTTCTCAATCTGCATGACATTCTGATGAGGTAAGTAACTATTATGCCTGTTGTACAGATGAGAACATGGAGCCCAAAGAGAAAGTCTGTTGCCAAATGTCATACATTAAGTGGTAGAACCAGAACTAGGATACAGACTTTCAAAACTTTAAGCTGGATTTCTTATTACCAAGGTTAATAGAACCAAAAGAAAATGATAATTTTCTTATTAAGTAATTTACTTCCTACTTATTAAATAATTTATTTCTTATTAAAAATTATTTAGGCCGGGCACGGTGGCTCACGCCTGTAATCCCAGCACTTTGGGAGGCCAAGGTGGGTGGATCACAAGGTCAAGAGATTGAGACCATCCTGGCCAACATGGTGAAACCCCGTCTCTACTAAAAAAATACAAAAATTAGCTGGGCATAGTGGCACAAGCCTGTAGTCCCAGCTACTCGGGAGGCTGAGACAGGAGAATTGCTTGAACCAGGGAGGTGGAGGTTGCAGTGAGCCGAGATTGTGACACTGCACTCCAACCTGGTGACAAAGCAAGACTCTGTCTCAAAAAAAATATTATTTATTAATAATTTCTTATTTCCTGTGTCCCACTTAATGTAATAGAACCTTTTTGACTAAAATTGAGTGTCTGTGTCTGAAATTATAGCATACTTTTTTTTTTTTTTTTAAGTGGAGACAGTCTTACTGTGTTGCCCAGGCTGGTCTCAAACTTCTGTCCTCAAGCAGTCCTCCCACCTCAACCTCCCAAAGTGCTGAGATTACAAGCATGTGCCACCAGCATATGGTTATAAGCTTTTTACATAAAACAATAATAGTGAAAGTTATGATCTACAGAAATTCAGTAACTACCATATAATCATATTAGTGTTTCATTACTATTGATTTAAAGCTTCATCAAAATTTGCCAGTAGAATGAAAGTTATTAGTAAGGTGAAAATGTCTTATTTAACAGGAGCCTCTGTAAGCCCTTTTTTCAAATTTTTGAGGATATTTTAAATTAAGGGTAGGTTTGTTTTGTTACCCTGATAAGTGTTGAGGTAAAATTTCATCTTCAATTTCTAAACAGAAGCCTAAATTCTTAAGAATTGAAAGAAAACCCTTTGTCTTGCTTTTTTAAATAGCAGATAAAGAGATATGATCTGTAAAAAAATCTTGCCTTCATTTTGTAAATAGCAGCTCTCAAGGAGTGATGTCTAAAAGAAGCCGGAATGTCATGATAGTTTGTCCTGCTCTCAAATTCTTGACAAATAAACAGCAAAAGACTTTAGTTGGCTTAGTTGACTGGAGTGAGAGAGAGAGAGAGAGAGAGAGAGTGTGTGTGTGTGTGTGTGTGTGTGTGTGTGTGTTTCATTCTAACTTGAAACATAGGACATTAACAGCTTTAAAGCTCATTCAAATACTTTTTTCTTTTTTTTTTTTTTTTGGACGTAGGGTCTTGCTCTGTCACAGGATCAAGTGCGGTGGTAAGATCATGGCTCACTGCAGCCTCTTAGCCTTCTGAGTACCTGGGACCACAGGCATTCACCACCATGCTCAGATAAATTTTAAATTATTTTTAGAGATGGGATCTCACTACATTGCCCAGACTGGTCTCAAACTCCTGAGCTCAAGTGATCCTCCTACCTCAGCCCTCAGAGTGCTGGGAGTAGGATATAAGCCCTTGTACTCAGCCCACATTCTCGGTAATACAAAACATAGGAATTTAAACACGTTTTGATAACAGCAAGGGATCTTAGCTTTTTTTATGTGAGTCTGAAAAGTACTATATTCAGTATGAAGTGTGAAAAAAGGAAAAAATGTGGGCAGGGTCAGGGTAGAGAACTTTTATTCTGAATTCCTAATACCCATAATATGTCACTTTAAATATGAATTTGAAGATGATTTTCCAAAAGAATATGATTTTAGTTAATTATTTAACTGATCCTGAACATATTTGTGTGTTTAATCTTTGAAGCCTCTTAGGATAGAGTCCCTGTGTTATCTTCGAGTCTTGGAAATCATAATTGTGCTTTGACTTCTGGGGAGGGTATTGAGTAAAAAGCAGCATACAAAGGAATAAGGTGGGAAGGAAGAATAAGAACGAGGACCCCAGATTTGTGATTTACCCACTCCAAGCCGAGAGAGAAAGCTGGGCATCATTCTTGATGGGGCCCACCTCACCCCCACACCCAATTCATGGCCATGTTATGTCAGTTTCACGTTGAAGTATCTTGAATCCATCCACTTCTTCCATCCTCACTGTACACCGTCACTTGCCTGGACTCCTGCCAAAGACCTGATTAATCCTTTCTTCCACCTCCTGCTGGGCTTGCTCCACTGGAAGTGGTGATCTGTTTGGGCTCACCATTGTACCCTTAGCTTAGCATCAAACAGAGTGCCTTGCTAAATGAATAGATTTGCATTAGTTATTAAGATAAATATCACTGTGTCTCTGCTCTGCCTGAAATCCTTCTACAGTTTCCCATGGCATTTAGAATAAAATCTCCAATTCAGCTCCCTCTTGGGACCCTCTTCCCCATTGTGGTTTCCAGGCGCATGGGTTCCTTGCTGTTTCCCAAACACCCAGCTCTTTCCTGCCTGAGGGCTTTGTGGCAGGTGGTTTCTCAGCTTTGAAAGTTGTCTGCTCCCACTCTGAGTCATGACTACTATCTGTCAGAATTCAGGAATACCCTCTCCTGTCCTTTAACCTCAATCAAACAACCCTGTCACGTGCTCTCATGTGACTCTCTACACTTTTGGCTCAGACGCCACTGGTTTTACATCAGGGGCTGTCTCTGGCTATACTGCAGCCACAGCTTCCTGGCCCGGGACCATGGGTTTATTGCTTGAAGATACTGGACTGCAGATGCAAAGCCATATTATAGGGTGGCTTAAATATGTCACCTGCAGTACTAGGGACCCAGTTTCTGGCCCCAGGCCCATGAGATGAGAAATTGGGAGGTGACAGAACATGGTATGGGGCAGGGGAAAGAGAATCCTGTCTATGGCTCAGGTTTTTAACCTAGGCTACTGCTAGGTTTTACCATTTGCAAAAACATTAGAATGGAACTCTTAAAACTGACTTCATGTATCACCCACTTACTTGATCCAATATGAATTGGCCAATGTGATTATGCCAGTATTTTTAGTTCTGTATACACACAATTTGAATCATGACTCAAGATTCTAATTAAGAAGAGAAACTCTTGTAGTTAAATAATAAATAGCTTTAATAGAGATTTTTTTTTTTTCTTGGAAGAAATTCTGAGTAAACATGGTTTGGGTCTTCTAGTCTGTTCATTTCTTAGGCCAATATTGAATGATAGAATTTTGGAGTGGAAATGGGCTGAGGAGGCTGAGTAATTAAACTGCCTCCGTTTAGAGATGAGCAGACAGAAGTGTGGTGGTTGGTGACATCCAAGGTCACATTAGACTAGCGTGAAGTAAAGCTGGAATCCAACCAGACCTTCTGGATTCCAGAACAGTATATTCTCTCCTGCTTTATACCTCCATGTAAGTATTTAATTAGCATAAATTGAAACTCCAAGTCAGCAGTTTTTAGCACTGATGAACTCATTATTGTTCTGTGATCTTTTTTAAAGACAAATTTTATGTCATTCAGAGAGCCACATGACCCTGTTTGGCTGACGTCATTGAGTCAAGCCAGACTCCACTGAGCCTTTGCAAAGGCAGTAAGTGAAGCGGCTAGTTGTGAGCCATCTACTAGTGAAAGGGAAATGAGATTATTTTAGAGGCCTAGTAACCCAGCTGTAGTGGACTTTAGAATGTTTTTACACTATTTATTTAAATATGGGTGTGTCTGATATTCGGCAAATTCATTTCAAGCCAAATGATATGTCACACTCAAGAGCTAGGATGGGCCCAGCTGGGAGGCTGCCCTAGTTTTCTGAGTGTGACCTGGCTGAATTCTCTCACTTCTGGCAGAGAACAGGCATTTCCCCTTCCTTTCCTCCCCCTGCCTGCTTCTCAACTCAGCTGAGAAGAGTGAGTGTTAAGTCTTACTGCGTCTCAGAAATTTTCCAGATGAAATGCAAAGTGAGAATAAAGGGAGAGCCCTGTTGCCCCCCCAGCTCTTTATGGTCTCTGGATCTCAAGGACAGCAACTCTCTATTTATTCCTGGGTTTTATTAGTGTTTCCAGTGTAACGGTGTCACTTCCTCTAAACAAGAAACAGATTCTTAAAATGCCAGCCTTTCATGCGTCATTTTGGATCAATCCTGGTTGGGGTGGAGCAGAGACAGACCTGGGCCCCCAAACAGCCCTGCCACTTGCTGCGTGCCGGTCACAGAGCGTTCGTGACTCAGTTTCCTTTTTGGTAAAATGGGACTGTTGCAAGCACTGATGTTGAGGTAATATTCATAGGATAGCGTCAGTAAGTGAGACTCAACGTTTTGTTAATATTAACTAGCTGAATGACTGGACGAGTCCCTTCACTTTAGGCGCTGTTTCCTTATCGGGAATACGAGGAAGTTGATCCCAAAGGCCTCTCCAGCCCTCTTCAGAGGACAGTCCCGTGGGTCCTCACTCTAAGGCACTCTTGAACATTGAGGACTTCGTCTTTCTTCCCCACACCCCTCCCATTCCCCATCTCTTAGTGGTGGTCTAATCCGCCCCGCCATCCCCTTCCCTCTCACTTCTCATATCTATTTGGAAGCTGCAGATTGCTGAATTCCCAGGACTTTAATCCGCGCCCTTCGCCCTCGGCCCGGGCTTAGCGGCCGACCTATCTCAAGGGAGGTGCCCTCCGCGCTTGGATCCATCCTGGGCGTCAGGGCCATGGATCTCGAGGTGGGAGACGGGAGGAGAGTGCAGACGTTCCGGCGCCACTCTCGGACCCGCCAGCTTTTCCAAACTTCTAGAGGAGCCTAAGCGCCCTCTCCGCCTGGCGGTGGGAGGCAGCCAGCAGTCCTGGGACCGCGCGGGGGTGGGTGGTCCTCGCCTCGCAGCTGGGGAAGAGCTAGCCTTGCACGCGCAGGTGCCCCGAAGGAGCCCAGGCCGCGCAGCACCTGGCTCCCCGACCCTGGAACTCCTCGGTCCCCATCAGGTCAGACCCACAAGGAGGCCCCAGAGCCGAACGGGGTATCCGCAGCGCCACGCCCTTGGGCGCCACCCTGCAGGCGTGGGCGGGCCCTGGACTGTCCCCGCTGGAGGCGGCGCGCGGGGGGTGGGGATCCAGAAGTCATGAGATGCTAATGAGGTTTGAATTAGGCCCCGGCGGCTCCCCGCGCCCCTCGTAGAAGCCCACACTTTGCGGGACTCCAGGCGCACGCCGTGCTCCGCCCTGCATCCCCGACCGATCTCGGCGCTTCCGCCCCCACCCCGCCCTTCCACCAGCCCCAACTTGGTTGCCAGCCCGGCAGGAAGCGGCCCCCTTCCGGCCCCGGAGCAGCGGGTAAGTTGTCCAGCGGAGCCGGCTGTGCGCCCTGCGGCCGGGTGGGGTGAGGTGGAGCGGTTCCGGGGAAATGCGGCTTCGGGCGCTCGGGAACCACGGCTGGCAGGTCGGGCTGGTCTTCCCCAAGCCCAGCCCTGCTCAACCGGCCTCCGGACTTTGCCGTCCGGAGTGTCCGGGACCCCCACTGTTCGCGGCGCGGTCCAGCTCCCTCTTCATCCTTTCAGACCGCTCCACCCCTCGTACAGCCTTTGTCCTGGCGTTTCTAGGCCAGGTCGCCCCTTTCTCCCCCTTTGCCGAGGTCTTCCTCCTCCACTCTCCACCCTAGAAAGAGCTTTGCCCTTCCGTCTTAAGATTCCGTCTGCCTTGGTCTGGGCAACCCGCGGCAGGAGGCTTTTATCTCCTGTCTCGGCAAGGCGGCTGGGAACCGAGGGGCAGCAGGAGGGCGGAGGGGGCTGAGCCCCAGGAACCTGCCCCTACTGCTGCCACTCACTCTCCCTAACACTGCCGTGGACACCTGCCTCCTCCATACCCTCTGATCCTTTACGGGTCCCGCGTGAGAAACCCCCTCGGGCACTCCTCAACTAGCGTGGGAGGGGGCGACAAAGCGAGACCTTGTCTCCGGAGATTCCTAGGAGAGTGCTCCCGGGCGAACAAGGGGCGGGGCGGGATGGGGTCCATCAGGGAGGGGGGAACCTGGGCGGAGCGAACCCGGCTGCGGTAGACCCCCCAGCCCTCCCCACGGCCCCCTGGAGCAGGGCAAGTTCACAGGGGAAGTGTTTTGACCACAGTGCGTCAGAAATAGACCCAGGTCTCCGTTGCCCAGTCAGTTGCAACATCTTGCTGCTGCTTGTTGAGGTAGTTTGGCGATGGGAAGTGGAACCCACGCGGACAGAGGCTGTTTCTCTGTCAGGAGGCAAGTAGGAGTGCTGAGAAAAACTTTGTCCTTGCTAGGAGACACTTCCCATACCCAGCGTGGTACCGTGGCCATCGAGGGGCACCCAGCACAGGACGCGTTGGGGGAGGGGCAGGATATGTGCGCAGCAGCTGGGGTTGTGGGCATGAGATCTGTCCCTGCATTGCACGCAAAGGCGGACCTGTCCTCTCCACATCCAAGAAATCCCCCCACGCCCTGATTCCAAGGCCTAAGGAAGGCGGGCTAAGAATTCCTACCCCTACGGCTGGGAGATCCCTGGACAGGGAGGCTGAGCTGGAGGCTCCCCTCGTGTCCCGTGTGCCCTCTGTGCCCAAGACTAGTGTTTTTCACTTCCAAATTTGGCACATTTCACTTGGAGTGAACGGAACAGCACCTATCTCTGGAGCAGATGCTGGCAGGGAAGTGGGCTGGGAGGGAGGAGCAGAGCCGATCAAGGGTGAATCCCGAGCTCCCTGGGGATACCAGCCTGCTCTCTTCGCCTCCCCTTCCGTTTTATTTCTTCTGTTCTCTAGCCTCTTCCTCTTCTTTTTCCACCTCTCCAGCCACTCGCCTATGCCCAGCTGCTGCCCTCCCCGGGAGCCCCAGAGAGGCCTCCATGGCTTCACCCACGTCCACCAACCCGGCGCATGCCCACTTTGAGAGTTTCCTGCAGGCCCAGCTGTGCCAGGATGTGCTGAGCAGCTTCCAGGAGCTATGTGGAGCCCTGGGGCTGGAGCCTGGTGGGGGGCTGCCCCAGTACCACAAAATCAAGGACCAGCTCAACTACTGGAGCGCCAAGTCACTGTGGACCAAGCTGGACAAGCGAGCCAGCCAGCCTGTCTACCAGCAGGGCCGGGCCTGCACCAACACCAAGGTGGATAGGCGGTGCCTGGGATGGGGTGTGGAAAATGGGGGGAGCCAGAGGAAGGACAGGATGCCACACCCTCACTGCCCTGTGTGTTCACAGTGCCTGGTGGTGGGTGCCGGACCTTGTGGGCTACGGGCCGCTGTAGAGCTGGCACTGCTGGGGGCTCGTGTGGTGCTGGTGGAAAAGCGCACCAAGTTCTCTCGCCACAACGTGCTTCACCTCTGGCCCTTCACCATCCACGACCTGCGGGCACTCGGTGCTAAGAAGTTCTACGGGCGCTTCTGCACCGGCACCCTGGACCACATCAGTGAGTACCACCAGGTGGCCTGGAGGGGCAGGCGAGCCTGGGCCTAGAGGCAGGCCAGTAGGGAGCTGCTGAGCCAGCCAAGAGTCGAAGTGGACAAGATCCGTATCAGCCAGGTGACCTAGAAGACTCATGTCCCCCATCTGTAAAGTGGGCTTTTGGGCAGACTGATCTCTAAGACCTTTTCCAGTCTGACCAGGCACACACTGGTACATGGAGAGGTTGTGCTGCCCTGGGGTCCCTGTTCCTAATGTCCTCTCCCTTCCAGGCATCCGGCAGCTCCAGCTGCTTCTGCTGAAGGTGGCATTGCTGCTGGGGGTGGAAATTCACTGGGGTGTCACTTTCACTGGTCTCCAGCCCCCTCCTAGAAAGGGTAAGTATTTCTGTGCTCCCTGGAATCTCCCCTCCGCCCCCCCCAATCAAGAACTTGGCCCATCTGAAAAAGGGTGGGCCAGGGGACTCCTTTTTTTTTTTGAGACAGAGTTTTACTCTGTCGCCCACACTGGAGTGCAGTGGCAGGATCTCAGCCCACTTCAACTCTGCCACCCAGTTTCAAGCGATTCTCCTGCCTCAGCCTCCCAAGTAGCTGGGATTACAGGCATGGATAACCACGCCTAGCTAATTTTTGTATTTTTTAGTAGAAATGGGGTTTCGCCATGTTGGCCAGGCTGGTCTCAAACTCCTGACCTCAAGTGATCTGCCTGCCTCAGTCTCTCCCAAAGTGCTGGGATTACCGGTGTGTGCCACCGTGCCCAGTCAGGAGTCTCCTTTTCTAATAGTGTGGGCTTGGGCAAGCCACTCTGAGCCTCAGGTTGAGTGTCTGCAAAACAGGAATAACATTTCTTTCCTTCCCTGCCTTCCATGGCTGCTGTGAAGGTGTAATCTGATAGATGATATGTCATTGCTTTCTAAACCAGACAGTCCTTTGCACATTTGTATTGATGATTTCACTGGCTTGTCCTGAGAATACAGGGGCTTTTACGACTTCTACACTTTTGTGCCTCTCGTACCCCCTGCCCCAGGGAGTGGCTGGTGTGCCCAGCTCCAACCCAACGCCCCTGCCCAGCTGGCCAGCTATGAATTTGACGTCCTTATCTCGGCTGCCGGAGGTAAATTTGTCCCTGAAGGTGAGTGATGACTTCCCTCCAAGAAGCCAGCATCTTGGGCACCTCCTGGGCCTTTCTAGGCTGTTATAACTCCCCCTCCTGTCATTGTTCCCCTATCACTACCTCTAGGCTTCAAGGTTCGAGAAATGCGAGGTAAACTGGCCATTGGCATCACAGCCAACTTTGTGAACGGACGCACCGTGGAGGAGACACAGGTGCCGGAGATCAGCGGTGTAGCCAGGATCTACAACCAGAGCTTCTTCCAGAGTCTACTCAAAGCCACAGGTCAGGGACCCTCCTGCTGAATTTCCCCTCCTCCTGCCTGACTGTGGCCTGGCTCCTGCCTCTCCCTTCCAAACCTGTCCTCAGTGCAAGGAATCCTACACTTTTCTGTTTCATGGTCTCAGCAGCAAAGAAGGAACCTGTCCCCTCAGTGATTAAGCAGGCACAGCCCTAGTTGACCACTCAGCATGAAAAGTCTTGGAATCTCTCACAGATTAACCTTGGTGTGGGAGTTTTGCTTTATGCTCCTTTATGATTAAATATGAAAATGATACAAATTGAAGACAAAAGTGGTACTTCAAGAAGATGCCTATGTTTACTTTGGCTTTGCACTGCCATGTGACCAGGCGGTGCAGGTCTCCCAAATGTCCCCCACCCCAACAAGCTTCCCTCTTTGCTCTAAGTCCTCAGGCCTCCTGGGTCTGGGACAGATGGTCCTTTGTGTCATCAGGACTCGAGGGGTTCTATGCGTGGGGCACTCACTGCCGTCTAAGCTGGGATCCCAGCTCAGAGCGTCAGGCCATGCATAATCAGGAGACATATCTCCTGTCCCCTGCCTGTACCCCCAGGTATTGATCTGGAGAACATTGTGTATTACAAAGATGATACCCACTACTTTGTGATGACAGCGAAGAAGCAGTGCCTGCTGCGGCTGGGGGTACTGCGCCAGGTGAGGCCCAGTCCTGGCCAGGAATGGCTGGATGGTGAGCCCTGGGAGGCAGAGGCTAGTCTTGGACACAGCTGACACCTGGGTGTGGGGACCCTGTCCTTTCCTGCCTTTGTCCTGGCATTAAGTCCACCTCCTAAAAGTTCTTCTCCGAGGTGTGGTGGCTCACACCTGTAATCCCAACACTTTGGGAGGCCAAGGCAGGTGGATCACCTGAGGTCAGGAGTTCAAGACCAGTCTGAAAAACAAGGTGAAACCCCATCTCTACTAAAAATACAAAAAGCCAGTTTTGGTGGTGGGCACCTGTAATCCCAGCTACTCGGGAGCCTGAGGCAGGAGAATTGCTTGAACCTGGGAGGCAGAGTTTGCAGTGAGCAAAGATCATGCCATTGCACTCCATCCTGGGAGACAGAGTGGAAATCTGTCTCAAAAAAAAAAAAAAAAAAAAAAAAAAAAGTCTCCCCTGGGATTTACAAGGCAACAGGAATCATATTCTGGGCTAAATACCTTATACCAGCCACAACATGTCAGCTCCATGAGGGCAGGCATTTTTTTCTCTGTCTGTTTCTTAATGCTAACTCCCAATATGTGGAATGGTGCCGGATGTATAGTAAGCACTCAGTATGTATCTGCTGAATGAATGAACTAGTTGAGTGCCTACCATGTGCTAGGTACTGTGTTGAGAGTTAAATCTGCATTCTCTCATCTCATTCTCATGAGTACCCTGATAAATTAGGCATGTTGTCTCTGAGTGATAGACAAACCAAAGCTCTTGAATTCATGGCAAGTATATGACAGTAATGATATGGGCAGAACAGAGCCTGGGACACCCAGCAGCAGGGTGAGTGCTGAGGAGAGGGCTGTGAGAAGTCCAGGCCACTGGAATTCTAGTCCCAGCTCAGCCTTCAACTCTGTGTCGTCCAGGGCAGCCCCTTCTTCTCTGGGGCCAGTATGTGCACCTTCTGCACTCAAATGGGCAGCACTGGCCCACTGATGCTTCCCTCAAAGATCTCTGCGGTTCTGCTCTGTTGACCATTCAGGATTGGCCGGACACTGATCGGCTGCTGGGCAATGCCAATGTCGTGCCTGAGGCTCTGCAGCGCTTTGCCAGGGCAGCTGCTGACTTTGCCACCCATGGCAAGCTTGGAAAACTAGAGTTTGCCCAGGACGCCCATGGGCAGCCTGATGTCTCCGCCTTTGACTTCACAAGCATGATGCGGGCAGAGAGTTCTGCTCGCGTGCAAGAGAAGCATGGCGCCCGCCTGTTGCTGGGACTGGTGGGGGACTGCCTGGTGGAGGTGAGGGATTCAGGAGACACAGGGGTTTCATGGTTAGGGTAGGGAGCTGCCCAGTAGGGGGGAGGGGATAAAAAAGGTTTGCCTGTGGAGGGGAGGAGCTAAGGGCCACCTGGTGCAGGGACAACCCCCTCTGCTGTGACCTTGGTGGGTATCTGGGCTTGAAATGCTCCTGTTGGATTCTCCCTGAGCTGCTTCCTGTTCCCTGCAGCCCTTCTGGCCCCTGGGCACTGGAGTGGCACGAGGCTTCCTGGCAGCCTTTGATGCAGCTTGGATGGTGAAGCGGTGGGCAGAGGGCACTGAGTGCCTAGAGGTGTTGGCTGAGCGGTGAGACCTGAGTTGACGGGGTGTGAGCAGGGCAGGACATGTGACAAGGCTCAGAAAGAGGGGCAGGGGCGCTGGGTGAATAGATGGAGGCATAGGCAGAAGAGAAGAAAAGGCCTGGCAGTTCCTGAGGGGTGGGTGCTAACAGGTACCCTCCCATTCATGCCCCTGCCCTTTACCCTCACTCCCTCAGTGAGAGCCTGTACCAGCTTCTGTCACAGACATCCCCAGAAAACATGCATCGCAATGTGGCCCAGTATGGGCTGGACCCAGCCACCCGCTACCCCAACCTGAACCTCCGGGCAGTGACCCCCAATCAGGTCAGACCCCCGGCATCCCCACCAGGCTTCCCAAGCCAACCCCCTTCCCCCAGGTCAGGCCCTCCCTGCCTAGTCACTGCCCTTTGGGGTCAGTCCTACTCCCTGCAGGCCCTTACCTCTAGACCGAGGGGCTGGGTGGCCAGCCTGCCTCGACACCTCAGCTGGGCTGCCTTAGGTACGAGACCTATACGACGTGCTAGCCAAGGAGCCTGTGCAGAGGAACAGCGACAAGACAGATGCAGGGATGCCAACCACCGGTGAGCAGGCCTTCCTCCCGGGGGTGACCAAAATATGTACCACCCATTGAGGTCCAGGTGGACCCTCAGAACAGCTGCAGCCTCAGGACAGGAGCAGTGTGCCGGAGCACTCGTTGGCTGGTGGGTTGGCTGGGGGCCTGCTGGAGGAACAGAGAGGCAGCAGTGTGCATGCAGGCAGCAGCTGACTGCCAGTCTGAGCGGAAGCGCTTCAGTGTTTTAACCTCCGCTACAGCTGCAGCAGTGCTGGCAACCTCCCCTCCCCCAGTTGACAGTCTTCAGCCCACTATGTGGCCAGCTGCGATTTCACTTCGTTCATTCCTCTATTTTATTCCAAAAAGAGATTATAAAAAAGAACAAAAACAATTGGGATGAAGGAGGGCTGCTGACAGTGAGCTTTAGGCTGGTGCCCCAGTAAAGGTGGGTCCCTGATTCCTTTCCTACACACAACCCCCATACCCGGCAGCTGGGCTCCGTGTGCCGGGGATGGGGCAGAGGGGCCTTGGGCACAGCACAGCCTTCTCTCCTAGGGTCAGCAGGCACCCAGGAGGAGCTGCTACATTGGTGCCAGGAGCAGACAGCTGGGTACCCAGGAGTCCACGTCACCGATTTGTCTTCCTCCTGGACTGACGGGCTAGCTCTGTGTGCCCTGGTGCACCGGCTGCAGCCTGGCCTGCTGTGAGTCCCTGGCAGACCCATTCCCATGATCTCTGTGTAGGAGTTAGCACATCCTGTTGAGTCCTAGAGACAGTATTCTTCCCTACACCTGCCGACAGTCTTGTGAGACTCTAATGCATTCAGATAGGGGAGAGCTTTGTGAATGGCACAGGCCCTCAAAGTCAGAAGCAGCATCACTGGGTTGGGCACTGGGTAGCAGAGACTACACACCTACCTTCATGCCTTCTTGCACCCCAGCCGCTGCTTGCTGGCCCTCCCCTCCTGCTGGTCCTCCTCCCCTTAGTGGGGCTAGGTTTTTGTATCTAGTTGGCTTTTCTCCCTGACACCCCACAGGGAACCCTCAGAGCTGCAGGGGCTGGAGGCTCTGGAAGCAACTGCTTGGGCGCTAAAGATGGCAGAGCATGAGCTGGGCATCACACCGGTGGTGTCTGCACAGGCTGTGGTGGCAGGGAGCGACCCACTGGGTCTCATTGCCTACCTCAGCCACTTCCACAGTGCCTTCAAGAGCACGCCCCACAGGCCAAGTAACCTGGAGGGAAGGCGGGCAGGACGTGGGGGATGGGAGGTGGGAAGGATGGGGAAGTGTGTGTTGCAGAGAGCCAGAAGACAACCTCTGAGGGCCAGCCTAGGAGAGGTGTCCTTCAGGGTTGGAGAGTGCTGTCTGTTCTAGGGTACAGCATTGGCACCTCCATGGACACTGATGCCCTGGCTCTCCCCACAGGCCCTGTCAGCCAGGCCTCCCCAGGGACCTCCAGTGCTGTATTATTCCTTGGCAAACTTCAAAGGACCCTGCAGCGATCCCGGGCCAAGGTGGAGAGTCTAGGCGGGGTTGGAACTGGTCAGGGGTACCCAGTGGAGATCCTGGGGTGATGGTGAGGACATTCAGAAAGTAGGGAGGACGGGGGGCTCAAAACATCACACCCAGAGCTGTTAGGACTTCTTGCAGGAAAATGCGGAGGATGTTGGTGGCAAGAAGCTGCGCTTGGAGGTAATTCAGGCAGGGGCGGGTCGGTCTCTTACACCGAGTTTTTATCCCTTTTCCCGGTTCTGTCTTCCCTCTGCCCATCTCATGTCTTGCTCCCCACCTCAGGTCCTATAACCCCCTGATCCAGCCTCCCTGCCTAGTCTCACTCCCCTTCCCCTCAGCCCCTCCTGTTCATCTGTACGCGTCCCCTCCCAGCTGGCCCTGCCCCTCTAGCCCCCTGGCCTGAGCACATACCTCCTTAGATGGAGGCTGAGACCCCAAGCACTGAGGCGCCACCTGACCCAGAGCCTGGTGTACCCCTGACACCTCCATCCCAACACCACGAGGTGAGAGCCAGGGCCTCGTGTGCCGGCAGAAGCCTGGGGAGAGCAGGGCAGGGGTGTTTCATGGGAGGGAAAGAACTTTGCAGCTGGTCTTGGCTCCCCCTGACCCCATGTCCTAGGGGTCCATGCAGGCCGGTGCCGAGGACCTGTGTGCACTTTGTGGGGAACACCTCTACGTCCTGGAACGCGTCTATGTCAACGGCCATTTCTTCCACCGGAGCTGCTTCCGCTGCCATACCTGTGAAGCCACACTGTGGCCAGGTGGCTACGGGCAGCACCCAGGAGATGGTGAGTGGGCCTGAGAGACCTCCACAGAGACTTTGGACCTGGCCCTGCCTGGGGGACAAAGAGTCTGAGGTAGAGGGGCACAGGGTGAAAACAGGCTCAAGATGGCACTTTCTTCTCCCGAGCTCAGGGTCTTCTCTTTACCCTCCAAAGCTCCAGATGTGTGGTTCTAAGAACAGGAGGCTGGCAGAAATTCACCTGCAAATGTGCCTTGTTTTCCCCACCTTCCTTTGTAAACTTATTTTGTGTCTGGGCGCCGGGCTGCCCACACCAGATGCCTCCTCCCCTCTCCATTCTTTCCAGGACATTTCTACTGCCTCCAGCACCTGCCCCAGCCAGACCACGAGAAGGAAGGCAGTGACGGAGTCCCTGAGAGCCCGGTAAAAATTGCGAAGGCGTGTGTATGTGTGCCGGGGCAGGGGAAGAGGAGTGCCTTGCTGGGGGTAACTGAATGTCTTCCTCTACTAGGATGTAAGCTCTGTGAAGGCGGGGATGCCTGTCTTCTTACACTTCTTGCTCTCTCAAGTATCTAGAACACAGCCAGGCACTGTTTGTAAATGGTGTTAAGTGAATGAATGCCAAGGCTCACCTTTGCTCCAAAGGGGTGTCCTCCCCCTACCCTGGCAGGTCACTGACTGCCCCACATGGTGGTTTTTCCAGGAGCTCCCCACACCAAGCGAGAATAGCATGCCCCCAGGCCTCTCAACTCCCACAGCCTCACAGGAGGGTGCCAGTCCTGTTCCAGGTCTCAGCCAGCCCAGCCGTCGGCGGATCCGGCTCTCCAGCCTGGAACGCCAGCGGCTGTCCTCCCTTAACATTACCCCTGATTCGGAAATGGAGCCTCCACCCAAGCCCCCCCCGCAGCTGCTCCACCTTGGCCCGCCAGGCCCTGGAGAGCAGCTTTGTGGGTTGGGGCCTGCCAGTCCAGAGCCCTCAAGGTAACTGCCATCCCCGCAGATGTGCTGACCCAGGGTGGGACGGGGTGGGAGCATTGGCTTCCTGCAGAGGAATTCTGGGGAAGACAGAGGGAGAGTGTGGGGATCCCAGGCCATGGCAGCCTCTCCTCTGCTCCATTCTTCTCAGTTCCTCCCATGCCCCCCACACACATTCAAGTCTTTACCAGACTCGCAGGCCTCCGTCACCACCATGCTCTTTGTTGCCTGACTGGGGCAGGTGTTGGAGGCAGTTGAACTTCTTAGTTGTTCTTATTCTCAGTTCTTGTGGCCATGGAGAAGGAGGAAGAAGAGTGTCCCTCCTCCAGTGAAGAGGAAGTGGAAGAAGAAGATGTGCCTTTGGACTCAGACGTGGAGGTGAGTGGGCCAGCATGCATCCATGAAACGCTCTCCAGCCCACCACAGGAGAAACCTGCACCATGCTCCGTCCTCTGCACCTTCTCTCGGAATGTCTTCTCACTCTAGGCCTCCACCTTTTCTACCAGAGCTTCCCCCACTTTCAGTGCGGGTTCTTTTCTGCCTTTCCAAACAGCACTCCTATCCACCAGGGGGCCCAGGCCCTATCCCTGACTGCCTGACCCTCCCATAGGCCCTGCTGACCTTGGCCAAGACCTCAGGCACCATGAAGAACTACCCAACGTGGCGTCGGACTCTGCTGCGCCACGTGAAGGAGGAGCAGATGAAGAGGTTCCGCAAAGCCCAGGTGCCCAGGGGTTCCCAAAGTTCTGATGGGGTCCCCAAAGTTCTGATGGGGTCAGAGTTCTGAGACTGAGATCAGAGCTCCTTCAGCGCTCTGTTCTGGAGCAACCCAGAGACTCCTGGGTATCCTGTCTTGTACCCCTCAGGCCATCCAACGGCGACTACATGAGATCGAGGCTGCCCTGAGGGAGCTAGAGGCTGAGGGTGTGAAGCTGGAGCTGGCCCTGAGGCGCCAGAGCAGTGAGTGACAAGCTAGGACACCCCTCTGCCTCCTGGCACTGTATTCAGCCAGGCTCCAACCCATAGTCCCAACGGCTGCACCACACAGCTGACACACACCTGTAACCCTGATCTCCTGACATCCCTGAGCCTATGACTCCTGTGGCGCTGGCTGGAAGCCTCCTTACCGCTCCACCCATCTTCCTTCTTACTAGGTTCCCCAGAAAAGCAAAAGGAACTATGGGTAGGACAGCTGCTACAGCTCGTTCAGAAGAAAAACAGCCTAGTGGCTGAGGAGGCCGAGCTCATGATCACGTAAGGGAAAGGGGATGGCGACAGTGGCCCATGGGCCAGGCTCCAGCCCCTCAGGCACCCTAGAGAGCTCTGCTTCTACAATCCTTGACTTCCACAGGGTACAGGAGTTGAACCTGGAGGAGAAACAGTGGCAGCTAGACCAGGAGCTACGAGGCTACATGAACCGGGAAGGTAGGTGGGATGTGGGAAGAGGCAGACGCATCCCAGGGCTATGTTGCACAAGCCTCGTGATCTCAGATACTGACCAAGCAGCATGGTCCTGTAGTCTGTGTACCTCTGAGACAATTCAGGAGGAGGGGACGCCAAAGCCCCCTTCTCCCTTCAGTTCAATCAGAGCTACACAGTTGGCTTTTACACAAGATCTCCTTCAAAAAACTGCTGCTGCTCAGTAGTGCTAGAAAAGCACTGGTGTTGGCAACCCTCCTAATTTTGCCACTTAGGAAACAAAGCCCAGGTTGTAGAAATCACATAGAGGCCGGACCCGGTGGCTCACACCTGTAATCCCAGCACTTTGGGAAGCTGAGGCAGGCGGATCATGAGGTCAAAAGATCAAGACCATCCTGGCCAACACAGTGAAACCCCATCTCTACTAAAATATAAAAATTAGCTGGGCGTGGTGGCACACCTCTGTAGTCCCAGCTACTCGGGAGGCTGAGGCAGGAGAATTGCTTGAACCAGGGAGACGGGGGTTGTAGTGAGCCGAGATTGCGCCATTGCACTCCAGCCTGGTGCCTGGCAACCAAGTGAGACTCTATCTCAAAAAAAAGAAAAAGAAAAGAAATCACATAGGCTGGGATTAGGTTGTGGCTCTCCTGCCTCCCCGCCCAGTTCCCTGTTCTTTAAGCTTTGTCTCCTCCTTTCAGAAACCCTAAAGACAGCTGCTGATCAGCAGGCCGAGGACCAGGTCCTGAGGAAGCTAGTGGATGTGATCAACCAGAGAGATGCCCTCATCCGCCTCCAGGAGGATCGCAGGCTCAGTGAGCTGGCCTTAGGGACAGGGGCCCAGGGCTAGAAGAAGGTGGGCTGTCTGCCTTGGTTTCCACAAGGAAAACACCTCACCCCTACACAGTGCCACCCCTGTTCATCTGGGCTGCCTGGCAGAGAGCCTTGCTGTTTATAATTAAAATGTTTCTGCCACAAACACTGCCTCAGGTGGGAGGTGGGGGCATATATGGGGACAGCAGATGTGTAGGAGCCTTCAGGTCTGTAGTGTGACAGTCACGCTGACCCCTGGCTCCCACCATTGCCTCGAGGAAAAAGGCAGAGCCACTAAGTGCCAAGCTTTATTGTTCTTTATTGTTCCGCTCCTGCTGTCCCAGAAGTAGGGCTGGCTGAGGCTCTGGGCCCAGATCCTGGGCCTCCCTTGCCCTTCCTAGAACATGCTGGAGCTCAGCCTGGGCCCTATATAAGCCATTGGCCTCCTGCACATGGAAAAGGTAGAATGCACCTGCCCACAGCACCAGTCCTACACTGGGGGTCCAGAGCAGTATGGCAGCTTCCCTGGCCCCTCCTCCAGCCGCCAGGACACACAGCAATGCCAGGAAAAGCAGCCCCAGGCCAATCACATAGCTAGCGAAGGCGGCCCACCAGTGAGCCTGAGCCATGCCCAGACCCAGCTCCGTCCATGCCTCCCTTAGCACACTCATCAAAGGCAACCTCTCTGCTGGTCCTAGAACAGGGCAGGGCAGTAGGGCAGGAGAGAGTCAGAGTGGAAGGGCTGCTTCAAGTGGGGAAAGGGCCACGGGAAAGGGTGGGGGTGACTCACCATGGGTAGAGCTGGGGTTCTGCTGTGGGGGGCTTTGCTTCACACACAGAGTAGCCATCAGGGCTTCATGATCAGAGAGGGGGGTGCCACTGTGAGGGTCGTAGCCTGTAGTGGTTTCAAGACTCTTACAGGAGATGTAAAACCCAGAAACTGCCTAGGAAAAGTAAGGGCCAGAGAGAAGCTTATATATGAGGGCCTCTTCCCAGAGAAACAGCTCCTGGCTACCCCACTTTCCAGCCATCAGTAGTCCAAACTAGACTAGCTGAGCAAAGGATCTATATAGGCTGGTGGTAGACAGAGACACACAGCGGATGAAGGCATGTTGGGGGAGGAGCCTGGCCTTGTAAAGCACGTAGTCAATACGGATGCCAAAGGGAAACGGCTTCAGCTCCTGCTGGTTGACGTAGCAGTTCTTGGGCACCATCGTGCTGCCTTCTTCAGAACCCTAAGAGAATCATTGGCTCATGGTAGGATGTGGGGGAAGGAGGAGGGAGAGAAGCTGGAGATATGGGTGGGGAAATAACAGGCAAATCCTCACCTTGAAGTCCTGAGTCTCAAGGTAGGCATCACGAAGCCCTATCCACTCCTTCAGCAGGCAGCAGCCCAGGTCTTCAGGGTGCATGTTGAGGTCTCCACACAACAGAACCACGTCTGCCTTCTTGGATGTGTGGCTGGGGGAACCAGGCTGGTGAGGCAGGAGTTCTTCCCTCACCAGCTCTTCCCTGTGAGTGAGGCCTTGTTCACCCTCAGCCCACTCGGTCCCATCCCACTTCCCCTTTCAAGCTCAGGCTCACACACTGGATGAACTGGGCCAGTTCCCAAGCTTGGGCCACACGATGCGCTAGGTAGATGTCCTTTCGTCGATTGTATTCGGCATGGAGCTGAGCAAGATAGAAGAGATCACAGCAGGTAAGAGTGAGGGTCCCAGGAGTATGTCTGAATCAAGCCTATATCTGACACTCTCAGAGTGTTTGGTATAGAATGGATACAACTTGCCCAATGCTTCCTTATAAGGTCTTGCTCCCACACCTCACCCCCAGGCATTAGAGCTAGAGGAGTACCGTCTCAGCGTCCCAGGACAGGGCTGCATGTCCCAGCCCTAGGCACTGCCAGCTTCACTCACATGGGTCACATAGGCGTTGAGCACCACACCGCTTAGATGGAGCACCAGCAGCCCCACAGCCTTCCCACTGAACCAGTCACCGTGATGGATCTGCAGACAGAAGGAGGTGGAAACTCAGGGCACCACCACCCCCTTTCTGCCCATCCCCTGCAGCTTTCTCTCAGAAGGCTGCCTCCTGTAGCTTCTATTACTGGAAGTGGGGAAGGGAGGTGGAAGAGGTCCGAGGTCTGGCTTACCATGTAGGGGTAGCCATTGAGAGTGTAGACGTGCTGGGTGAGCTCCTGGATTGGGTGTTTGGAGAAGACACAGAGGCCACTGCCAATGATGCCGCTGAAAGCCAAGCCCTGCTTAATAACCAGAAGAACAGGGAGAGACACCCAGCCCTCCTCCCCTCCCTTGCCTATCAGCTCTGATCAGCTATTTTTTCTTTCTCTACTGCTGGGACTAGCCCTAGAACAAAGGCAACAACCTTGGGAGGAGTTTAAGGTAGCCAGATAACAAAGCTGAAATGGGCTTAAGTTATAGGACCTTCTTGGTTCACCCTTCTCTCACATCCAGAGGGAGAGGAGGCTGGAGGAGAGAGTGTGGGATGCAGGCAGGATACGGAAAGGCTGGCAGAGCCGAGAGCCTCCTGGGCTGAGAACAGGCTTCACGCCAGGGGGCTTCTCACCTGCGGAAGTGGTGTGCAGCTGGGTAGGTAGGCGACAGCTTCTGTCTCAGGTACTGGAAGTCCTGCTCACTCCACACCTGAGGGAAGGGGTGAGGATGCCTGCTTGGCCTTTCCCCAGAGGGACTGTCTGCCACCAGGTGCCCCCCTCCCAGCCTGGGTTCTGCGCGGTGCTGCACAGCCTCACCTCCTCCAGTAGAGCCAGGTCGAAGCTCTCCTTGTTCAGAAAGTCTCCCAGGCGTTTCATGCGGTCGGCCCGGTGTTTGCTCAAGTAGGGAATGCCCCTAAGGAAAGAAAGAGCGGGGCAAGGGAGGTGACTGCTGGGACCACGGGGGCTGGGGCCAGATGCGGACTATGGAGGTTCGGGTTCCCCCTACACCCTGAGAGCGTGGGATGGGACGGGGCCGTGGACGGGCGGTGAGGAAGCCTGCATGGGTACGAGCCAAAGGGGCCCCCAGATCGCACTCCGCGGACGCTCTCACCAGCAGTTGAGGTTGAAGATCCGCAGTCGCAGGGAGAAGTTGGGCTTCATGGCGGGGGCGCTGCGGGGGCGCTGCAGGGGCGCGAGGCGGCCAGAGCTCCCTGGCGACGGCCGCGGGGGGGACGGGGGCGGCCGCCGGCTCCTCCTCCCAGGGCCGTTCCTTCCTCGCTGGCGGCGCGCACAGGTGGGCACCAAGCCTGTGCGGCTTAGGCCCCCGCGTTCCCCAGGCAACCGGCCTGCTCGTCCCGATCCGGCCGGCCGCCAACCCGGAAAGGCAATCCGCTGCCGAAATCCGGGCGCCCAGGCTCGGCGAGGGCCGCGCGCGAGGACCCTGGGTGTCCCAAGAGCGCCCCCGGGCTGACGGCTGCCGGTTCCTTTTCCGCTGAGCTCGTCCCGGGCCGCCCAGCAACAGGCTCAAAGTTGAGGAAAGGCCCAGCGGCCACCGGCCGCCCTCGGCCCCGCCCCCGGCCCCGCCCCCTGCGAGCGGCAGGGGCGAGACCGTGCGGTTGCCCGAACAACGCGCAGTGTTTGTGCTCCCGGGGCGTCCCCGCGCTCGGCCATGGCAAGTCCGCAGCCCTGCCGGCCCCAGCACGGCCGGTGCGGCTCGCTCCCGCTACCCGAGCGGCCGTTGCAGGTGAAGGTGGTGGGACTCTTCAGCTGCCCCAACTTTCAGATTGCGAAGAGCGCTGCTGAGGTAACCGCAGAGAAACCTCCGTCGCGGGCGGCCCTCCCTGCTCCCCGCTCTCAGCCCCGAGGACTGCGGGCGCAGCGCCTCCTCGAGGCGGCGCGGGTAGAGGCTTCACGGGCGGAGGAATGGGCTGGCGTGTCCGGGCTGGGCAGCCAGGGGGCGAGTGTAGGGGGCAAGTTAGGGTCCGGGGGCGGGCGTTCGACTTTGCGACCTTTAAAGGGAAAACCGAGCGAAGGAAGGGTTCTGAACCGTGCTGGGAAATAAGGTAATCCCCTCCAACAGACACACACACACACGTCCACTGATTTTATTCCACGTCAATTTTTTATTGAATTATAGATTGTAAAATTTATGGAAAATGATTACTGTATAACTAGCAGAGTTTACAGCCCTCCTCCTTCCCCAAGCGATTTTTGTAAACTGTTCCTTCGGGGAGGAATTCTCTGAATTCTCTAGAGCCGTTACTGCATTCCAATTGAACTAGATGCTTCATGGATTTCTTAATAAATAGTTCACAAGTGCTTTGGAAAACCGTTTTTTTGTAAACACTCAGGATGGTATTAAAGGAAAAGCACTTGAGGAAAGTGGAAGAATTTGGCCAGATCAGTCATGCTGCAGCACACTTACAACCTGAAATGCAGCAGAAATGTAGATATGTATGAAATGTCAGAATGTAGAATTCAGCCCTTCTTATAGGGTTTGCGCCAGAGATGCTGCCCCTGCCAAGCTTCTCACCAAACCTCAACTTGTCCCCACGACCATGCCTTAATGTTTGTAACTCCTGAAATATCCAGCTGGATACTTGACAACAAAATGTTCCCAAATAGAAGACATTTTGGGCGTGGTGACTCGCGCCTATAATCCCAGCACTTTGGGAGGCAGAGGCGGAGTTCGAGACCAGCTTGGCCAACGTGGTGAAACGCCGTCTCGACTAAAATTGCAAAAAATCAGCCGGACATGGCGGCGGGCATTTGTAATCCCAGCTGCTCAGGAGTCTGAGGCACAAGAATGGCTTGAACCCGGTGGGCGCAGTTTACAGTGAGCTGAGATCATGCCATTGCACTCCAGTCTGGGTGACAGACCCTACCTGTCTCAAAATAAATAAATAAATAATAAAACAAGTGATCAGAAGTCTGTGAAAATAATACATGGATCATCAAATTAGAAATTGTGGTCTGTGTTGCTTGGGCAGATGGGATCAGCAACCTTTTATTACCAAAGTTAACGGACATAAAGTTAATTACAAACTTAATGTATTTAATGAGTTTCAGAGACTTTTTTTCTCGTTCTTCCTTGCTTTTTTTCTGAAGGCACATATTGTCTTTGACGACTCCACATTGTCATGAAAATGTTGGCGAGTTTTTTTCTGTAAAGTCCAGGCAGTAAATATATTAGGCCTTCTGGGCAATAGGGTCTCAGTCACACCTATTTAGCTTTGTCCTGTGTTTCAAAAGCAGACACAGGCGTGGAAATGAATGACAGCATTCCAGTAAAACTTTATTATGGACACAAAATTTAACTTGCATATAATTTTCACATAACATGAAATACAATTATTTTGATTTTTTTTTTTTTTTTTTTTTTTTCGTGGGGACGGAGTTTCGCTCATGTTACCCAGGCTGGAGTGCAATGGCGCGATCTCGGCTCACTGCAACCTCCGCCTCCTGGGTTCAGGCAATTCTCCTGCCTCAGCCTCCTGAGTAGCTGGGATTACAGGCACACGCCACCATGCCCAGCTAATTTTTTGTATTTTTAGTAGAGACGGGGTTTCGCCGTGTTGACCAGGATGGTCTAGATCTCTTGACCTCGTGATCCACCCGCCTCGGCCTCCCAAAGTGCTGGGATTACAGGCGTGAGCCACCGCGCCCGGCTATTTTGATTTTTTAAAACTGTTTACAAATCTAAAAATTATTCCTCTCCAGCCCCTGCTATAGAAGACACTAGGTTGAGAAAACAATATCTTTATTATCTTAATAATGTCAGTTTTCCCTTTCTTAAACTTTTACCTACTGTAGTTATATTCCAATATGAAAATTCAGCTAGTTTTTTTTTTTTTTTTTGGTAGAGGGGGTATGTTGCCTAAGCTGGTCCTCAACTCTCCTGGACTCCAGCAATCCTCCTGCCTCGACTTCCAGAAGTGCTGGGATTATAGACGTGGGTCACAATGTCCAACGTCTAGTTCTGTCTTAATAAAGAATATCTGAATATATTCTTAACCTGATCATTTATGAGCAATCCCACCTGCCTGATTAATTGACAAAGATTTAGATTTGTGTTGAGTGTTCCCTCATGAAGAAATAATAAATGTTTGAGATGATGGATATACTAATGATAAGTATACATTATATGTATTGAGACATCACTACCCCATAAATATGTACACAAAAGATTGAGATTTGTAGAGAGTAAGAATATTGTATACATTTTAATTTGAATGCAGTCCATTTTATAACAAATACTAAATTTTAAAAAGACATGATGTGTTCATTTGAAAACTGTTGGATTTATAGTTTATTCTAGATTGTTAGAAATAGCAGTCGACCTGCGGTATAGTATTGCCTCAAACTGAGAAGACACTGGAACTGAGAAACAGGACATGTCACCTGTTGCTTGAGGACAGGAAGAAATGGCCTGATTGCCATTGCCCTCTTCCTGAGGGTTCCCAAAGTGGGTCTCACTCACATCCTGGTTTTATCCACTTGGAATACTCACCCCTGATGACGTATGCCAGGCCAGTACCCCGTTTTGGACCAGACAGGGCCTCCAAGCACTGTCCCCAGCAGGGAAGGTGCCACCTGCAACGGCTGTTGCTTTTCCTGTTGGTCCATCTACTTCCCAGACCCACTCAGAAAAGGGGCCTGTTAATGCCTCACCTGCCTTCTGTTGCTTTAGAGGGAGACAAAGTATAACTAACATCAGGAACCAAGCCTGGAGTGCTAACCAGTAAGAATTTTCTGATTCCTACACACAATCCATGTCAAACTAAAACATAATCGGTATCTAAACCTAAACTGATTTTGTGTTTACTTCACTTTTTCCTAAGAGGTATAACCACAACAGTATCCTTTTGGTCATTCCCCATACATCAGTGAATTAAAGCAAGAACATTTATTTATTTATCTATTTTAGTTAAAGTATCTGTAGATCCACTGAGGTTTAGCAAGAGTTTAACTTAGGGAAAAACTAGTCCTAAGAGAAGACAGCAGATCACAAAGCTATTGGCGTTAACGCATTTAGTTATTCCTTTGTTTATTCGGTTGCTATGTATAGATTGGCTACTGTGTGCCAGAGGTTGTGGCAGGTGGAAATATAGGAAGACTAAGACATAGTTCTTTTTTTTTTTTTTTTGAGATAGAGCCCCACTCTGTTGTGCCCAGGCTGGAGTGTAGTGGCATAATCTCAGCTCACTGCAACCTCTGCCTCCTGAGTTTCAAGTGGTTCTCTTGCCTCAGCCTCCCAAGTAGCTGGTATTACAGGCACACACCTACCATGCCTGACTAATTTTTTGTATTTTTAGTAGAGACAGGGTTTTTGCCAAGTTGGCCAGGCTGGTCTTGAACTCCTGACCTCAGGTGATCCACCTACCTCAGCTTCCCAAAGTGCTGGGATTACAGGCATGAGCCACTGCACCCAGCCTCTAAGACATAGTTCTTGGCTTCAAGGCACTTATACATATAAGCCCCCTGGCCCAGGGAGCAACTTGGAGGGAAGCACAAGGGCCTCTGAGAACAAACAAGGAGTATCCCAGTCAGACTGCGTGGCCTAAGTCTGTGTTGTATAAAACTTCTGGAAACGCTGTAAAAATTGGGAGACATGATTTTGACTTTAAAAGAGAGCTAACTCTAAAATAATTCTATTTTGAAACCCAGAATCTGAAGAATAATCATCCATCCAAATTTGAAGATCCTATATTAGTTCCTCTTCAAGAATTTGCATGGCATCAATATCTACAGGAGAAAAAAAGGGTAAAGGATATTTGGGGTGTCGGGGATATAGGCAACAAGCCAAGTTTTGCCTGAATTATTTATGCATTGTTTTAGAAAAACTGAAAGAGTAATTTTAGTGTAACTAGATTTTATTTCTCTAAATTATGTACCTTTCCTAAATTATATTGTTTACCAAGCTGGGTTTTTTGTTTCTGAGACAGGGTCTCACTCTGTTACCCAGGCTGGAGTGCCGTGGAGCAATCTTGGCCCACTGCAGCCTCAACCTCCTGGATTCAAGCATGCCTCCTGCCTCAGCCCCCTAAGTAGCTGGGATTATAGGCACACACCACAATGCCAGTTAATTTTGTATTTTTTTAAAATTTTTATATTCTTTTAAGAGATGGGGTTTTACCATGTTGCCCAAGCTAGTCTCAAACTCCTCAGCTCAAGCACTTCCCCCACCTTGGGCTCCCACAGTGCTGGGATTATAAGCGTGAGTCACTGCGCCCAGCTACCAAGCTGTTTTTTGTTTTTTGTTTTTTTTTTTTTTAAGTACAACATTTACAGGATTTTCCTTTGGAAAGCATGAGATAAAGTAAGATCGATGGCGCCATTTACCGCTGAGGATGGTTAGTTATCCTGTCTCCCTGCACATCATTTATACTTCCTCTCATACCCTGGCACTCAGGTTAATGTGGCCTGGTCCTCTTGGTCCTTAAACTCTGGAAAGTGTTGATGGTATACATCACAGAGACAGCCAGGGGCTTATATGGGACTGTTGCCTGGGGAAGCTCTGATGACAGGCACTGAGCTCCCGGAGGGCAACCCTGTCCTAGTTGAAGCTTCTTTCTCTGCCTTCTCCCCTCTACCTGTATCCTCAGAAAACTCCACACCTTAGGGCCAGCAGAGCTTGTCCAAGGATGATAGTTCTCCCCTTGGATGACAATGTGATCAGTTGTTAGTGCTGCCTAGAGCATGTGATAAGAAGGATACTAAGGTGGCATCCTGACTTAGCAATATCTTATGTTGCGGAGGGTGGGATGCTTGTCACCCCTGGTGGCCTAGTCTTGTAGACAGTCCCAGTGCTAGTTTCCCTGCCCACCCTATCTCCCCCGTGGCTAATGAAACCTCATTTCCTTTGACCAGAGCAGTTTCAGTTGTTCTGTCTGGATTGCACAAGGGTGTCCCGTGATCCTGTGGTTAAGTATCATGGGTAATGCGGCTTTATGAGACCACTTCAGTCTCTGTTCAGTCGCATGAACGGTGCAAGACTGAATAAAAATACCATTGGTTAACATTAACATGTTTATAACCTTAAAACATTTTAACTGGAATTCAGATAGAACCAAACACTTATAATGATGCTTATTATATGACAGATACTATTCCAGACAAACACAAACACACACACACATGCATACACATACACACACACACATGCATACACATACACACACATATTCTTTTTTTCTCTTTTTTTTTTTGGTAGAAACAGGGTCTCGCTATTTTGCCCAGGCTGGTCCCAAACTTCTGGCTTCAAACAAGCCTCCCAAAGTGTTGGGATTACAGGCATGAGCCACTGTACCCAGCTTATATACATAAATTTTAATTTTTCCAACAACACAGGTGACCAATGGTCCTGGTTTGCCTGGGACTGAGGGGTTTCCAAGGATGTGGGAATTTCAGTGCCAAAAGTAGGATAGTCCTAGGCAGAACTGATCTATGGGTCACTGTAACATAAAACAATACTTTAAAAAAAATTTTTTTATTATTATTTACAAGGCCAAGCACAGTTCAAGACCAGCCTGGGCAACATTTTATTCTTAATAATCAAACTTATTATGTGGCCTACCAGTGTCATGCTCTCTACAGAGCTGCAGGAAAGCTATGATCTCATGGTTTGTGGTTTGCACTCACTCGTCTTTTACATTCCCACCAGACTCTAGGAGATTGGTGTGGATTCTATTCCCCAGTTTCCCTCCCCTTTCAGCCTGGGTTCCCTCAAAATGTTTTGTGTTCTTTTCCTCCTGCCTTTCTCATGGGTCTTGACGGAGGCTTTCTAGTTCCTCATTGCTGCTTCTTTCTACCTGTGATATTCCTTATCCTCCCTTTCTTCTTCCTCTCCCCCTCCTCCTCTGGCTGTTTGTCACCTTAACCTTTTCTTCCTTCTGAGGGCAGTTTCTTTTCCTTCATCAATGTAAGCATTGTGTCTTGTGTCTTCGGTAGTGCTCCCTAGCACATTAGATCTCTCTGAATCAACTCATGAGGTTCAACCGGCCTTAGGCTTCAGCAAAATGTAGTGTCACCCTAAGGAGATGACTTCAGGGCCATTGGGAAGGTCTCTCTGCTCCAAACAAGGCAGCTTCATACTCTTAGTGCTGAAGGCCCTAGAAGCCATCAGGTCCATGCTGTTCACTTGAGGCAGGCAAGCATGCCTCCCTACGTGTAGAGGAGACAGAGCAAGGCATTTACATCTTTAGCCTCCAAATAAAATGTACTTTCTACTGCATTTCTCCCAACAAGCTAGTTAAAATAGCCACGATAATTTTTTTTTCTCCTGTTTAGAAAGCTTTGGGTCCCAGCCAGGTGCAGTGGCTCACACCTATAATCCCAGCATTTTGGGAGGCTGAGACAGGTGATCCACTGAGGTCAGAAGTTTGAGACCAGCCTGGCAAAACCCCGTCTCTACTAAAAATACAAAAATAACCGGGCATGGTGAAGGGCGCCTGTAATCCCAGCTACTTGGGAGGCTGAGGCAGGAGAATCACTTGAACCCAGGAGGTGGAGGTTTCAGTAAGCTGAGATCACACCATTGGCCTTTAGCTTGAGCGACAAAGCAAGACTCCATCTCAAAAAAAAAAAAGAAAAGAAAGTTTGGGGTCCTGTAAAATATAATATCACTGATAAACACTCCAGGAAGTATTGACCCATAGGGCCTATCAGTGATTTATCAGTTCAGCATAAACAATTTTCTTACCTGTCTAGAAGCAGGTTTCGACAAGGGCATAGGAAGCAAGTGATAGTATATTAAATCTCCTGAGAGAGGAAAATGAAGCAAGTGGGCAAGTTGAATGTAAATTGTTCTCCAAACTAGTATTTCTCCAAGTGCAGGCTCTAGAACAGCAGCGCCAGCCCTTCCTGAGAGGTTGTTGGAAATACATGTTCTGGCTGGTTACAGTAGCTCAAACACCTGTAATCCCAACACTTTGGGAGATTGAGGCAGGAGGATCTTGAGCCCAGGAATTCAGGACCAGCCCAGGCAATATAGTGAGACCCCCATCTCCAAAAAACGAAAAAATAAATAAGTGCAAATACTCAGGCCCCATCCTAGAATCAGAATATGCAGGGAGCAGGAGAGGGAACTCAGAATCAGTGATTCTCATTGCCCACTAAAGTTTGAGCATGCCTGTTCCAAATTATTCATGGTTTGCCTGGCTGGCTCTGGGTAATAATAAACCAGATCTCCTCAGAGGGGATGTCCCTCAAGCCCACTGGAGATTTAGAAGGTTGTGTTGGTGAAAACACTAACATACTGCATTTTGAGGGGCTGGAAACACAGTGCTGAGGAAGGTGAGTTTTCTTCCCTACTGCCCCTGATTGTGCTTCAGAAATCCCTGTTGACCCTCATAAGTCATTTCCTAACCCTATCCCCAATCCCATGCAAAAAGCATTTTCCCAATCCTCTGCATTGAAACCCATGTCTTACCTGGAACCCCTAACCTTTCCAAGTATGCACACAGTAAAGTGTGCTTTAGACATGAAGACAGAGACTGAATTTTGTTTGCAAGTTCATATACAAGTATGCCAGGCTCATGATGATTTTTATTACCAGATTACCATTTATCTTCTATTAGTGTGTTGACCTAAAAGGAAAAAGCTGAAACAAAATTAAGATAGAGTGCTTATTTGGGCCAAGGTTGAGGACTGCAGCCCGGGGACACACCTCCAGGTTGCCTTGGGGAGTGCTCCAGAGAACAAAATAGAAGCTCAAGTGTTTAAAGAAAAAAGAATGAATCAGAAGAGCAGGTGACTACGAAAGCTGTTGGTCAGGAACTGTCACTGATTTACAGAAGTAACATTGGTTAGTGATTGGCTATACGTTGTTGAATTATAGGATGGATGACACGTTGTGACTGTTTGGTGTCAGTCTAGAGTCCATATAGTGAGTGGAGGTAATTATTTAGCTCAAGGTGGAGTGAGATGTAACTGCTGTTGAATTTTAAATGCCTTTCTGGGCATGATAATTTAAAGGGGCTGGCATTCCTCAGATACATTGTTTTTTCATTTGTAACATTTTTATGATTACTTTTTAGATCATTTGCTTTTAGTGATGTAAGATTCTTAAAAAATGTTCTTAAATTGTGAGAGAAAGATTCTAAAGGAAAATAAAAACATATTTTTAAAAGATTCAATCCAAGAGTTGACAAATTCAGACCTAGAGTTGATCCCAAGCTCTGGCTTATGAGTTTAGCAAGTTTCCCCCCACTTCTTACATTTTTTTTTTGTCCGTTTCCCTTACAGGAACTGAAAAATGAAACCTGGGAATATTCTTCCTCTGTGATATCTTTTGTTAATGGTCAGCTCCTGGGCGATGCATTGGATCTGCAGAAATGGGCCCACGAGGTGTGGGATATAGTTGATGTTAAACCCTCTGCACTTTATGACGCACTCACTGAGGATTTTTCCACTAAATTCTTAAAAGACACCAAGGCAAGTTACACTAATTTTTAAAGAAAAATCATGGAATCTTTGACCCTTTATATTGGTTCAGCCTTAATTATTGGTATCCTAATGAAGGAGATTATAAAAAAGTAGGAGCCTAAGTTTAAAGTCTTGTTCCAGTTCCAGTTGCAAAAAGTTATCATATGGTAGTATGTAAAGCGAGTGTATCTCACAGCATGTGGGCTGCACAGGGAGATCATCTCTGGGCAAACATTTCTTCTCCCCATTAGAGATGCATATGCATGAATTACCCATTTTAAAATATAAAGACTGCCACCTCAGAGAAGGTCAAACCTATCTTCCATTCATCTTGAGTATAAAATATTTGAATTAAGACTGTCCAATATCTAGGCAAGAGCTAAGAGAATGGCAAGTTGATTGAAGAAAGGTGACATGTTAGAGCATGAACACATAGTTGGCAAGAGCAGGCCCAGACAGGCTGTGCCAGTGGGGAGGTTTCTAGTGGCAGAGGATAGTCATGAAGCATAAGGTCCAGAGGTGAGAGACAGGTATCAGGATGTGATGGCGATAGGTTTGGAGGGACTTTGCAGTTCTGTTCGGAAACCTTGTTGTAGCAACGACTACATCATGCAGAAAATAATTTCATGCCCATGGCAGCCTGTGCCCACAGTGACTTGGTGATCTGAGCTGTGCAAAGGCAAAGGCCTTGTCTCATTCATCCTTGTTGAAGCACTGCTCAAACAGACCTGAAACATAATAGGTACTCAGTGAATGTTTGATTGAAAAAAAAACAGTGCACTTTGAAAATTCTAGAAACTCTGGGATGCGGGGAGGAATTTAATGTTCAAATGGTTAATTCCCACAGAGTCAGGAGTCTAGCAGTACATCCTCTGGGAATGGCAGGGGGACAGCAAGGAGGTCACAATTGGTGGGGAGTGAAGCTGGGAAAATGAGTTTCAGTCAAGATTCTTGGTGCCAGCATTACCAAGCTCCTTTGATTGATTGAAGGAGAAAAGGTGTGTATTGAAAGGATACTGGTTATCTCACAATTGACAGGAAAGCTGGACAGCAGCTTTGGAAAACAGGCAGGAATCAACGAGGCCTGGCAGCAGGAAGACGTGGCCAGAGTCACACCGCAGGGATGTGTGGCCAAGGAACTGGCACAGCACTGCTGGCCTTTGTCCACACCACTTTCTTCACCGAGATTAACTGTTAAACACTCCAGTGTCTGCATCATCACTCCCTAGAGACCTAAGCCCAGGCAGGAGCACCTAGCTGGCAAGCCTAGGTTATATTCCCAAAACCTGGTGCTCTCAGCATGGGGAGAGGGAGAATCTGGCCCCTTTAGGATCTAGTGGAGGTGGTGGGACCCTGCAAGGAGTTCCCCAGATGGGAAGGGTATTCAGATTTTAATTAGGAAAAAAAAAATCCAATACATCCTAACAAAAGTTTGAGGCCAGATTATGATTTATTGTGCATCTGAACGGAGAAGTTAGATTTTATCTAGAAGAAAACTGAACCAACCAAGCTTTCCATGAAGAGTATAATGTAATCCTCCTTGCTCTTTGTTGTTGTTGTTGTTGAGACAGAGTCTTGCTGTGTCGCCCAGGCTGGAGTGCAGCGGTGCAAGCTCAGCTCACTGCAACTTTTGCCTCCCCGGGTTCAAGCAATTCTTCTGCTTTAGCCTCCGGAGTAGATGGGACTACAGGCACCAGCCACCACGCCTAGCTAATTTTTGTATTTTTAGTAGAGACAGGGCTCCACCATATTGGCCAGGCTGGTCTTGAACTCCTGACCTCGTGATCCGCCCGCCTTGGCCTCCCAAAGTGCTAGGATTGTAGCGTGAGCCACCGCGCCCAGCCCTCTTTGCTCTTTTGAAAAAATGTTTAGGTCTGTGCAGAAGTAGGCTGGAGAAGGGGAGAGCTTGGCAGCAGGGAATTGGAAAGCAGCTATAGCAGCATGAGCTAGACATAATGAAAGCCTGAAATTTGAGGCAGTGAGGATAGAGGACCTCGATTCCAGAGACAATCCTTAGTTTTTTTTTTTTTTTTTTTTTTTTTTTTGCACAGAGGGTGGGCTTTTCTTGCTAAATAAAACCCAAGGATTTGTTTACTTCTGGTTAGAACGATATGGTAGACAAATATGCTTGCCTGTTTGGCTGCTAGGTGACTGGGACATTACCTTGTGTTACAGTCATTTGAACTCTTATATTGGCATTTTCAGAACTATCTGCTCTGGACTACCTCATAAAGATAATATCTTGATGCACAGGGAAGTTTAATCGTGTCTGGATGGATAGTAAGTCCATTTCCTGAGTCAACCATGAATACCAACATATCGTCTTTATCATCCTGAGCCTCTGAAGTTTACAATATTATGCCTCCTAGTCTTTAGTTAAGGCTAGTCTCTTTTGTAATTAAGAACTTGTACAGACACTGAGAGGCACAAATTAATTATAATTAGTGTGAATGTAATACTTCATTGCTAGATGCCAGATAGCACAATATTATTTCAGTCTTTTAATTTAAAAAAAAGTTAGAGTGACATAAAATAATATGATGCATTTAATTTCATTCATTTCCTAGATTCCTAAGAAAGAGGGCAGGATAAATTATGCACCTTGTTCAATAAGGTGGTTTGTTTTTTTTTTCTTTCTTTTTGTTTTTTTGATATAGAGTCTGTCACCCAGGCTGGAATGCAGTGGTACGATCATGGATCACTGCAGTCTCAAACCTCCCTGGGCTCAGGTGATCCTACTGCCTCAGCCTCCCGAGTAGCTGGGACTACAGACACATGCCACCATGTCTAGCTAATTTTTAAATTTTTTTGTAAAGACAGGATCTCAACATGTTGCCCAGGCTGGTTTCAAACTCCTGGGCTCAAGTGATCCACCCACCTTGACCTCCTAAAGTGCTGGGATTACAGGCATGAGCCAAGGTGGCATTTTAATGTAGGAGAATGGTGCCCAAGATTTGAAATGTACTCCATTAAATATGCTTTGGCTCCTAAATGAATACTATTGTGTTGAAACTAGCATTTTCATTTCTAATGCCTCTTTATAGGGCTAGGCAAGGTCTCACAAATGTTTTTCTCTACCAGAAAGGATATCAAGTGAAAATAAGCTGGGGGCACCTGTGCACGTGAAGAGTGTTACTGAATATAACTTGAAAGCCCAGCATCCTTCTTTTCCCGACCTCTGGTGCTATTACCTGCTATGGATACAGGGACCTGATTTTCCCACTCAGAACAGATGTGGCCTGGCTCTGGTTAGCTAATCTTTGCTGTCTTCGAAAATCCGGGACACACAGTAACCAAATCCATGGTGTTCATGATGGATCTTTCCCAAAAGTACTCAGGAAAGAAGAGAAGTAGAGAAGAATCCCTGGTCTGTTTTCTTCCCCCAACTAGGTGTGGCTATTTCCACACCCCTAGTTGTGATATAGTAGATATCTAGGCCATGTGTTTCACTCCTGTGAGATAGGTTAATGTTTTCCAGAGCTTTCACTACTGAAGGATTTTAAAGATGTATAATATGGGATGGGTGCCGGGGCTCATGCCTATAATTCCAGCATTTTGGGAGGCCAAGGCGGGCAGATCCCTTGAGCTCAGGAGTTCAAGACCAGCCTGGGCAACGTGGTGAAACCCCATCTCTACCGAAAATACAAAAATTAGCCAGGCATGCTGGCTGTGCATGTCTGTAGTCACAGCTACTTGGGAGGCTGAAGTGATCGCTTGTGCCCAGGAAGTCGAGACTGCAGTGAGCCAAGATGGCGCCACTGCACCCCAGCCTGGGGGACAGAGCCAGACCCTGTCTCAAAAATAAACAAATAAATACAGTAATAAAAATAAAAATAAAAATGTGTGAAGTGGATTGTAAAAGCTTGATAAAATGAAATAAACTAATATAGTCGTTCACTTAATTTTACTGTTATATTATCCATTGGTAATGTTATTGAAATCTTATCACTAAAAATATTGTATCTGCTATATTTTTGGTAATTTCTAAAAACTTTCTTTTAAGACATAGACCTGCATTATATTTTTGTCTTTATCTTCATAGCACAATTTTGTGTTTTTGGACATTTGTATTGATTCTTCTCCAATTGGAAGATTGATTTTTGAGGTAAGACCTTTTTTTTTTTTTCTTAAAAATACATCTGTGGGGGTAGGTTCTATAACTGTTGGGCTATTAAATATTTAATCTTTGAAACCTTTTGTCTTTATTTTGTAGCTATACTGTGATGTGTGTCCCAAAACATGTAAAAATTTTCAGGTCTTATGCACAGGAAAAGCAGGGTTTTCTCAAAGTGGCATAAGGCTACATTACAAAGATTCCATTTTTCATCGAATAGTACGAAATGGCTGGATACAAGGAGGGGGTGAGTTTAAAATCTTAAAAACAACTTAATTGCAATATCAAATGAGACAGTCCAAACCTTTCTTTATTTATCTTTATGAAATGTATGTAGACTTAGATATACTTAAAATTAGATTTAAATGAAGACAAATAATGAAGTAAGATATTTGTATTCTTTTAAAAACACCTTAATTATTAAAATAAATAAATCTAAATTATGTTACCAGGAATATTCCACATTCAGAAATGATATAGGAGAGTAGGGTAAACATTTTGTTTTACCAAAATGCAATTTCAAATGCTCATCTAAATTTTTGTACCTAGAAATACAGTGGTTTTAATAGGTGTACTAAGAGTGGGAATTTAAAAATAGAATAAATGGAAAACAACTGATTTCTTACCAAAGATGTTACATTGTTACAAGTAAAAAGTAATGTATAAAGGATTTTGGTTTCTATTTTCTCTTTCTTTTGAGGTCAGGCCTTTGGTTTTTTGTAGTCTGATTAAAAGCACGAAATTAAATTTTGGGGGATACTCCATAGGGAACAGCCAGGCAGCAATTTACAAATAATTGTCTTAGTTTCGAAGGAGATTTGCTTGAACTCGATGACAAATGCAGAAGCTTAAATTAGTGTTTACCTTTTTGTATATGATTTGGGACATTCTGAGGCTGATGAGGAGAAAAATATAGATATATTCCAAGCATCCTGCATGTTAAAGCATTTTCCCTTTGGTTCTCCAAAATGAGATCATATCACAAATATTGTCATCTAACCTCACTTTTAAATGTTTTCCCATATTGTGTTTTTCCACTTAATATGTGGTATCTATCTTCTTGTGCTAACAAACATAAACATACAAAATGTTTAGCGTCTACCAAGTTTTTTTTTTATCATATTGCTATACAAGTTTAATTAATTCCCCAATGGTGAACATTGAGATGGTTTTCCATTTTTGGTTAGTGTAAAACATTTCTTCTGGGGGCCTGTTGGTTTTAGGGCTCCTGACACTGAGTTCACTGTTGACTCTCATGTGCTAGACTCTCAGATGCTGGGTTTTTTTTGTGTTTCTTGCTTTTTTTTTTTTTTTTTTTTTGAGACAGAATCTCACTCTGTTGCCCAGGCTGGAATGCAGTGGCGTGATCTCAGCTCACTGCAACCTCCCCACTCCGGGCTCCAGCAATTCTTTCTGCCTTAGCCTCCCGAGTAGCAGGAATTACAGGCATCCACCCCTATGCCTGGCTAATTTTTGTATTTTTTAAAGTATTTTTTAGTACCTCAACTTGAGTACCTTGACATTTTTAGTACCTTGATTTTTTTTAGCAGCCTTGACTTCCTGGCTCAAGTGATCCTCCCAGCTCAGCCTCCCAAGTAACTGGGACTACAGACATGCACCACCACCATGCCTGGCTAATTTTTGTATTTTTGGGAGAGATGGGTTTTACCGTGTTGGCCAGGCTGGTCTTGAACTCCTGACCTCAAGTGATTCCCCTGCCTCTGCCTTCCAAAGTGCTAGGATTGCAGGTGTGAGCCACCACACCTGGACTCAGATGCTGTATTCTTTTGTTTTGTTTTATTTTTGTTTTTGCTTAGCTCCTACCACCCTTGCAAGATCTTGGAAAAGTAGGTCATATTATTTGTTTGTGTTTTTATTTAAAGTAAAATTTCCCAATAGTAAAGTGCAACTGATCTTGGGTCATGTTTTCAATTAGTGAGGCAGCAGTGTTAAGGACGGTTTGGGAAAAAGTTAGATTGCTAGATTCAAATCCGAGCTCTGATTCATGAAAGTTATACCACCATGGGTAAGCCACTTGGCCTCCCTGAATCAGTCTCTTAATCATAAAATGGGGATAATGATAAGAAGATTACAGGATGTAGTGAGGATTCAATGACCTGGTGTGTTGAAAGTACCAAGCTCTGGAAAGAAACATACTCTCTCCCTCCAGATGTCCAGTTCCCAATGTTACAGGAGAGGGATCTGGATCCAGACCCCAAGAGAGGGTTCCTGAATCTCTCACAAGGAAGAATTCAGGGCGAGTTTGTTGAGTAAAGTGAAAGTAAGTTTATTAGGAAAGTAAAGGAACAGAAGAATGACTGCTCCATAGACAGAGCAGCCCCAAGGGCTGCTGGTTGCCCGTTTTTATGGTTATTTTTTGATTATATGCTAAAGGTGGATTATTCATGCCTCCCTTTCTGTGGCCATATAGGGTAACTTTCTGATGTCATGGCGTTTGTAAACTGTCATGGTGCTGATGGTAGTATAGCAGTGAGGACAACCAGAGGTCACTCTCATCGCCATCTTGGTTTTGGTGGGTTTTAGCCGACTTATTTACTACAGCCTGTTTTATCAGCAAGCTCCTTATAA
The DNA here is from genome assembly GCF_009761245.1 of Sapajus apella. Classification (NCBI taxonomy): domain Eukaryota; kingdom Metazoa; phylum Chordata; class Mammalia; order Primates; family Cebidae; genus Sapajus; species Sapajus apella. Next base: position 40,286,027 of record NW_022436946.1, read on the forward strand.
CCTGTACCTTGTGTCCACCTCCTATCTCATCCCGTGACTTAGAATGCCTTAATCATTTGGGAACGCAGCCTAGTAGGTCTCAGCCTCATTTTACGCATCTCCTATTCAAGTTGGAGTTGCTCTGGTTCACATGCCTCTGATACCACAGGACCCTGTAGGATTTTGGAGGACAGAGGCTAAACATGGTTTTGTGCTGTGCCTTAGGATGCTTTCAGGCACTGTTGCTTGCCCTTTGGGACTAACAGGCTCTACCCAGTCAACACTGCCTGCTCCTCCCCCCACAGCTCATCTTCTGACCTCTTAGACACTCTGTTGCACACACCAGCCTCTGGCAGCCTCCTAAGCACATCAAGCATGCATGGGCCCTGAGGCCTTGCTTGTTTTGCGTGGGCACACACCACCCAGCTGTTCCTCCAGGTATCCCTTGCTTCACCCGTTTCTGATTCTCGCCCAGAGTTCATCTCAGCAAGGCCTTACTGGACCATGTATGAAACTGCCATCTTCCTCTCCACACACTCCGCTCCTGCCACCCTCCTACTCTTTACCCTGCTTTATCTTTCTTCCTAGCACTTTTCATCACTAGACACGCAACCATATGTTTCTTAGTTCTTTTGTTTATTGTCTGTTTCTCTAAATTCTGTGGGGGCAGAAATTTTTATCTATTTTATTCACTATGGTATCCCAGGAACTAGAACAGTGCTTGAGATATAGTAAGTGCTTAACAAATACTTATAGAAAGAAAAGAAGGAAGAAATAAAGAAAGAGAGAAAGAGTAAAAATAGGTAGTTAAACAGGAAACATACATTCTCTGCATTTTTAAAGTACAAGGTTAAAGAGGATATCAACTCGTTACACCACTTTGGTTCGATTCCCCCTCGGGCTCCCTTGAGGCCTACTTCCTTCAGAAGGATCTAAAAAAAAATCGATACCAACTCTTTGTTAATCAAAGAAAATGAAATGAACTTTTTTACACAAAAAGGATCATGTTTTACATAAGACTAAAAGATATATCTTGGGTAAGGATATCCAGAACCTGCCAAATAATTCCAGTAAGAAAATTCAAACACTTAAGAAAGACTCGTTTTCCGGTAGCCCATTAGTCACAGAACAGTTACCAAACTATTAACAATTAAACCTACCTATATATTAGAAATACATTTCATTTCACCTATACATCCAACACACTTTGAAATGGATAGAGGAAAATATTAACCGGATTTAGGAAAAAAAAATACCTATTGAACTCATATATTATATTATTATTATTATTATTTTGAGACAGAGTCTTGCTCCATAGTCCAGGCTGGAGTGTGTGACACCAGCTCAGCTCACTGCACCCTCCACCTCTGGGGTTCAACAGATCCTTCTGCCCCAGCCTCCCTAGTAGCTGGGACTATAGTCATGTGCCACCATGCCCAGCTAATTTTTTCTGTTTTTAATAGAGCTGGGGTTTCACCATGTTGACCAGTTTAGGCTGGTCTTGAACTCCTGACTTCAAGTGATCTGGCCACCTTGGCCTCCCAAAGTGCTGGGATTACAGGCTTGAGCCACTGTTTCCAGCTGAACTCATATATTATTGCTTAAAGAGAACCTACATAATTCTTACTTCAGTGTTCCCTTGTTTTAAAAAAAGTGGAAATCCATAGTCCAGAGGCTCTCTTTAAGAATGAGTGCTGCTATGGTGTGAGTTGGCTGAAGGTAAAGAGGTATGAATGAAAGTAGGAAAAACAAATAAAGTAGAAGAATGAGCCACTGATAAGCACAATGTTTATAACTCATAAAACATTTCATTCATGTTGTGAATTTTCACAATCATTACAAAATAATTAATTTGCTTCAGGCTTTCCATCTGACTTACATTTATAGGATTTCTTTCCAGTAGGAGTTTTCACATGACTTTTAAAGTAACTGTCTAAATGAAGAACTTTTCTGTGTTTTCCTAACTACTGGGGTTCTAACCAAGTGTGTATGTTTATATTTATAAGGTCCATCCCCAGTGTATATTAGAATGGATTTGAGTGAAATGAAGGCATTCCCACATTCTTTTTTTGAGACAGGGTCTTGTTCTATCACCCAGGCTGAGTGCAGTGGTACAATCACAGCTCACTGCAGCGTCAACCTCCTGGGCTCAAGGGATCTTCCCACCTGAGCCTCCCAAGCAGCTGGAACTACCGGCACGCATTACCATGCCCAGCTAAGTTTTAAACTTTTTCTTTGTGAAGACAAGGTCTCTGTATGTTGCCGAGGCTGGTCCTGAACTCCTGAACTCCTGAACTCAAGCAATCAATCCTCTTACCTCAGCCTCCCCAAAGTGCTGGGAATATAGGCAGGTGGGTCTTAGTCTGTCATCTAGGCTGGAATGCAATGGCACAATCATAGCTGTCACTGCAGCCTTGAATTCCTCCCACCTCAGCCTCCCAAGTAGCAGGGATTACAGGCACACATCACCATGTCCAGTTAATTCTTAAAAATTTTTTGTAGAGACAGTCTTACTGTATCGCCCAGGCTGATCTTGAACTTCTGGCCTCAAGCAACCCTCCCACCTCAGCCTCCCAAAGTGTTGGGATTACAGGCATGAGCCACTACACCTGGCCACATTCTGTACATTCAGAGTTTTTCTCCAGAATGAGTTGTTTATGTTATCAAGTAGAACTAGAACACCAAAGGCCATTACCACATTTCCTCTCTTCATAAGACGTTTCTTCAGTGTGAGTCCAGAAGGATCTTTTGAGATAAATTTAATGCATTTTATTATTATCATCATATTTAGCAGAATGATGAAGATGATGATAATGAGAGGGGCATTCTAGAAGCATGTGATGCTGCATGGGCATGACACTCTGCCAAGTACTGCCCGAGTGCTCTACCTGTGTTATTTCATTTCATCCTAAGAGCTACCTGTGAGGCAGTTACCATTATCCCTGTTTATAGAGATGAGCAAACAGGCTTGGAAAAAGTAATGGACATCAACATTTTAATCAAAATCATCTGACTTTAAAGTTTGCTTTAAACCACTATCCAGCATCTCTGAATTTGTTGTCAGACGTATAGAAATAATATCAGATATATAAGGCTGAATTCAAGAGGGTGGACTATGGCCACAAAAAAGAATAGTAAATACAATTGAAATGGTGTCAATATAAAATATTCACCTAGGAGATCTGAAGCAGAGGACAAGAGTAATGTTGGTGGGTGTGGGAGGGAGGGGGCAAAGGAGTGGGACCAATGGGTAGGTAAGTTAGCAGGGAGAAGACCACCTGGGCAGATTTCCCTGAGTGAAACAACCTCTACGATCTGAAGGAATTGATGCTGGGGGGCCCTCAGCTTCCCCATTTTCAGATTTAGCCTTCAGCCCTGACAACTTCCTTTCCAGAGCTGCCTGGGGCTGTATAGTAAACCATGGCTGTGTGTTAGGTGAGTTGGGTTGGAGACTTAAGGCTTATCAATTAACTTCTGAGCCAGCTTTATGAGTAGTATAATTTAAATGCTGCATGGCCTTTCTGGGATAAATTCTCTTTAAATACTTGGTGTTGCATCAGTTTTCTTTTAAAAATAGCACACACACTTTTGTTATAGGTAAATTGCTCATACTGACTTTAAAAAACATAGTCCTTCAATAAATATTTATTGAGCACTGTATTCAAGGAAGGAGTGGAGTAGAGATCTGAAGTTAGTAGAGAGATTCTGATGGGGAGGATGGTGGGAGAGAGGACAGATCTCAGAGCCTGCTCTTTTCACTAGCGTTAGCTTTGCTCCTCTTTTAGCTGTGGATAGATAAAAAATAACTTATTCATGGACGAGGACATGGAGTCTTTTTATAGTGGGAGCATTGCCTAAACCAAAATATACATATCATATGAATACCTAAAAAAAACCTTGTTCCATTATGGGAAACTTTATTTCTAATACACTAGGTAAATAGTTATCACTATAGGATATGAAATTTTGAACATGAATTCTGTTTGCAGCACCTATTTTTTAATTCATTTTCTTGTTTTTTTCTTTTCTTTCGAGACAGAGTCTTACTCTGTCACCCAGGCCGGAATGCAGTGGCGCAATCTCAGTTCACTGCAATCTCCGCCTCGTGGACTCAAGCAATTCTTGTGTCTCAGCCTGCCACCACACGCAGCTAATTTTTGTGTTTTTAGTAGGGGCAGGTTTCACCATGTTGGCCAGGCTGGTCTCAAACTCCTAGCCTCAAGTGATTTGCCTGCTTCAGCCTCCAAAGTGCTGAGATTATAGGTGTGATCCACCTCACTTAGCTCTATCTTTTATATATATTCTAAAAAGAACTCACTTTTCCTGTTTTAGCCTTTCAGCTTAATCTTGATCTCAGAAAAGTATAATGGACTGTGGAATAACTTAGGAAGTAAGCAGAATTTATGTAAATACACTTTTGGAAAACTGTGGCCACAATTATAATTTAATGCTTTATCCTTTCAAAAGTTTGCATTATCTATGAATGTAAAAGTGATTACAAAATATAAGTGAAATTATCATAGTAATATTTTCATGGTATAGATATTGAACAATTAGGTAACTTACTCTATTCATTGGTATAAGTGGAATCATATTGTATTTTTTTTTTTCTGAGTTGGAGTTTCACTGTTGTTGCCTAGGCTGCAGTGCAATGGTGTGATCTCTGCTCACTGCAACCTCTGCCTCCTGAGTTCAAGTGATTCTCCTGCCTCAGCCTCCCAAATAGCTGTGATTATACATGCCTACTACCACAAATGGCCAATTTTTATATTTTTAGTAGAGACAGGGTTTCACCATTTTGACCAGGCTGGTCTCAAATTCCTAACTTCAGGTGATCCTCATGCTTTGGTCCCCCAACGTGCTGGGATTACAGGTGTCAGCTACCACACCTGGCCTATTCGTTTTTATTTATTTTTTTTTAATTGAGATGGAGTCTCATTATGTTCCAGGCTGGTCTCGAACTCCTGGGCTCCAGTGATTATCCCACCTCAGCCTTGGAATCATCATTTAAAGCATCATTTTTTCCCTGTCATTACTATGTCCTGAGTCTTTTTATCTCAAAATTCAAACATTTATTTATTGTTATTTCTCAGATATAGTGTCTGGAAAAGGAGATAATGGAGAGTCGATTTATGGACCAACATTTGAAGGTGTGTATCTTTAAATTTTGTTAGTTATATATTAGCTGATTACTTAAACTTAACAGGACTGGACAGTTTCACAATTACAAATAAGATACCACTGGGGACAATACTTACAGTAAAAGTAAGAGTTAAAAATGAGCAGGTGGAGGGAAGCGCACCCTAAGGCCAGACCAGAGCAGCTTCATATATACATATTTTTTTCACTTGCCTAATGATATTATTTCTTTAGGATAAATCCCAGAATTAGGATTATAGAGTCAATGGCAATTTATATTTTTAAGGCTTGTAATTTCCCGTGCTCATACTTAGAACTGGTACCTTGATAGTCATTCTATTTACATTGATGTTAGGTGGCCGGGTGTGGTGGCTCATGTCTATAATCCCAGCAGTTTGGGAAGCCGAGGTGTGCGGATCACTTGAGGTCAGGAGTTCCAGCCTGGCTGATATGGCGAAACCCCACCCCTACTGAAAATACAGAAATGAGCTGGGCCTGGTGGCACACCCCTCCCACCTCCTCAGGAGGCTGAGGCAGGAGAATCATTTGAACCTGGGAGGCGGATGTTGCAGTGAGCTGAGATGGTGCCACTGCACTCTAGCCTGGGTGACAGAGTGAGACTTGGTCTAAAGAAAAGATTGCTGTCAGTAGAAAAACTGAGAACACTGTATAGCATTTACAACAAAAGTAGGTGACAAGGTATCTACTTAAATTCCAAAATAAAAACAGGTAAGGGCAAGTAGCCAATCCACAGCCATGAAATCTGCACGGTATCGACATCTGTGTGGAGAGGGCAGGTTTTCCCAAAAATAGGGTACTTAGGATCTCCTAAGTAACCAATAGTGTGTAAGTACAAGGGGTCCCCAGGAGGGTTGGAAGAGGTGGGAGCAGTCTAACCCTGTGCACTCTTGAAATTGATCTGACAACGCTCTTCCAAGACAGGCTCCCATTTGCAGGTGGAGCTCCTGGGAATGACATCGAAATTATGCAGGATATAGGGACAATAATGACAAAGAGGGAATAGGAACAGAGCCAGCAATTTAAGGAAGCAAGCCACCAGATTTTCAACACGCAAGAGGGAGCTTTTTGAAACTAGAAAATCTGTTTTCCGTCTAAAAAACACATCTTTTAAACATTTAGGAAAACTAATGGCACCCTGTATAACAAAGAGAGGTTCTCTGAAAGAAAATGATGTTTATTCAGGAATAGGACATTGCAGTGGGCATATGTGTGCCATAGTAAGCAATATGCATATTCAGGAAGGTAAAGGGAGACACAGGGTTTTAAAGGAAAATTGGGGAAGATTACATAATTGTTTTGAAATGATAATTATCCTTGGCTACGGCTACCAGCAACAAGGGTGACACCAGTCCAAGGTTGGGCTGGGCAGGTGTCCTTGCAGAAGTGTTAATATTTCTGGCGTAAGGTTGCAATGACCTTTATACCAGGTTGTGGCTTTTGTAGTTTTTTGTGATTGTTTTGTTATCAGGCATACAAGTGTGAGAACTCTCTGTTCATAGTTTTCCTTGGCTCTGTTTGTCAGCATTTCTTAAACACACATGACTACATTTTGATTCTGACAACTATTACACTAATTTTATATTAAAATAAACAGTAGGCTGGGCGCAGTGGCTCATGCCTGTAATCCCAGCACTTTGGGAAGCTGAGGTGGGTGGATCACCTGAGATAAGGAGTTCAAGACCAGCCTGGCCACATGGTGAAACCCTGTCTCTACTAAACAATACAAAAATTAGCCAGGCATGGTGGCAGGTGCCTGTAATCCCAGCTCTTTGGGAGGCTGAGGCAGTAGAATCACTTGAATCCCGGAGGCAGAGGTTGCAGTGAGCTGAGATCGTGCCACTGCATTCCCACCTGTGTGACAGAGGGAGACTCTGTCTCAAAAAATAAATAAATAAAATGAACAATAGAAGTTTCAAGGTCTTCGGGAGGCCGAGATGGGCATATCACAAGGTCAAGAGATCGAGACCATCCTGTCCAACATGGTGAAAACCCATCTATACTAAAAAATTCAAATATTAGCTGGGTGTGGTGGCATGAGCCTGTAGTCCCAGCTACTTGGGAGGCTGAGGCAGGAGAATTGCTTGAACTCAGGAGGCGGAGGTTGCAGTGAGCCAGGATCGCGCCACTGCACTCCAGCCTGGTGTCTGGTGACAGAGCGAGACTCTCTCCAAAACAAACAAAAAAACGTTTCAACGTGATTATAAGAATAAAGAGAATAAGGAGCAGAGTAACATCAGCACTGATAGTGAATGTACTCTAGAAAGATATGTCCAAAGGGTACAGTTGACCCTTGAGCAACACGGTTTTGAACTGTACGAGTCTACTTAAAGAAACTGACAGTTTTTTGGTTTTTTTGTTTTTAAATAGAGACAGGGTCTCAACTATATTCCCCAAGCTGAACTTGAATTCCTGGGCTCAAGCAATCTTCCCACCTTAGCTTCCTAAGTAGGTGGGACTGCAGGCACCTGCTACCACATCTAGCTTGGATTTTTTTCAATGAATACATTAGAACGTTTTTTGGAGAAGCTGCCACTGCAGCTATACCATCAAATGTGAAAACCTTGCACTTTTTTGTGAAATACCTTTACCTCCATTTTTTTTTTCAAGGGACAGGGTCTCACTTTGTCATCCAGGCTGAAGTGCAATGGCATGATCATAGCTCATGGTAACCTTAAACTCCTGGGCTCAAGAGATCCTGCTGCCTCACAGCCTCCCAAGTAACTAGGACTACAGGTGCATGCCACCATGCCTAACTAATTAAAAAAAAAAAAAAACCTGGTAGAGATGGGGTCTTTTTCTGTTGTCCAAGCTGGTCTCTAACTCCTGGGCACATGTGGTCCTCCTGACTTGGCCTCCTGAGTCATTGGGATTACAAGTGTGAGCCGCACACCTAACCTGCAAAATATCTTTTGTCTTATATTGAAAATGCAGCTTTTATAAGAAAGGCATACCTATAGATTCTAATATGATTTGAGAAAAAGCAAAGCTATTATGTGACAACTTAAAGCAAAAGGAAGGTAAAAATTTGAAGCTGGAGAATTTAATTTCAGCAAAAGATGGTTTGATAATTTTAGAAAAAATTTGGCTTCAAAAATGTCCAGATAACAGGAGAAGCAGCTTCTTCTGACCAAGAGGCAGATGAATTCCAAGATATCATTAACAAAATGAGAAGAAAAAGGATATCTGCCTGAACAAGTTTTATGGGAGACGAAAGTGACCTATTCTGGAAGGAAAAAAAAAAAAAAAAGCCACAGAAAGGCTGGGCACTGGCTCACGCCTGAATCCCAGCACTTTGGGAAGCCAAGGCAGGCAGATCACTTGAGGTCACGAGTTCAAGACCAGCCTGGCCAACATGGTGAAACCCTGTCTTTACTAAAAATACAAAACCTAGCTGTGCTTGATGGCAGGCGCCTATAATGCCAGCTACTCAGGAGGCTTAGGCGGGAGAATTGCTTGAACCCGGGAGGCGGAGGTTGCAGTGAACCAAGATCCCGCTGCTGCACTCCAGGCTAGGGGACAGAGCAAGACTCTGTCTCAAAAAAAAAAAAAAAAAAAAGCCACAAAAGACATTTATTAGTAAGAGAAGCAAGCACTAGTATTTAAGGCAGGAAGGAGTAGGCTAACTACTGTTTTGTGCCAATGCAGTTGGGTTTATGATCGAGACTGCCCTTAACCATAAAGCTGCTAACCTAAACACCCACTGCCAGCCTTTTGGTTGTACAAAGGGACGGGGGAAAAAAAAACCCTTTTCCTAGATTGGTTCCATCAATACTTTCTCCCTGAGACCCAGTAAGGGACTACCTTTTAAAAAGTTCTTTTGATATTGAACAATGCCCCTGGCCACCAGAACACCATGGGTTCAACACCAAAGGCGTCAAAGTGGTCTATTTGCCCCCAAGCACAGCCTGTCTAATTCAGCCGCTAGTCGGAGTCATAAGCACCTTTAAGGCTGATTGCACATGGTACTCCATGGAAAGGATTGTCAGCTTTATGGAGGAGAAGCCCAACAGGGAGAACATCATGAAAGGATTATGCCATTCAAGATGCCATTGTTGTCATAGAAAAAGCCGTCAAAGCCATCAAGCTCGAAACAAGTTTCTGCTGGAGTAAATTGTGCCCAGATGTTGTGCGTGACTTTACAGATTTATGACAGAGCCCATCAAGGAAATAATGAAAGATCTGTGGATATGGCAAAAAAGATGAGGGATGAATGGTGTCAAGATATGGATCTCGGAGAATTCAAGGCCTAGTATATGCCACAGCAGAGGCATTAAAAGAAGATGACTTGATGGAGACGAGTGCCTCCAAACCAGTACCAGATGATGAGGAAGAAGACATAGAATAAGCAGTGTCAGAAAGCAGATTGACACTAGGCAAGCTGGCAGAAGGGTTCCAGTTACTCAAGACTAGATTTGACTTCTTTTACAACATAGACCTTTTTATGGTAGGAGCAATGAAACTAAAGCAAAGAGTGGAAGAAGGATTGATACTGTATGGAAACATTGCTAGAGAAATGAAAAAGCAAAAAGTCAAGCAGAAATTATAATGTATGTCCATAAAGTGACACTGAGTGTGCCCGCCTTTACTGCTTCCCCTTCCACCTCCTCCACCTCTCTCTGCCACCCCTAAGACAGCAAGACCAACCCTTTCTCTTCCTCTTCCTTAGCCTACTCAGTATGAATACTGTTATGATGATCCACTTCTACTTATTGAATAGTAAATATATTTTCTCTTTCTTATGATTTTCTTTATAACATTTTATCTTCTCTATTTTATTATAAGGATACAGTTTACAATATATTTAACTTGCAAAATACATGTAATCGACTATTTATGTTATTGGTAAGGCTTCTAGTCCATTGCAGACTATTAGTAGCTAAGTTACTGTGGAGTCAAAAGTTATGTGTGGATTTTTGACTGCTCCGAGGGGTTGGTGTCCCTAACCCCTGCATCGTTTAAGGGTCAACTATAGATCAAAACTCTTAACAGTCTATATCAAAATAAGCTAAAAGAAGCCTGGGAAACATAGCAAACCCCATCTCTACAAAAAATACAAAAATTAGCCGGTGGCACACACCTGTAATCTCAGCTACTCGGGAGGCGAATGTGGGAAGATCACTTGAGCCTGGGGGGCAGAGGTTGCAGTGAGCCAAGATTGTACCACTGCACTCCAGCCTAGGCAACAGAGCGAGACCTTGTTTAAAAAAAACAAACAAACAAAAAAGCTAAAAGACATTAAGAAAATGATACAAGACATGAAAGAGCTCATAGAAAAACTTAACCATGATGTGGCAGAGCTGAAGAAAGCAATAAAAGAAAAATAATGTCAGAAGTGAATAAACTACAAGGAACATAAGAGGAAATAAAAATACAACATATATCCTAAAAGAAGTACAAAGTAGGAAGAGGAATTTTTTTTGTTTTAATTTTTGTGGGTACATGGTAGGTATCTATCTTTATGGGGTACTTGAGATGTTTTGATACAGGCATGCAATGTGAAATAATCACATCATGTAAAATAAGATATCCATCCCCTCAAGCAATTATGCTGTGTATTACAATCCAATTGTATGCTCTTTATTTAAAAAGATACCATTATTATTGACTATAGTCGCTCTGTTGTGCTATCACATTCGAGGTCTTATTCATTTTTTCTAATTTTTTTGTGTGTGCCTATTAACCATCCCCACCTCCCCTCGTTACCCCCCACTACCTGTCCCAGTCTCTGGTAACCATCCTTCTACTCTTTGTCTCCATGGTTTCATTTGTTTTGATTTTTAGATCTCACAAATAAATGAGAACATGTTATGTTTGTCTTTCTGTGCCTGGCTTATTTCACTTAACATAATAACCTCCAGTCCCATCCATGTTGTTGCAAATGACTAGATCTCATTCTTTTTTAATGGCTAGATAGTACTCTATTGTGTATATGTACCACACTTTCTTTCTCCATTTATCTGTTGATGGACATTTAGGTGGCTTCCAAATCTTAGCTTTGGTGAACAGTGCTGCAACAAACATAGGAGGGCAGATATCTCTTTGATAAAATGATTTCCTTTCTTTTGGGTATATACCCAGCAGTGAGATTGCTGGATCATATGGTAGCTCTATTTTTAGTTTTTTGAGGAACCTCCAAACTGTTCTCCATATTGGTTGTACTAATTTACATTCCCACCAACAGTGTACAAAGGTCCCTTTTTCTCCACATCCTTGCCAGCATTTGCTATTGCCTGTTTTTTGGGTAAAAGCCATTTTAACTGGAGTGGGATGATATCTCATTATAGTTTTGGTTTACATTTCTTTGATGATCAGTGGTGTTGAACACCTTTTCATATGTTTGTTTGCCATTTGTATGTCTTCTTTTGAGAAATAACTATTCAGTTCTTTTGCCCATTTTTAAATTTGATTATTAGCTTTTTTCCTATAGAATCATTTGAACTCCTTATATATTCTGGTCATTAATCCCTTGTCAGATGGGTAGTTTGCAAATATTTTCTGTGAGTTTTTTGTTTTTGTTTTTTCTTTGTTTTTGAGACAGTCTCACTCTGTCACCCAGGCTGGAATGCACTGGTGCAATCTCAGTTCAGTGCAACCTCCGCCGCCTGGGTTCAAGCAGTTCTCTTGCCTCAGCCTCCCAAATAGCTGGGATTACAGGCGCACACCACCACTCCTGGCTGATGTTTTTAGTAGAGACAGGGCTTCACCATGTTGGCCAGTGTAGGGTCCAGCCCTACAGGGTCCTGTAAGCCCCTCCCTGCTGATGTGGAGATGAGAAACTGTGGAAATAAAAGATACAAGAGAAAAAGAAAACAGAATTTGGACCCAGGGGTCCACTGCCAACCAAAACGCAGAGTCCGGTAGTGGCCCCGAGTGCCGAGACACTCTGACTTTTATTTAGTACACAGCAGGGGGCAGGGTAGGTAGGGTGAGGTAATGGTGGTCAGTGATAGGGTCAGGTAAATTATGTGTCTTGGAGATAAGGGCCCAGGTCTTTTAAGTAGCCGAAGTGAGGAGAAAACTTAATGCGTTAGCACTTTTCTCATACTTGTTAAAGGGGAACAAAGACATTAAGATTTATATTACTACTACTGTTCTTATTTTTTGGGAAAAAGAGAAACCAGGTGCAGAAGCGAGTGTGAAAGTGGACAGAGAACGTGACCACTGAAGCACAGCATTGCATAGAGACAGTTAAGCCCCTGGATGTCTGCAGGTGTACCTTACAGCCATCAGGCCTACCACTAGAGCTTGGGGAAGTGGAGTTTTCTTCTAACTTCCCCAGGAAGGAGACATCTCAGCCATTTTGGATGTCCCCTTCCCTAGCTGGCTAAACAGTGGGCACTTTCCCAGCGCTGGTCCTGTCGCACAGTTGAGGCGCCCTCCAGCAGCTGTTATCCTGGTATGACAGAGGACTTAGAGCATCTTGCTTTAGGACCACTTTGTTCACCGTGTCACCTTAGCTCCATGCTTCAGAACCCAATAATCATTAGTAAACTTAAAAGGTTATATTGAATATATGTATGTGAATAACTATGTGATTATATATGGTTATATATATATATATATATATATATATATATATGAATAACTATGTAGCTATAGCTCTAATTCTTTTCTAGCTCTTTATTTATATGGGAACAGGCTGAGGCTTTAGACCCTTGCCTTGGCACTTGTGGGATCTTCCACAGGGTTTCCTGCCCACAGGCCAGGCTGGTCTTGAACTCCTGACCTCAAGTGATCCACCCACCTCGGCCTCCCAAAGTGCTGGAATTATAGGTGTAAGCTACCACTTTAGTCATCTCTTTGTTTCCTTTGCTGTGCAGAAGCTTTTTAACTTGATGTGATCCCATTTGTCTAGAGAGTTTCCCTGATGTTTTCTTGTAGTAGTTTCATAGTTTGAGGGCTTAGACTTAAGTCTTTAACCCATTTTGATTTGTTTTTTTTTTATATGGTGAGAGGTAGGGGTCTAGTTTCATTCTTCTGCATATGGATATCCAGTTTTGCCAGCATTATTTATTGAATTCTTTTCCTCAGTTTATGTTCTTGACACCTTTGTCGAAAATGAGTTCACTATGGGTGTGTGGATTTGTTGCTGGATCCTCTGTTGTGGTCCATTAGTTTATTTGCCTGTTTTTATGCTAGTACCATACTGTATTGGTTACTATAGCTCTGTAGTATAATTTAAAGTCAGGTAATGTGATTCTTTCAGTTTTGTTCTTTTTGCTTAAGATAGCTTTGGCTATTCTGGGTCTTTGGTGGTTCCATATACATTTTAGGATTTTTTTTTTCTATTTCTGTGAAGAATGTCATTGATAATTCCTTTTTAGAAGAAAACAGCTTTACTGAACAGGTAGCGTTACAGCTCCAATGGTATTACAGTTCTGTGACTGCTCCTGTAGAGCAGAGCTACCCCCTAGGCAGAGAGTAGCAGCTCAGGATGGTTTTGTAGTCACATTTATACCCACTTTTAATTGTATGCAGTTTAAGGGGTGGTTTATGCAGGAAAGGGGTAGTAACTTTTGGATCATTAGATGCCATGGAAAGGGCCAGTAACGCCTAGGTGTTGCCATGGCAACAGTAGATTGACATGGCACACTGGTGGGCGGGTCTGATTGAAAGCTGCTTTCACCCTGGCCCTATTTTAGCTAATCCTCAATCTGGTCCATTGTTTGAGCCCCACCCCTGGAGTCAGGTCCTGTCTCCTACCTCATTTCCCCCTCAGAAATTAGATCCTTCTCCTTAAGGGGGCTACAGAAGGGTGAAGGTCAGTCTTCTGTGACTGCTTCCTGCTGAGCTCGTGGGCACAGGCCCTGCCTAGCACCAGAGGAGTGAAAAATCTCTGGATACCTGATGTAAGGGGCCCAGAGACAGGATACTTTCATTCTCCAGATCAGTAGATGGGATAGGTCCGAAGCCTTGTGCCAGCATTGTTTTTTGTTTGTTTGTTTGTTTTGTTTTTGCCTGAAACTGGTGTAGTCTGGAAAACACAAACTTTTACTCAGAGGTTAAATAAGCAAGGGCCAAATATTAGAAACAGATAGCTATCCAAGATCCTGCAAGAGGTAAAAACCAGTGAGACTTGGGAAGGCACTTGATAGTTGACCAACTATAGTTGGGATCAGTGCTCTGATTATATCTGTGTAACCAGGTAGCTTGTTCATAGATCTTTTCAATGTTAACCTCAGCTTGTCTAGAGTTGTTAAAATATGTGCAGCAGGTTTTATTAATAACTGCACAGACTCTACCATGTTCAGCTAGTAAATAATCCAATGCTAATGTGTTATCGGGAACTACATTTGCAAAAGAGCCTAAGGACTCTTGAATTCCCTTTAATGCCTGACCCGTGTTGGTGGCTAAGGATTCTAGGGATTGAGTCAAGTTCATTAGAGTTGACTCATGGTAGGCAAAGCTGCCCCCAAGGTGCTGCTAGTCCTAGCACTGCCAATTCCTGCCAGAATTAATCCTATTACTCACTTCTGGTATTCTTGGGTGTTATGGGGTTATAGACAGTGACTCCTGGAGGGGCAAGAGTGACCAGCATACGTTCACCTCTGTTCCAAGTTTTTGATATACAAGGGAAAGCTACTCCTAAGAGAACAGGTGACTCCCTAGGGTGTTAGGAGCAGTTCAGGTTGTAACTTCTTCCCATTCATGGCACAAACAAAAATGAGCCAGCTGGGGCATAAACAGAAGCCCTACAGGGTATAGTATTTATGCCTTGCTGCGAAGTTGTGTCTATAGAGATACTTTTTTCCTGTTCCAATTGATGTGGTGGGACACTCTGTTTTCTGGAAAGGGTCACTCCCATCTTCCCAGACTAGGCAGTTGTTTTTACCTTGTATGTTCTGACCCATAAGGCTCTCCTCACTTACAAGTGGAATTCCTTTCACCTTGCTGTGGCCTTAGGAATGTGACAACTAAAGTTGGATCAGAGCATCACAGGGAGGCTTCTGCTCTTGTGTCATAAACACAACGGTGGCTGCAAAAGATAGAATCATTAGTGCACTGGAGATATAGATACCCAATTTCCCAGGTCCAGGCTATGGTGGCGGGGGTTCAAGTAGAATCCGTTAAGTGGAGGAGAGTTCCATTTAACAAGTAGGGGTTTGGGGTTTGGGGATCGCTATGGTTAGTTAGGAGGTTGCAGGAGTATGTTAGTGAGATTTCCCAGATAAGCCAGAAGATAGAACTGTCTGTCCTGGGGATGTTCATGACAAATCCGGCAACCATGAAGATGATTCTCTGATGCAATACTTGTCAAAATATTTACTATAGAGTTGTGTTCCCACCCACACTGGGCCAAGGTGACTAGGAGAGCAAACAGGATGAACAGTGACAACATGGTGTTCCCTTGGGCCTTAGCATGGCCTCTACACCCAACAAGGAAAAAAGAGGTGTTTCCCAGGAGGTTGGTTAAAGCTACATAAAAGAAGTATTGTAATCAGAAAGAAGAAAAAAATTAAAGCTCCAGCAGAAATGGCACTGACTGATCTTCCAAGTGGGACCTGGATGAAGATCTCTCCAGGATACCTCTGCTGGGAAGAGCTCAGTGTGGCTGCCTCAGTGGGAGGGGCCTGCACCACCAGTCTGCTGGTCAGAGAAGTGGGCCCCACCTGAGGGAGATGGCACTGTGGCCACTCTGCTAGTAGGCTGTCTTTGGTATTTGATAGGGATTGCATTGACTCTGTAGATTGCTTTGGATAGTATGGACATTTTAACACTATTAATTCTTCCAACCTATGAACATGAAATAGCTTTTCATTTTTTGGTTGTCCTCTTCAATTTCTTTCATTAGTGTTTTATAGTTTTCATTGTAGGGTTTTTCACTTCTTTGGTTAATTCCTATTAATTTAGTTTTATTTGTAAGTTGGATTAATTTTTAGATTTCTTTTTCAGATTGTTAACTGTTGGCATATAGAAATGCTATTGATATTTGTATGTTTTTCTATCCTGCAACTTTACTGAATTTATTTATCAGTTCTAATAGTTTTTTTTGTGTGTGTGGAGTCAGTAGGCTTTTCCAAATATAAGATCATGTCATCTGTAAACAAGGATAATTTGACCTCTTTCTTGTTTTTGTTTTTTGAGAGAGAGGTCTCTCAACACTGTCACCTAGGCTGAAGTGTAGTGGTGCAGTCTTGGCTCACTGCAACCTCTGCATCCTGGGTTCAAGCGATTCTCCTGTCTCACCTTCCTGAGTACCTGGGATCACAGGGAACCTGCCACCATGCCTGGCTAATTTTTTTGTATTTCTAGTAGAGACGGGGTTTCACCATGTTGGCCAGTCTTGTCTGGAACTCCTGACCTCTAGTGATCTGCCCGCCTCAGCCTTCCAAAGTGCTGGGATTACACATAGCATAGCATGAACCTGACAATTTGAAGCAGAACAGCCAACACCAAGACGTATTTTCATAACATTATTGGACATTAATGAAAAATTATTTGGGCATCCAGGCAAAAAGAGAAAATGATTTATAAGGGAAAGAAAATTAGATGATCATATTCTTTGACATCAACACTTTATGCCAGAAGAAAATGGAATAATAATGATACTCAAGCAAAGGAAATGTGAGCAAGGGTTTTATATCCAGTCAAATTGACATTGAATAATAAAGGGCACACAAGTTTATCAACATGCAAGACTTCAGGGAATAGTGTTGCCACAAGCCCTTTCTGTAGAATCTGCCATAGAATGAATTTCACACAACCAAATATTAATAATAAGAGAGACATTGACACACGACTGGTGGTGAGCATTAATCTTATTGTTCTTTGTGAACTTAAATTCAATGAGGCGTATGCCAGGTGTGGCATCATGTACCTTTAGTTCCACCTACTTGGGAGGCTGAGGCAGGACTGCTTGAGCCCAGGAGTTTGAGACCAGCCTGGGCAACATAGCAAGACCCCATCTCAAAGAAAAGGGTGAGATTATGCTGTGTAATGATGATATGCTTGGGCAGTGGAGATATAGACTATTTTTTAAAAAATAGAGGAAAATGAATATATACAAGTTTTATTTTTTAACTATTCTCAGTAAAGTACACTGCTGATGGTATTATTAGTATTTTTATTTTGAGATTGAGACTGTTTTATATATAATGTGAGATAAAGTCATTGAGTAATTGTGGAATATTCAAATTTCATCATTTTCTTTGTCCTTGAGAATCAGGATTCTCAATGTGGAAGAAAGAAGATAGAGATGAAATATAATAGAGGCTAATAAGAATATTCCATAGTCCTGAACGTGAATTGGAAATATCACTTTAAACTCAAGAAGTATCAAGTGTGTGTGTGTGTGTGTGTGTGTGTGTGTGTGTGTGTGTGTGTGTATGTATATACCTCTGTTCACTGAAAAGGTCTATAAGCAATGACCACAACCCAGTAACAATGCGTAGTCCTAGAATTTAAATTGTTGTTTTGAAATGCCATTTTTCACTTAAAGAAACCAGAGTCTCTGGGAGAAATGGCGGATGCCAGATCTCAGGCAGGAAATCTGCAAAATGAGCCTGAAACCTCGTGTGTTATTCGATAGCAAAAGTGGCCTTTATCATATAATGCTGCAAAGTGTGGAGATTTCTTTTGTGAAAGATCACTGGGGTCATGTCAAAAGTCCTCAGGAGCCAATTTGAAGAGGGTCTCATTGGCCAAAGGTGGAGTAATTTGAGTTTCACAAACAATAGTAATTGCAATTGATCAAAACCCAACAAATATTTCAAATCTGTGATTTTATGATGATATTATTAATAAAGTCTAATGGGTTACCTTTGGAGGAATACTAGGAAATTAATTTATCATGAAAAGTGCTAAGTATAGGGAAAGAAGCACTTATCCTACCTTTTCTCTATCAACTGTACTAAATTGTAGATAAGGGGAAACATCTCTTTATAAAAGTATTGCCACCGATAAATGAAAAGGAAATAATAGAATTGGTGTTTTGCTGCCCCCAGTGAAATAATGAATCCAAGCATTTGCTGCATCAATCTGCTAATTTCACAAAAACAGAGACAATAAGACATGATGAGGCTTCTGTTGAAAGAACACACTACCAAGGAATCTGAGTCTGATTAAGTCTCTGAGCTCAGCTGCCAATTTGCAAGAAATATAGCCAGTTTTGTTTAATGCAACATATGTGTCCCTAAAAAAAACTACACATTTTGGCCAGACATGGTGGCTCTTGCCTGTAATCCCAACACTTTAGGAGGCTGAAATAAGAGGATTTCTGGAGCCTAGGAGTTCAAAACCAGCCAGGATAACATAAGGAGATCCCATCTCTTTAAAAAAAAAAAAAAAAAAAAAATTAGCTGGGCGTGATGGCATCCCCCAGCGGTCCTAGCTGCTTGGGAAGTTGAGATAGGAGGATCTCCAGCTGAAGAGGTCCAAGGCTGCAGTGAATGAGCCATGATGTAATCCCTCCTGGGTGACAGAGTGAGACCCTGTCTCAAAAAACAAAACACAAAAAAAATCCACTTTGCAGCATCGTACAATAAAAACCACTGAGTTTATTGTGAAAATGAGGTTTAAGAAAAACTTTCTTGATGGAATTAAAAAAACAGGATAGTAACAACAACAAAAAAAACCCATCAAAACAGTTTTACATATGTTAAATAGTCACAAAACTTACATACCTTGTAAAAGACTTGAGGTTTGTGAAGGTGGGCATGGGAAGAGTTGCAAGCTTTTGAGTGATTTTGAAGTGGCGGAAGGAGGGTTTTCTGCAATTAGAACCCAGATTTGGGTGGGAGAGGCTCAGAACAGCACCAGGGTAGCTGGTAGATAGATGTCTGAGGTGTGTGTGTTCTTACATGGCTCCGCGTAGCTGGATGCAGTTTTCATTTCCCTAGTGTTTCTCATTGTGGAAGAATGTAAGTGGGGGTGAAATCCATAATGCACACGGCTTTCCTTAATATATCCATCAAGTTGAAGCAAATGTGCATTTTCAAAACTAGTTTTATAGTAGAACTGACAGGACAGAGGAGTGGACTGCACCATGTGTGCAATCGATAGACTGACTGGGAGAAATTCTCGAGGTTAAACAGCTCAGGTTCATTAGTAATAGATAAATATAAGGAAAAGAAAGGGACACCTGCCGATTAAAAGAGCCTTAAAAAGCATAACAAATTTTTAAAGTGGGAAAGACTGAACTGTAGTGCTTAGGGATTCACATTTGGATGTTAAGACTATAAGGAAACGTTAAGTGCATGGTTATATAAAAGTTGGGGAATGGTTCCTTTTGGGTGAGAGAGGGGCTTGACAAGGAACTTTGGACAGAAGCCAGCAAAGTTTATTTTCTTGGCCTTTATACATTAGTATATTTTCTGTGGTGTTTTGTGTCTGTATTTTAATACAATGAAAAGATATCTTTACTGAATCAATGGCCAAAGTGAAAGGGAAAAGTAGTAGCTACTTTCCTTCTAAATTCCTGCAGACAGCTTTATCAGATGAAAACATGTAAGTGACACCATTCTTTTAGTCATTCATAAAATACTAAACCCCACGGTAGGTGCTCACATGGTGCTAGGGCCTGTGGCAACAAAGATAGTGTAACCGAGTTTCTACTCTAAGGTATTTTAGTGTTTTTTTGCAGACAGATGTTTAAACACATCAGCTACAGGTGCTGTGCCAATTGCTGTTAGAGAGGAAGGAACTGAGTGCTGTGGGAAAAGGAAGAATAGCTGCCTGGAGATTGGGGGCGGTGGCACAGAGTAGCCTTGAGTTGGGTCTGTAGCAACACATTGCAGATGGGGAAAGGATTCTCCTGGCCCCAATCGCTGATGACTATCCACTGTACCTCTCCACCCCACAGCCATTATCAGAGTACCCAAATGCTTTGTGCTTGGAGTCACAGCTTCAGACGAACATGGGCCTCCTGTCCAGTAGGAGACTGATCTATTCACTCACCTCCTCGCCTGACCCTCTAGACACCCCTGAGTCTCTGCTGATTATCCCTCACCCCATCCTTAGACCGTCAGTATTTAGTCTCCAGATAGAAGCTTTGCTGTCCTTATTGTGGCCATGTGTCCTGATGTGTTCAGTGACATTTCTGTTATTCGGTTGGTCTGGTAGCACAAAATTAGAAAAAATCCAGTAAGCAATCAAGTGGGAAGGAGAGATGTTCCAGAAGGAAAGATGAGTAATTATGAAAGCGAGAGCGTGGCTAGTCCTCAGAACAGCTAAGGCATGGGTCTCCCTCATCCCTTCACCCACCTGGGAATGTGAACAGGGCAGCCAGCAAGTCCTTCCTCCACATTTCTCTCTTGGGGTCCTATTTCCATGAGATGCAGAATTAAAACCAGGGCTGTGATAAACTACAACTGCAAAACTCACTTTTATTAAGCTTAACACAAAAATAATACAATAAAGAAAATATTTAATTAGATGATTATTTTATAAATGAGTTAATTTTTTTAAACCTAGGGAAAGTCTGATTTGCTTTGTTTTGAATCACAACTTTTTTTTTTTTTTGAGATGGAGCTTTGTTCTTGTTGCCCAGGCTGGAGTGCAGTGGCGCAGTCTCGGCTCACTGCGACCTCTATCTCCCGGGTTCAAGCAACTCTCCTGCCTCAACCTCCTGAGTAGCTGGGATTACAGGTATATGCCACCATACCTGGCTAATTTTGTATTTTTAATAGAGACAGGGTTTCTCTATGCTGGCCAGACTGGTCTTGAACTCCCAACCTAAGGTGATCCGCCTGCCTCGGCCTCCCAAAGTACTAGGATTACAGGTGTGAGCCACCATGCCCAGGCTTGAATCACAGCTTTTAAAGTCCTAAATAAATAGGCTCTTTCTACTCAGGCAAGTTTCAGCTACTGGTTTCTGTGTAGGTTGTTCCCACACATACTTTATCCCTGGCAGAAACACTTAGGAGAAAACAGGCTTGAATCAGACCTACTTACTGACCAGTGACCTCACTCCTCACCAAACAAAAAGGACAAAAATTCCTCTATGGGGGCTTTCACTCTGTTTAAACCTAAAGAGGCTCAGCCCTCTTCAGCAGTGCTGTTTAGTGCCAAAGTGTGCATTTTGTTATCATGGAAGTATAAAGCAACTTAATTTAATGTTTTAAGTGTTAAATGAAATGTACCAAAAATTTACTATTAGAAAAAAAATCAGGGAACTTTACATTAATAAATAATTTTTTTTTTTTTTGAGATGAAGTCTCACTTGGTCACCCATGCTGGAGTGCAGTAGCACGATCTTGGCTCACTGCAGCCTCCACTTCCTGGGTTCAGGCGATTCTTCTGCCTCAGCCTCCCAAGTAGCTGGGTCTACAGGCATGTGCCACCACACCCGGCTACTTTTTTTAATTTTTAGTAGAGATGAGATTTCACCATCTTGGCCAGGCTGGTCTTGAACTCCTGACCTCGTTATCCACCTGCCTCGGACTCCAAAGTGCTGGGATTATAGGCATGAGCCACCGCGCCCAGCCAGTAAATAATTTTTTAAAAAATTATAGCTAGCCAGGTGTAGTGGCGCACACCTGTAGTCCCAGCTACTCAGGAGGTTGAGTCAGGAGGCCTTGAGCCCAGGAGTTCAAGACCAGTTGGGACAATATAAGATGCCTTCTCTAAAAACATTTAATTTAATTTAAATGAAAATTATATACTATAAGGACACGTGTACACGAATGTTCATTGCAGCACTGTTTACAATAGCAAAGACCTGGAACCAACCCAAATGCCCATCGACGATGGACTGGATAGGGAAAATGTGGCACATATACACCATGGAATATTATGCAGCCATCAAAAACGATGAGTTTGGGTCCTTTGTAGGGACATGGATGAACCTGGAAACCATCATTCTCAGCAAACTGACAGAAGAGCAGAAGATCAAACACCGCATGTTCTCACTCATAGGCGGGTGTTGAACAATGAGAACACATGGACACAGGGAGGGGAGCACTACACACTGGGGTCAGTTGGGGGGAAATAGGGGAGGGACGGTGGGGGGTGGGAAGCTGGGGAGAGATAGCAAGGGGAGAGATGCCAGATGTAGGTGATGGGGAGGAAGGCAGCAAATCACACTGCCACGTGTGTACCTATGCAACAATTTTGCATGTTCTTCACATGTACCCCAAAACCTAAAATGCAATAAAATAAATGGGAAAAAAAAAAAAAAGAAAATTATAGCTCTTGAATTTTAGAGCTTTATGGAAGCTTGGAGAGAACAGTAAAGAAGAAGAAAAGCAGAGGGACTGGAAAGATCAAGAAATACAGAAATGAACAAATGGTTAAAGAGTGAGTCAGACATAGCAGAACAAAAGAACATGTAAATTACCCTTGTCATGTAATACTTTGTGTCTGCAAAGCTAGTTAGAGTTAATATTTAAAATGGTTCTTTCTTACACATCATTTTATTTGATCTGTACAAGATCATGCCAAGTTGGCCTGTCATGGCATGACCACTGAGCAGTTTCCATAGGTTCTGGCATTACTGCCTGACCTGGAAGCAGCATAGCCCCAGGTTCTTAAGATTCACATACACATTCTGGACTTAGAGAATCCACACGTAGTCATTCAGTTTTCATACTTTTTTCCAGGTCCATACATTTTAAAGTTTGTAAGTCAGGGACTACCTGCACTTTTTAAAAATATAATTTATTCTGTCCCTTTATAGCAATGGTTGTCAAATTGTCTCTAAGGATTCCCATGCTGTCCTAAATAAACGTGTTCAGGAGATGACAGGGCTCTAGGCAATTTTTTTAAAATTGAGACTGAGTCTCTCTCTTTCACCCAGGCTAGAGTGCATTGGCACAATCTTAGCTCACTGCAACCTCCGCCTCCTTGGTTCAAGCGATTCTTCTGCCCCAGCCTCCTAAGTGGCGGGAATTACAGGCATGTACCACCACACCCAGCTAATTTTTATGTTTTTTAGTAGAGATGGTTTTTGCCATGTTGGACAGACTGGTCTTGAAGTCCTGGCCTCAAGGATCCCCCACCTTTGCCTCCCAAAGTGCTGGACTGCAGGTGTGAGGCACCGTGCCTGGCTGCTCTAGGCACATCTTCAACTGTTTTACACATGGGCTTTCACATAGGTAGCAATTGTTTTGATAGGTGTTATGATTAACTGCTTTAAAGTTATCCCACAGTCACAGAATTTTTGGTAAAACTGTTACAACTTTTATCAATTTTCTTCCCCAATTTTTACAGAATTTAAGAAAAATAAATCAGAATATCTAAAAGAAATGACATACCATTCTGTTAAAATTGTCTGAATCTTTGCTGTGGGCAGATTTCCATTTCATGCAATTTTCTGTGAAATTAATGAGTTTTTTTCTTTATTTCACTGAAGTGAATAAGGAACATCAGTGTAATTATATAGACTCATTTGTACAAAAAAACCTCATTTGCATTTCATAAGGTTTCAGAGGTCTTTATTCAGTTTTCAACTTAACGGGCTGAAAGTAACTACCATAGATATGGCTTAATCACTTAGTTTTCTTAGTTTTGAAACTTAGAATAATAATAGCAATTGCAGTTTAATAAAATCTTATAGACAGTTAATATTCATATTTCTCAGTTATTCTAAGAAATTTATAAAGTTACTGAATGAAAACTTTCATTGAATTTTTCATCCATTATTTCCCTCTGTGTATCTGAACTTGAAAGCAATGCTGGGAATGATATGTCTTCAAATTGGTAACCTGATAATCACTGTACAACTGTTTTTACTTCTGAATCTTACACTAAAAAGCTATTGCTTTCCACAAAATCTTGGCCAATCCAAACAAGGTTTCAGTTTAAAATTTATTTGAGATTACTAGAAACAAGCATAATTAATTTTCTTTCATCATCAACATTTTTAAACTACATGGAATGAAAAAACTACATGGAATTGAAGTCTGCCCAAACATTTAGGTCCACACTTATGCCAGTTAATGTGGTAGGAAGCCTGGAGCTAAAGCTTCCGGGAGACAAGGTTCCTGCCTTCACATACTAGAGAAGAAATGCTGTGTAAACCAATAATTACATAGAGTGTTGTAAGGACTGTCCAAGAACTATGTGTAAGATGCTTGGGGGCCTAGGGGAAAGGTTAGGTCCACAGAAGACTTCTCAGAGGAGATATTTGTTTGTTTGAGACAAAGTCTTGCTTTGTTGCTAGGCTGGAGTGCAGTGGAGCAATCTTGGCTCACTGCAACCTCTGACTCCTAGATTCAAGCGATTCTCCTGCCTCAGCCTCCTGAGTAGCTGGGACTACAGGCATGCACCACCACACTGAGCTAATTTTCATATTTTTAGTAGAGACGGGGTTTCACCATGTTGGCCAGGATGGTCTCAATCTCTTGACACGTGATCCGCCTGCCTCAGCCTCCCAAAGTGCTGGAATTACAGGGGTGATCAGAGGAATCACCTGGCCCAGAGGAGGTGTTTTTAATGAGCATGGTGGTAGTTTGAAGGAAATGCCAAAACAGCATAAGAAAGTTTGCTGACCTTTATTCTTAATTAGAATACTGTATATATTTCCTTGTACATTATTAATTTTCTTAGCACACTTGTTTATGGCAAAGACAAACTAAAGCTGAATATTCAAATAGTTCTAATAAGGTTTTACAGCTTATCTTTTTTAACAGCCCATTTGAAGGTTTGAAAGTAATTTGAAATAAATAGAATATTTACAGTTTGGAATGTATTGATAAATACGATTGAGATTGTCACCAAGTGTTCTATTGTTCCTTAGATGTTACAATAAATTGAGATAATAGCAATGTGCTAATGACCTGCTGATTATTGTCTTTCCTAGATGAAAACTTTTCAGTTCCTCATAATAAAAGAGGAGTTCTTGGAATGGCCAACAAAGGCCGCCACAGCAATGGGTCACAATTCTATATCACACTGCAAGCAACTCCTTATCTAGACAGAAAATTTGTGGCTTTTGGGTATGTATATTGTAGATTTGTCTATATAATGTTCACACATATAAAAGTATTCAAAAATATTTGGATAAATATTGTATATAGTGTACAGGCAGCTAAAAATAGGGCTTAAATGCAAAAATAATACAAATAGAGACAAAAGTATTTAAGAAATATTTTGCAAGAATTTTCCTATCTATAACAACACAGAAACTGGCCAAGCACAGTGGCTCAGGGCTGTAATCTCAGCACTTTTGGAGGCTGAGGTAGAAGGATTGCATGAGCCCAGGAGTTCAAGACCAGCCTGGGCAACATAGCGAGACCCCCAACTCTACAAAAAATTTTAAAATTAGCTGGCCAGGCATGGTAGCTCATGCCTGTAATCCAGCCCTTTGACAGGTCGAGGCAGGCGAATTACTTGAGGCCAGGAGTTCCAGAGCAGCCTGGCTAACTTGGCAAAACCCTGTCTCTACTAAAAATATAAAAATTAGGCGTGGTGGCGCATGCCTGTAATCCCAGCTACTCTGGAGGCTGAGGCAGGAGAATCACTTGAACCTGGGAGGCAGTTCTAGTGAGCTGATATCATACCACTGCACTCCAGCCTGGGTGACAGAGCAAGACTGCCTCAAAAATAAATAGACCAGGTGCAGTGGCTCATGCCTGTAATCCCACACTTTGAGAGGCTGAGGTAGGCGGATCCCTTGAGGTCAGGAGTTCAAGCCTGGCCAACATGGCAAAACTCCATCTCTACTAAAACTACAAAAAATTTGCTGGACATGGTGGTGCACGCCTGTAGTCCTGGCTACTCAGGAGGCTGAGGCAGGAGAATTGCTTGAACCCGGGAGGTGGAGGTTTCAGTGACCGAGATCGTACCACTGCACTCCAGCCTGGACAACAGAGCAAGGCTGGGTCAAAATAAAATTAAATTAAATTAAATTTAAAAATATTAAGCTGGGTGTGGTGGTGCATGCCTGTAGTCCCAGCTACTGAAGAAGCTGAGGTGAGGGGGTTGCTTGAGTCTGGGAGCCATGATTATGCCACTACACTCCAGCCTGGGTAACAGAATGAAACCCTGTCTCAAAAATGTATATAAAACAAGGCTGGGCACAGTGTCTCATGCCTGTAATCCCAGCACTTTGGGGGGCCGAGGCAGGTGGATCACAGGGTCAGGAGTTCAAGACCAGCCTGGTCAAAATGGTGA
Organism: Sapajus apella; assembly: GCF_009761245.1. Lineage (NCBI taxonomy): Eukaryota > Metazoa > Chordata > Mammalia > Primates > Cebidae > Sapajus > Sapajus apella. The sequence continues at coordinate 40,312,217 of NW_022436946.1, forward strand.
AACCCTATCTCTACTAAAAACACAAAAAATTAGCTGTATGTGGTGGTGGGTACCTGTAATCCCAGCTACTCAGGAGGGTGAGGCAGAGAATTGCTTGAACCCCGAAGGCGGAGGTTGCAGTGAGCTGAGATTACACCATTGCACTCCAGCCTGGGTGACAGAGCAAGACTCTGTCTCAAAAATACACACACACACACACGTAAAACAAAATAAAAACAGAGAAACCATTTAGGCATAGTCATGATAATGTTCTTTCTGTGTCTCTATTTATCCATCTATTGATCTTCAGCCTTAAAGATATTATCAATTTGTAATTACTATGAATCATACCACAGTGCTTAATAATATAGATATACTAATATGTAGTAGTGAAGAGGTGAAGTCATTTAAGTAATTGTCCATGAACACCATAAAGAGGTAGATGAAAACTATTTAAGTTACATGTAACTTTTATTACTGAACGACTTTAAATATGGAAACATCACAGGTAATAGTTATTATTAGAATATTATTATGCTTAAAGACATGTGGACTTAAAATGAATGATGGAAATACTTTTCATCACTCCAGTGTTTCATATCTCTCTTTAATTACTGAGTGAATATGAGGCAGGGCTTACTTTGTGTTCCCTAAAATAATGTAAAGTATTTGGATTTTTCTGAATAACTGTTAGATTTATTCCACCCACTGCATAGGGAAAATTATTGACTCTCCAGCACCTGGAATTTCATGCCAGTGTTCATTTTAACCACAATAATTCCTTCAGTGTAATGCTGTCTGTGATACTTCCAGGTTGAAAAATAGAAAGTGTATTTTCATCCAAAGGCTATCTTTAAAGAGATAACATTACATTAATAGATGCATAGCCTAAAATAATGACTTGACTTCAATTTTCCCTGGTCCCAAATGAATTGTATTTTGATCTTGAAAATGCATTGTTAAATTAGTTTTAAATTCAAATAACATTTCTTGGATCATTTAAATCTCTGTCATATTGCTGACAGTCTCTATGCTCTACCAACCGTGGTGATCCTTTATATCTAAGCTAAAGACACCTTTCTCAAACACAGACATGACTACTTGAAAACTTTTAGTGCCTCCATTACCACTTCCACATCTGCCGAGCCTGATGTCTAGCATGGCATTCTAGGTCCTCCACTCTCTGGCCCCACATCTTTTTTCATCCCTTTCTTTTGCTGTTTTCCCAACTCATTCAAACAGAATTTTGTTAGGCACCTGTAGTATGCCATTTGTAATACTCATTGCTGGGGAAAAAGTGACAAGGTACAATCCCTGCTCCTCAGGGAGCTTAGAGTATATTAGGAAAAACAGGTCAAATAACCAACAGCTGTGTGACAGTGAGACATGGACTATGCAAACTGCGTACAGGGTGCATTGGGAGGCGGGAAAGAAAACACCCTCCAACACCTTTCATCAAAGGGAGCACAGAACCTTACAGGGCCACAGTGGAGTAGAGAGCCCTCGAGTCCATCTCCTTTTGATGATTCCAATTCTCTGTGATCCACCTTCCTCTTGGGGAAATCTCTCATTTTTGTTATTATCACTCTAGCCTCTGGGAGGCACTGCCCCTCTTCTTTTCTTCCTCAAGTATGATCACAGTGTATTCCTTAAATCTCTAAATTGAAAAAAAAAAAAGGTCTCCAAATCACAGTTGAGGATCAGCTGGAATATTTAAACAAGACCTTACAGAATGCTAAGGGAGAAGCAGAAAGGTAAAATGTAATAGGCAACTAGGTAATCTAGTTAAACTAATGAAATAGAACTCCTTCAGGGATACCTTCCTTCCCAGGTGTAGTGCTGCCTCTTCCCTATCATCTCTCAGTATCCCCAGGTGTGTCTGAGCTTTTGGAAGCTCAGACATGGTTAGCAAGGTCCAGAGAGATGCAGAGATTTCCTCTGATCTGAGACAGACACTCCTTCCAAGCCCATTTTCAGGTACGTGAACCTGCCGCTCCCTTAGATGGGTGACACTGGGAATGTCCTTCAGGAAAGACCATAGCAATCCACAGAGCATGGCCTGGCCCAGTGGTCTCACAGGGAAAGAATATCACAAAACAAGCCTGTAAGCTCTCCATTCATGTGCACACATGGTGGAAGGGGTGCCAGTGGGAAGGGGAATTATTTCATTTTAAGAGACTTGTAAGGTGGGAGGGACACATGGAAAGTTTCATAAGAAGACGAGCTAAGGGGTGAAAAGTCAAGGAAAAATTAGCCAGATAGAGAAGCTAGAAATCAGAATGAGTCATATCAATGTTAGTGTGAAGAGGTTTCACAGAGAGGTCCTGAGAAGTACAAGAGAATTTTATCTACAAGCCATCTGGTCTGGACAGAGCTTAGTGCCAGGGGAGAATGGAGAGAGTGGAGGCTGGATAAGAGGGTCAGCCAGGGCCCAGCTCCCAATGGGCCGCGGGTGCCATGCTGCTGAGCACGAGTCTCACCCAAGGGTGATAGGGGCCATGGGAGAATTTTACATTTTGAGCACCATACCCGGCTTGTCATTTTTGAAGGAAAAAAAGGAATGAATTGGCAAAGGATGAAAAAGAACTAGCAAGACCACTTAAGAAGCTATGGTTATAATAGGCCATAAATGAAGTCCTGCCCGAAAGCACCAGCAGTACAGATGAATAGGTGATAAGTGGACAAACTCAAGACATTGAGAATTTAGAGTCGAGGGCAAGGGCCTGAGCAGAGTCCAGGCCAGCACTGTCCAGTAGAACACTCTGTGATGACAGAAATGTCCAGCCCAGTATGATAGCCACTAGCCACACATGGCCACTGGGTACTTGAAATGTGGCTAGTGTGACTAAGGAACTATATTTTATTCTAATTAAAGTGGTTTTTGTTTTGTTTTGTCTTATGACAAGGTTTTGCTCTGTTGCCCAAGCTGGAGTGCAGTGGTGCGATCTCAGCTCACTCAACCTCTGCTTCTTGGGTTCAAGCAATTCTCATGCCTCAGCCTCCCAAGTAGCTGGGATTACAGGCATGCACCACCATGCCCGGCTAATTTTTGTATTTTTAGTAGAGATAGCATTTCACCATGTTGGCCAAGCTAGTCTTTTAACTCCTGACCTCAAGTGAGCCACCCACCTCAGCCTCCCAAAGTGCTGTCTGAATTACAGGTGTGAGCCACTGCAACTCCCAGGCTATAATTAAGTTTAAATAGCTGCATGTGGCTAATGGCGACCATACTGGAGAATGAAAGTCTAGAGTAACTCCTAGGATTTTGGAACTGGTTGGATGGGTGGTACTTCACCAAGATAGAGAATAGAAGGAGGAGGATTTGGAAGAGAAGATCATGAGTTCAGGTTGGACAAGTTTCATAATAGGATACCTATAGGACAGCCAGTTGGCAGCATCCCAGGAGGTAGATATTCAAGCTGGGTCAGGGCTGGAGATGTAATTTGGAAGTAATTTGTAGACTGGCAGCCAAGCTGCAGCCAGACCATAGTACCAACACCCCAAGAACCGTCTCTGTGCCTTTGCTTACCTTGTCTTGTTGGAGAACAGGCTTCAACTCTATTTGGACAGAAACGAATCTATCCTCTGCTCTTCATCCTCAGAATGTACCTTGTGTTGCCCTGTGTGGTGGTTTCTGATTGAGATGGCGAAAATAGAGCCCAAAGGCAAAGAGAGGGCTAAAGTACAGTTTGTGTCAGCACTGACCACACCCCCATAAAGGCTCACCTTCCCCTCGGCCACTGTCCCAGCCTAAGCATTGGCAGAGGGCACTAGTCCTATGTCTTGGCCTGTCTTTCTGCCCTCTTTTCATGGAAAGAACCATCAGAAGTCTAGCTCCACTCCCCATGAAGTTCTAGCTCATGGCCAGCAAGTGTCTACAGAGATCTAGCATGGCTTTTTTTTTTTTTTTTTTGGAGATGAATCTCACTCTATGGCCCAGGCTGAGTGCAGTGGTGCAAACTCAGCTCACTGCATCCTCTACCTCCCGGGTTGAAGCAATTCTCCTGCCTCAGCCTCCCAAGCAGCTTGGATTACAGGCGTGTACCACCAAGCCTGGCTAATTTTTGGTATTTTAATAGAAATGGGGTTTCACCATGTTACCCCGAGGCTGATCTCGAACTCCTGAGCTCAGTCAATCTGCCTGCTTTGGCCTCCCAAAGTGCTGGGATTACAGGCTTGAGCCACCGCATCCAGCCTAAACTAGCATGGCTTTGAGCTGTCTTTTATTCATGCACTCAGTGGATGTTGTCAGTTGCCTGGTATGTGCCAGGCATTATGCTAGGCACTGAGCCTGAGCACATACATGATCCCTGCCGTCATGGGAGAATCAGAAATCAATCAAAGAAGCATACAAACAAATGTAAGCTTGCAACCCTGGGAACTTCTCTAAAGGAGAGAGAGGGAACATAAGCAAGGTGTCCTGGGAAACTTCCCCGAATAAGTGATGACTGAGCTGAGGTCTGAAGGAAGATCAGGAGGTGACCAGGCCAACAGGTAGGGGTCGGGGAGTAATGGAGGAGCTGTGAAAGAAGGGAGCATGGAACTCTTGAGGTACTGAACACCAGTCTGGCTGGAGCAGAGAGCAAGAGGAAGCATGTGGCCAGACCTCCTAAAAGGCCGTGGGAGATAGACTGTGCAGGTCCTGGTAGGCAATGACAGGGATTTTTTTGGTCTTTATCATAAGGATACTGGGAAATTATTGCTGTATTTTGAACAAGGAAGTGACCACAGATTTCTAGTTCTAAAAGACCATGCTGGCCAGGTATGGTGGCTCACACCTATAATCCCAGCACTTTGGGAGGTCAAAGTGGGAGAATTGCTTCAGGCCAGGAGTTCAAGACCAGCCTGGGCAACATAGCAAGGTCCCATCTGTACAAAACTAAATAAATAAATAATATTGGCCAGGCATAGTGGCACACACCTATAAGCCCTGGCTACTCAGGAGCCTGAGGCAGGAAGATCACTTGAGCCAGGAGGTCAAGGCTGTAGTGAGCTAAGATCATGCCACGTCACTCCAGCCTGGGCAATAGAGTGAGACCCTGTCTCAAAAAAAAAAAAAAAAAAAAAAATCACCCTGACTGCAGGGAGAAGAGCAGAGGGGAGGGTGCCAAGCAGATGGAGAAAGCCAGCTCCGAGCCAAGCCAAGAGGGCCGGCTGTCTGGATAATGGCCCTGGGTACTGTAGGTGTGGCAAAGTGGACACATCCAGAGAGGTTTAGGATACTTGGGGCTGATGTTCATTTAATTTTTAGGAAATAGTCTTAGTTATAGCTGAGTAGGACTCCATTTTGGAATGTAAGTTAAATGTGAAAATTTATGACTGACTAAATTTTCCATTTTTTTCTTCTATGTAGGCAATTGATTGAAGGAACAGAAGTGCTTAAACAACTAGAATTAGTTCCAACAGAGAATGAAAGACCAATACCTATGTGTAGAATTATTGACAGTGGAGATCCTTATGCTTGATTTTCATATCAGTATTTTCTGTGATAATGTATTACTTTGTATCTGATCAGCTGTTTGTAGATTTAATTAAATAGTACTTGATGAAATATAATATGAAAGCTGTGGCAGACACTGTAGGTTGCCTCATCTACACCCAGTCTCTCCCCATCTTCCCTCCTGCCTCTCTCATAGAGACTGTGAAAGGGGAATACTCAATTTCCTAGCCTCCTTCGCAGCCGGGGGTGGCCATGAGAGATGGCTCCAGCCAACAAGACAGGAATAGAATGCCAGTGGTCCTGCCCCTTCCCCTTCATCCAGTCTGGAAGGTGGAGAGGCTGGAGCTGCTGCTGTGGCCTTGAGGCCATAAAGAAAAGGCCAAGTACTGCAGAGATGTCAGCACCAGTCTCTTGAGCTGCGAGACCAATCCCAGGAACACCTGCTCTGGACTTCTTAGTATATGAGACTAACAGACCCCTGTGTTGTTTATGTTACTGTTGGTTGAGAAGTTTGTTACATGTAGACAAAAACATTCTTAATTGAGAGACATACCTGATAGCCTAAGACATTTGTAATAGAATTTGGTTCTTGTTTTTAACTACATGTACCCCAGGAGACTCTTGGTAAGGAACCAAATAGGAATGATGCAAAAGAAAAAGCAATTCATTGTAATATCTTGTTGTTTGTACATAGCATTCAGAAAGGGTATCTACACTTTGGATGTTTTTGTATATGACATGAACATCATCCATCTCTCTCTGAGCCATACCAACCCTATGAAAACCAAGGGCTGTGTTACAGTCCCCGTGGTGGCTGACTCATGTGATGTTATTGGAGATCCAGCTTTATCAGCTACTCTGGAATCTAAAGTTCTCAAGCTCATGTCACCTGGGGAGATTTTTAAATGTAATCTAATAGAACTTGTCCTTGACCTACTGAGGCAGAGTTCCCAGGCGTTGGGCAGAGATTCTTTGTTCATTTAGCTCTTTCCCCAGGGTTCCCATTTAGGGCACTAGTCACCTGGGAATCACTGCAAGGCATAAGGAACTGTTTCCAGCCCCCATGGTGTAGTGTAGTCAGGAGAGTGCTTGACTCTGCTATTGGTGACCTTGCTCAGCTCCTATTAACACCACTACCTTGTGCCCTTGCTCTGCCCAGACTGAGTACTTTTCTTACCCTGAACAGAATGAGATTTGTCATCAAGAATGATCTCTAGTTACATCAGTCTTAAAGGGGCAGGGCTCTAATGGATATGGGGCTTGCCAAAAGTAAGCATAGGCTTTTTTTTTTTTTTTTTTTTACTTTTTATTTTGACATAATTATAGATTCACAGGAAGTTGCAAAAATAGTCCAGAGCAGTCCTGTGTACCTTTCACCCATTTTCCCTAGTGGTTACACTTACGAAATGGTAGTACAATATCAAAACCAGGCAACTGACGTTGGTACCATGTATGTGATACCATTTATCATGAGTATATTCATGTAACCAACACCCAAAAGAAAATACAGAACTTTTCCAGCACCACAAAGACCCCCTTCTAGTATGCCTTTATAGTCACACCCACTCCCCTGCCCCCTGCCATTCCTGACTACTGACAACTGGAATTTGCTTTAGTTTTTCTAATGACAGCTTTATTGCTATATGACATATAGCAATGTGTCTTTATGCTAAGACCTGAGGTGGATGGAAAGAAGCAGACCGCATATGTTACATTCTCAACTGACCCAGAGCAGCATAGTGTTAAGAATGTGTGTTCTAGAGCCAGACTGCTAGGGTTTGAATCTTGGCTCTGCCATTCCCTAGCTGCACGAACTCAGGCAAGAACTTTTCTGTGCATCAATTTCTTCACCCGAGAAACATACCTACTACATAGGATTGTCGTGAGGGTTCCATGAATCAATAATTTGTATAAAGAACCTAGAAGAGGACCTGGTCTACTGTTAAGTGCTCGGTAAATTTTATACTCAATAAATTACTAATGTGTAACCTTCAGGGTGTAGCCTCAGAGCTTGGGCTTTTTGAAAGCTCTCCAGTGACTCTGAAAGCCATATTTGGGAAACCCTGAGGAGAGTCTCCCTCTTCCTATACTCACAGACTTCTGGGCAGTATGAGAACTCAGTTGATTCTACAGCCTCCAGACCCTCTCGCTGGGCCTTTGGCGGGATTCCTCAGGTCACACTGGGGGCATCTCAGACAAAAGGGAGCTCGGCTTGCTACCAGGATTCAAAACAAATGGTGAATAAAAATTGACGCTTTGCAAGGAGCCCAGTTAAAACACATGACAAGCATTGCTCATGTAATAACAAGCAGCAGGGCAGTTCTTACTGGTGATGAACCTATATATTAATGGCATTAGGCATTTTATCTGATGTTGTGAAAGAACTGGGATATTTGTGTGGGTGTAAGAAACTGATTCCAGGTCCCTTGGTTAGCAGCAGTAAAAAGGTAGAATTCTGCCAGTCTTCTTAAGGATGGTGAGTTTGTGGTCCCTTTGTTCACTCTAACTTTCCACTTCTGGGCTATAGAAACCTCAACCACAGATCTGTCTATGCAGTGGTTCTTATCAGCACCACTTTAAAGTATACACACTGATTCTTCTGTGCTAGAATGATTTGTATGTTTAACCTCATAGTTGAAGAAACTGTTATATGGACTCAAAAGTTTACTCCAGTGAACTCCACATGTAAGACTTTGACTTAATCAAATTGAAAGACTTTAAACAGAAGGGATTCTAGATTTTTCCACATCTACAAATAAGACCATAAAGTCCTTCTGATGATTTACACAAAATGCTAAGTTATGTGTCTAAACTTGCCCTAACTGCTGGTATGGCAAAGTCAAGTACATATGCTGTATCTTATACTAGGCCATGTGAATAAGGAAGTGCATAGCTAAACATTTTTCTTATATGGGGAGATTTGAGGTAAATGTTTACAATTTTATCCAAGGAATTTATTTGCCCCAACTGCAAACAGTGCCAGTTTGTTAAGGAATGGATAGTGTGGCAACCTCAGGATTCCAGATCCTGAGTTTTTATACTTTATAGATATTTTAAATGAAGCATATTTGTTTTAGAACCACCTGTCTGGCAATGTGATGGTCAAATCACTTAACCTTTCACTGTCCTCATTTGTAAAAATAACAGAACTTGAATTGCTAGGTTTCTTCTGGCTCTAAAACTTTAGTGACTTTTCTGAGTAAATATATAAAATCAATAATAATTTCATAAGTGAAAAAGGGGTACATCTGTCTTACAGTGGTCTGAGGATTGAGACAGCAGGTGAAGGTGCTTCTACTAATGCTTGGTGCACAGCAGATACTCCGTAAGAATTAGTTTCCCTTCTGAAACGTCTCCCTGTAAAAACCAATCTACCACTGAAAGAATATCATCATCATTATTTCAAGAAATATCAAGCCCTTTTTATACTGAGTGTTAGCAGTTCTCACGAACATCAGGTTAACTTTCAATCAGCTGAACTAGTTCAAAGGTATATCTTTAAAAATAAAATTGATCTCTACCATACCTAGCCACATTCTAGGAAGCACAAGTAAAGCACTGGATTGCCACCTAAGCTGCAGATTAGAAACACCTGGGAAGCTTTTAAAACTGATGGCCAGACGTTACTCCAGACTAATTAAATTGGTATCCAGGCATTCATGTCAGTATTTTTCAACGCCCACCACTACCACCACCGCCACCAGGTAGTTCCAATGTGCAGCCAAGGTTAAGAACAACTGCTCTAAAGTGTAATGTTCCCCCTCTGAAACCCTGGCACACTTTTCAAAGAAACATCTATAGTCAAAGTGGAGAGCCTCCTAATGAGAGTATCTCTAGAATTTCATAATCACAATGTTAAGAATCTGAATATACAGTTTTAGCTTACTATTAATATTTGATTTGTTCCAGTCATTCTCTGTCAAAACTGATTCAAATACTACTAAATGAGCTTTAATATATGCTGTTAAAACTGTCTCTTTAGATGCCAGCCCTTGCTTCCCACCTATACCCCTCTAGATGAATCTGCCCTGACCCACAGCTGAAGAGGGGCTGCACTCAGGGAGCTGTTTGTAGCATCTGCCCTCCTGCACTTTTATTTTTGAAGCGGAGTCTCACTCTGTTGCCCAGGTTGGAGTGCAGTGGTGCAATCTCCACTCACTGCAACCTCCACCTCCCAGGTTCAATCGATTCTTCTGCCTCAGCCTCCCAAATAACTGGGATTACAGGTGCCCGCCACCAATCCAGTCTCCTCCTGTGCTTTTCAATGCAGCTATTTTTGGCAAGGGTGGACAACTGACTGAAACAAGCCAGTTTGTTCATTTATTCATTATTTTAAAAAAATATTAAGTGCAGAATTCTCTGGTGAGCACTGCCTCTATTCTGAGTTAATCTAGCAAGAAAGATAATTGCCGTGTAATCTAGTATATGCTTTGTTACGGGCAAGTCCAGGGTGCACAGAGCAAAAACACCTTTTGTAATCTGGGAGTGGGGAGAAAGAGGTAGTTAAATATTTTAAGGACAGCTTCAGATGAGAGTGACAGCTTAGCTGAGAGACCTGAAAGAAGTAGGAGTTGGTCAGGTGCCAGAAAGGAATAAGAATGGTCTAGGCAGAAGAAATTGCATGGATGAAGATCCAGATGCAAAAGAAAACATGACCAGTTAGGAGAATTGGGAGTTCAGGGAGCTCTAGTGTAGACTTCGTGGATGGAGTCAGAGCAGAGTGTAGGTAACAGACATGTTGGGAAGGCATGGGTACGTCAGTCAAGTTATCTCTTTCAAGAGCTGTAACTGGAATACTGGGCAGTGGAGATGATTGGCTATGGGGATGTAGATCTGGCAACATCATGTAGGGTTGAAGCCTGAAACGAAGTCCTAGCAAACCAGGTCTACATGCTAAGGATTCCTCCTTTTAAGTTCAGGTCTCCCTTGGTTCTCCCATACTTGATTTCCCACCGCTGAATGCCTATACAATTTATTGTATATTCTTATGAGGAAGGAGACCTAAGCATCTAAGACCACCTCCCCCTTGACTTCCACATTGCATTTCAATAGGAGAAGTAAAGGCTGGCAGACTGGGAGCCACCTTAACTGCCCTCCTATAAATAACAGGCATGGTATGGAGGAATCCTTCCAGAAGGCATTGTTTTTACTTAAACAGGATCAAACCCCCACCTAAGCCACATACCCCATGCCTACTCCATGGACCAAAACCCTTTCACGTGTAATTTCTAGAGTTGTAAGCCTTTATAAGGACAGGGATTTTCATTGTTCAAGGGCTTGGCTATTTGGGGCATTCAGATCTGCCACAGCCCCCGGCCGAATAAATCACCACTTCCTTCCCAGTTCAGTGTTCGAGAGGTTTGTTTTGTGGCCTTTCCTGCTTTACTTACAGTGAATGGATTCCCTTTAACATAAGCTAGTACAAGAGGGTTTGTACTTCTTGCTATCAAGTAGTGGAGCCAAACTTCTGATTATTAAGGGGCCACTGGATGTTAATTATACCTATAGAGAGAAGGCAGGGTCCTGTTAGGAGTGTTGGTCTGTTTATTTGGGGAAAGGTATTGACAGAAGGCTGAAGCATTTTTTAAAAATTTGCTGTTTAAAAAACTTGGAGCTTATACTGCTATAAGACTCATAAGCGCAGAAGCATCTGTCTGCCTTCAAGAAAATAAATGGTTAAGAAGGTCGCTTTAACAACCAATCAATCTAATTGCAAGCAGGAAAAACCCTGAGTGATGGCTGACCCTGCAGACAGAACGCTCTTGACAGTGCTTTTCAACGTTTTTTTTTTTTTTTTTTTTTTTTTAATTTAACAATACTGGGAGATATTTTTGGTTGTCACAACTGAGAGGTGGGGTGCTTCTGTCATCTAGTGGGTAGAGGCTAGGAATGCTGTTGAACATCCAACAATGCACAGGACAAGCAGGAATGAGTCAGCCTGAAATCTTGATAGTGCCAAGATTGAGAAACCCTGCTCCATGACAATAATAAACAGAGCTTTACCCTTTCAGGAACTGAAAACAAAAGTTGTTTCTCTGGGATGGTGAAAATGACTTTGGAACTCCCTTGATCTACGTCTACAGTTGCCACGCAAAGTAAGTCAATGGTTTTCTAGTCCTAAAACAAGAGTGTGAAGTGTCCCTTTATCAGGACAGGAATATCTGAGGACTAGAGTTGAACATCCAGGTGACAGACTGTTAAACAATGGTGTCCACAGAGGGCTGTGTTTATCCTAGGGTGGAAAGAAGATAAGGCCCCAGGCTTTGAGAGCAGAGCTTTATTTACATCCTCCCCCTTAAAAAAAAAAAAATTAAAGTTGCCTTGTGCCTTCATTTGGTTTGGGTGTCAGATAGTCAAGTGTTAAATATAGTGAGAGGCCTCCTGAGAGAAGAGCAGACATTTCTTTGTTTGAAGGGCTGATGGTGGGAGCTCACTTCCTTGACGGTGTTCTCATGCTTCTGGCCATGGGCTGAATCAGTCAAAACTGTCAGGTTTTGTTTACATCCAAGCAACACTACTCCAACTAGTGTAGTCATTGGAACAAATGTTCATAGTCATGAGGATACAGAAGGATGACAATGATTAGATTCCAAGGGTAAATAAAAGCTTTCTATTTGAGCAAAAAGGTAAAACACTATGCAGTCATCTTTTTTGGTGTTCGTGGCACATCATAACAGACCTCACAAAAGCAATTAATATTCCTATATTAGGATAACTTTGCATTATTAAAATTACATAAGTGTACAACAGTTGGAAACACGGCATTAAATACAACTTTAAAAGTCTAATTTTTACCATGTGATAACCATATCGAATTTTGCGAATATTTTGTGAGACTTGGCATTAGATGGCGCTCACCGTTACTAAAAGCCTGAGCAGTGCTTGAACACTAACAGGCACTCAAAAATCCATCTCTGTTGCCAGGCAATCCCGTGTACAGGTCAGGTCACTTTTCTACGTCTCAATTTCCTCACTGGTAACGTGGAAGTGGGAGCCGCCCCAATAGCCTCGCAACTCAGATAGCTTTTGATTTTCTGACTACAGTGGTGGAGTTGAGACAGATCGGCTGCTGCAACCGCCGCCTTTATAGCAACTCGGAAAAGTCAGACTGGGAAAGTGACAGAGTAGACAGACGCTCTGCAGTTCTGGCCGGGGCGGCGTCTCAGCCGCTCACACCATGTGGGCAGCAAAGCACAAACTCCTTAACCACGTGGTGCCTCCACTCCCCCAGGGAGTCCCATTACAGGATTACTTCCAGCAAAACCGATCTTCAAGAAAAAAGGAACGGGTCTCGCCCGGATATAAGGAAGCACTCTCAGGATCCGCCACCACAGCACAAACTTAGTTTTTGCCTGGGTTCAACATGAGCCACACAAAACCAACTTCCGCCCCAACGGCGTTGCGTTCGGAAGGCGGGGCCCGGGAGTCACGTGAGGCAGCGGAACTACGGCCTGGCGAGGCGCTCAGGTGGCCGCCCTAGGCCACGTAATGTCGGTTGTTCCATGCAGGCCAGGGTGGGGACCGTCTCTATCGCAGGCATGAGACAAGCCCAGCTGCGTCGTGTGTGGTAATCTGAGGGCAAGAAGAACGATATGCAGAGGTCCCCAGTTTCCTTACTGTGGCACAGCCGCTTTGAGGGCCAGCTTCCTTCGGCTTCCTCCCGACTCCCCTGCTTCCCCCCGTAGAATTCCCGTTGGTATTGCCCGAGCCCCTCCTCCCTCCGCGTCGCCCCCGCCCGCGGAGAACTAGGGCCTCTCACGTGACCCCAGCGCGCTCCCGCGGGGGAGCGAAGTCTCGGAGGCGGTGTTGCAGGGTACTGAGGGGTTCAGCGAGCGTTGGGCACCGCACTTTTCGCCCAGACGCCAGCACTGAGGACACGATGTCGCGGCTCTCCGGCTCGCTGCTTTGGGCCGTCACCTGCCTGGCCGTGCTCTGTGTGTCGTCCGCGGAAGAGGACATTGAGCTCCCGAATGGTACGACTTTAGTGCCCATCTCCAACGTAACCTCGGCGCCGGTGACGTTCCTCCCGCTGGTCACCACTTCGGCACCAGGTAGGCGCGGGCCCTACAGGCTTCCCGCGCTCCCCCGCCCCGCGGAGCCGCACTGCCTCTCCGCGGTGCGCGGACCAGGGTCGGGCGGGCAGACAGCGCTTGGGGTGTTGCGGCGACTCCGGCAACATGGCGGCCCGCCTGGAGTCCACTCGCGGCTGGGCCGGGTGGGGAACGCGCCGGGGGGAAGGGGACGCGCGGCTTCCCGTGGCCGCGGGGCTGGTGCCGACCTCGAAGTGTTGCACATCCGTTGTGCGTTTTAAAAGTGCATCGTAATTCCTAGCCTCACTTGGGGAATCTGAAGTGGGACATGGCTTCTTTCCACGGGGGCAGCAGTGGGGTTGAGGATGGGGCTGGGCGTCGCGCCTCAGGGTTGGCGGTGAGACCGAGCTGTCCCTCTCTGGGGACTGGTAGTTCACCCGACCGGCGCCGGTCTCCGGAGGCAGCCTACTCCGGAAGTCCGGGAAAGAGAAACTTAAAAGACGGTAATGCTCGTTCGTGTCTCAGACTTGAGTCTGAGAAAGTCGCTTGAGATTTAATTACATTGTTTTGGCAGATAGGAATTGAATATAGCTTAGGTTTGAGGACGTAGTTAGTGAAAACTTCACACTCCATGGTATGTAAAAAGGAAAAGTACCCATGTATGTACCTGGTGCTTTGCGTACGTATCCTAAGGCTAAACTGGAAAGTAGTGAAACCTAGGAGGTAGATGCAGAGACGGAGAAGAGTAAACTCTCCTGACAGTGTATGTTTATTCTTTTTAAAATTATTTAAAATTTTCTTCACTATGTCCTGTGCTCAGGCACGTACGTTTAGTAGGTAATTTGTGCCCAGGTCTGTGGGTTTTCTAAAACCCGATCAGGAGCATGTCTTTTGTTCAACTGTGCAGTCGAGTGGGGCTGGTTAAGGCATACATACATTTTAAAGCAGAAATTGGCACATACCGTGACAACACAAAAAACGGAAGATAAGTTTGAGGTAATAATATAAGCAGGAGAAATACTAGGTGTTTAAAACCTGCAGTCTAGTATGATTGGTTATTCTAGTTAACATTAGGTAAGGAGTAATGTTACCTAGTTAACATTGGCTTCTTGACTGAAGAATTGCCAAAGTGTAATGATTTTTATCATGGCATTCATATTTTACAAATTTTTCTCTAGTTTCAGTATTTTATGACAGTTTAATATAGTAAAGCATGTAGTAAATTTAATGTTTTGTTTTTTAGTTTCAGGAAGATGTAAGATAAAATTTCAAAACGAGGGAGGTAAATTGCAGTGTAATACTGGGAATTCTAACCGCACTATTTTTAAGATGATAAAGCAGAATATTTTTGTCTCCGGCTTAATTTGGCAGTTTCTTTTTAGAATTGTAGTGTGTGTGTAAGAAGGTTGGAAGTATCAGATTAATTGCCTTTGTGTAATTGAAATGCATACAAAGGAGGTATGTATTTTCTGGAAATCATAAGTGGATGTGGTGTGGTCTGAAAGTTAGCAAGTTCTTTGTAAAGAACACTTCAAACATTTCACTCTGCTACACCCATCATCAAGCACAAACGTTTTTTAAACAGCATGTTTTATCTATACAAACTTAAGAAAATTTATTTCTTCTTTATGAACCTTCCCCCACCCCACCATGCATGTCCCAGTCTTTACTAATGATGAAGTACTGAAAGCGCCTCTGCAGAACTATTTTTTTACGCAGGGGAAAAGCAAATGAGAATGTTTGGAGGCATCTAGTTTCTAGGAAAATGAATAGAGCCCAATTTTTTTTTTCTTTTATTTTGCTGCTTTTTCTCAGTGAAAAATAGAGCCCAATTTTATAGTCCGTTCCTCTCCAGACATTGAATTATGATGATGGGTACTTGCTTCTGGATTGTTAGGCCTGGGATGAACTATTGACAGACGTAACCATCTCCAACGTAACCTCGGCGCCGGTGACCCTTCCTCCCGCTGGTCACCACTTCGGCACCAGGTGGGCGCGGGCCCTACAGGCTTCCCGCGCTCCCCCGCCCCGCGGAGCCGCACTGCCTCTTAACTCAAGTTAACCTCAAGTTAACCTTGTTAACTTGAATGATACGCACCTGAATGTGGTCTTTCAGCTGTTGTCTTCAGTTGTGGAGGATCCTGTCAAGAGTGGATCATTTATGAATCGAGAATCCCTGGGAAAATTTTTTTTTTTTTTTTTTGCAACAGAGTCGGCATCATCATGGCTTGGGTTCAACCTGTTAAACTACTACTACTACTAAAAGTGTCAGGGTTTTATCTGATGTTTGGGGTACAGATTTTCCTACGTGTAGTGTTGGTCTTATAGCAAAGCCTTTTTCTCAATATTTTTATGTTTCAGGATGTTTTGAAATGCCTCAAGAAATCCTTAGTGGCTATGGGTATCTTTAAAATAGTAGTTCTGTGAAAAAGGATTGATTAGAGATGAGGTACTATGCTAAGAGTGACCACTAGCTTGTTTGTTTTTCTAATAAGTTTACTTACAGCTTTGTAACGATTGAAATTTCTTAGTAAATCGGTTTATAAAGTTTTATCATTTCTCTGAGCTAGTAATTTTGGTGTTGTATTTAATACTTACTGTTCAAAAAGATAAGTAATATGGATCCAAATGAGATACCAGTTAAATCATTGATTTCATGCATCTCTCCCCCAAACCCCCTAGAAACCTGTGAAGGTCGAAACAGCTGCATTTCCTGTCTTAATGCTAGCGCTGTTAATACTACCTGCTTTTGGATAGAATGTAAAGAAGGTAAGAAACTTTGGGGTTGCAAAACTGTTTTGTTATAACATTTAAAAATACAATAGCTCTTGAACATTTGAAAGTTTTGTAGGACATTTAGGATATGGTGCACTATTTGTTTTGCAAATCCAATACTTCTTTAAAGTGCCAAATGCCTAGTACTCCCCCTGAAAATCTCTTTTTGTCTCCTGTCCACCCTTTTGATTCCTTAAGACTTGATAATTAAGGCTCAGTAGTTTGTTTTTTATGAGATGGGGTTTCCTGTGTTACCCAGGTTGGTCTTGAAATCCTAGGCGCAAGCAGTCCTCCTACCTTGGCCTCCCTAGTAGCCAGAACTACAGCTGTGTTCTTCCTTGCCTGGCTTTTTTGTTTTGTTTTGTTTTTAAAGGCTGTTTTAAGGATTAAGAGTGCTTTGATAACACTAGAATTAGCTGTGAATGAAGGTTGTATTGAAAACTGAGACATTTATCTACAGATGTCCTGCAACATGAAACATAGAGAGACCTTATGAAACTGTTGGATGCTTAAGCATAGGGCAGAATGAGGTTGGGGGAGAGTTGACTCTTCCTGTTTGGAAGATCACCATTTTGGTGAGACCTGTGCTTTTGTTAATACAAGAGGTAGAGAGCTAGAGGGAAGTACATTGAAATTCAATAAGGTTCTTATTAGAACCATGAGATTACTGCATACGTTATTTTAATTCTTTTTTTTTTTTTTTAATTTAAAGTGGTTTATTTTCTTATCAGTAAAACAATCTAGCCGTTTTGGTGGTTTTTGTTTTTTGGATTTTTTTTTTTTTTTTAAGTGAAAAAACCAAAGCTACATGTTAAGATTTTTATTCTTTGGTAAAAATTTTATAGTTCTAGAAATTATATCACTACATAAATTTCAGAAAGCTCTTTAAGGTATTGACTAAATAGGGCTAAATTAACTTTTTTGTTAGATAAGTGTTTAATTTTTTTTAGGTCACAAAATGGGATTTTAGGCTGTACTCTTCCCTTTTATATGGGAGTATGTGAGAGTTGGTGAATTTTGGAGATGGAATGCTCTACTGTAGGATTTTTTGGGGGAAGCCTGTCCCCTTACTCTTGCTCCATGTCTACCTATCCAGTAAAGTTATTTTAGAAAGCATAAAAGACTAAGACAGTGGGATCTGGAATAGCGTTTCTACAGTTATTATAGAAAGTGCCTCTTTTGTTTACTAAGCATCTTAATAAAGACCCTGACCACTTCGCCTTACTGTCTCTGCCCCCTTTTTTTTTTTGGAGACAGTCTTTCTCTGTCACTCAGGCTGGAGCGTCGTGGTTCCATCTTTGCTCACTGCAACCTCCGCCTCCTGGGTTCAAGCGATTCTTCTGTCTCAGCGTCCAGCATAGTTGGAACTACGGGCACAGGCCACCACGCCTGGCTAATTTTTGTATTTTTAGTAGAGGCAGGGTCTCGCCATATTGGTCAAGCTGGTCTTGAATTCCTGACCTCGGGTGATCCACCCTCCTTGGCCTGAAAGTGCTGGGATTACAGGTGTGAGCCACCTGCCCTCTTTTTAGATGCTGGCTGCCTTTCTTTTTTTTTTTTTTTTTTTTTTTTTTTTTTTTTTTTTTTTTTTGAGACGGAGTTTCGCTCTTGTTACCCAGGCTGGAGTGCAATGGCGCGATCTCGGCTCACCGCAACCTCCACCTCCTGGGTTCGGGCAATTCTCCTGCCTCAGCCTCCTGAGTAGCTGAGATTACAGGCACGCACCACCATGCCCAGCTAATTTTTTGTATTTTTAGTAGAGACGGGGTTTCACCATGTTGACCAGGATGGTCTCGATCTCTTGACCTCGTGATCCACCCGCCTCGGCCTCCCAAAGTGCTGGGATTACAGGCTTGAGCCACTGCGCCCGGCCCTGGCTGCCTTTCTTGATTGTACAGTAGTCTTTCCACAATTCTGAGATTTATTCAGTACATTAATGTGGACTTCTAATGGATAAGCATTGGAGGGATCCTGTGTAATATTTAAGTCAGTGGCAAAAGGAGAATGACAGGATTTGGTCTGTGGACTTCTAAATGACAGGATTTGGTCTGTAGGTTTAACTTTGGGTTAGAACACTTCTAAAATGGTGTGTGTTGTTGTTTTTTTCTCCCCGCTTCTAAAGTGTTTGGGTTTGATTTCCTAGAGCTTAGTAGCAAAGTTAAAGGTAAATCAAATGTGGGATTGGTGTTACTAATCTCTTTTTTTCTCCCCTAACAGATAAGAGCTTTTGTTCACATAATTCAACAGTTGGTGATTGTCAGGTGGTGAATATGACAAACTTCTGTTCTGGTAAGTATTCATACTGGCTGCTGGGAAGCTGACCACAGAGGTGAGGAAGATCATTGCCTCAGAAAGCCTTTTTTCAATGCTTTGTTTGAAGCATTGCCATAATTCTTATCTTGTTAGAATTTGAATATGAATAGTATATTCATATTGATTGATTAAAGGATGATATTTGAAGCCTGGTTTAGGGATTTAGCTACAGTGTGGATGCTGTAAGTGTAGATTGCTTTGTGTCTTCCCACACTTTTTTTTTTTTGAGACAGAGTCTTGCTCTGTCACCAGGCTGGAGCACAGTGG
>NW_022436946.1:40331420-40494125 GCF_009761245.1 Sapajus apella
TCAAAAAAAAAAAAAAAAAAATTCTACTTGGAACTGTTGATTTTTCTAATGAGATTGTAAGTCAATGGGAAAGTCATACTTTTAATTTGGTGCATAGATAATGAATAGAAAAAAGATTTTTGTGGAGATTGTCTAATCTTGAAAGACCACCTTTGACTCTTTAATTTTGGAAGGGTTTGCCCCATCCCAGTGTGAACTTTGTAACTGAAGATTTCATTAGTGTTGGATCAGTTTTACTTTACATAGGGTGCGTAATATGTTTAGGTGGTGGTACAAGAACAAGCTTTTTTTGAGATGGAGTCTTCTTGTTGTGCAGGCTGGAGTGCAGTGGTGCAATCGTAACTCATTGCCACCTCGTATTCCTGGGCTTAAGCAATCCTCCTGCCTCAGCCTCCCAAGTAACTGGGATTACAGGTGCATGCCATCACACCCAGCTAATTTTTAACTTTTTTGTAGAGATGGTATCTTGCTGTGTTGCCCAGGCTGGTCTTGAACTCCTGGGCTCAAGCATTCCTCCCACCTTGGCTTCCCAGAGTGCTGGAATTACAGGCCCGAGCCACCAGATCTGGCCCATTTTCAATAGTTATTTATGTTAATACGTGTTAGATAAACTAATAACTCTCAGACCGGAGGTTTCGTGATATTGCGTAGTGACAAGATTAATGAAGATTTCGTTTATTAGAATTTTTTTTAAAACACTGATTTAAAGGAAAACTGAATAGGTAATGCTGATTATTTGATGATGTATCAGAATTAGTTTCAGCTAAGAAGGACATAAACCCTCATATTACAATGGCTTAAGCAGTAGACTGATTTACTTTTCTCTCATGTAAAGGAAGTCTAGACTAGAGTACAGCTCTGCAACCATTAGAGACTCAGGCTTCTTTAGGTTTTCACTCTTTCATTTCTCAAAAATGGCTTTGACCCTGCTGTCCAAGGTGGGTGCTTGTGTTTCAGCCATCACATTGATTTTTTTCCTGCCGGCAGGATGAAGAAGGGAATGGAAGAGGCTTGTATCTACTTTAAGGATGCTTCCTAGAAGTTACTCATGGTGACCTAGATGCATTGGAGACTAGGAAATGTCTTTTCTGGAGGAAGGGAGGTGTTAAACATTGGTGATTCTATTTCTAAAGCAGAGACTGATATTTGGGGACAACTGTCAATCTCTTCCAAAGGTAGTACTTAAGTGTAAAAATTGTGAAAAGTGGTTCTCAAATGATTGCAGGTCAGGAAATAGCATTATAGATTGTGATCTTTTGGATGGCTTTGATGTATATGTTTTTCTTTTTTCTTTAGTGCCCACAGCCGCTCCTTTGCCAACCAATTCTACAGGTAATTCAAGATGACTATTTTCTTGCTCTTCCTTCAGTATTTTAAGTCCTTTTCATGGATTAATTTTAAATAATTATGTAAAAGTTGTTAGTATAATTTTAAAGATGAATAAAAACTTAAGTGTCTTGGACCATAGCAATT
This sequence comes from Sapajus apella, assembly GCF_009761245.1. Lineage (NCBI taxonomy): Eukaryota > Metazoa > Chordata > Mammalia > Primates > Cebidae > Sapajus > Sapajus apella. The sequence continues at coordinate 40,332,894 of NW_022436946.1, forward strand.
AACATTAATCTCTACCTTTTGTGACAGTGACACATAACTCTAGTGTTTCATATTGGGGAATGTGAGCAGATTTGCTGAGGCTGTGTACATTGAGTCTGTAAAATACTTACTTTAGATTTTGTGGAAATCCTGGGAAATACAGAAGCCTAAAGCAAATTATAATTATCATCATCCAGAGCACCCCAAAATGTTTTCAGTTATTAATTTCTTCTAGTCTTTTTTATATGTATATCTAAATAAGTAAACTTTTTATGAAATTGGATAACACTCATGCACCTTTTATCTTTTTTTGGAGCAGAGTCTTGCTCTGTCACCCAGATTGGAGCGTAGTGGTGCGACTTTGGCTCACTGCAACCTGCACCTCCCAAGTTCAAGTGATTCTCCTGCCTCAGTCTCCTGAGTAGCTGGAATTACAGGCACCTGCCATCATGTCTGACTAATTTTTGTATTTTTAGTAGAGACGGGGTTTCACCACGTTGGCCAGGCTGTTCTCGAACTCCTGACCTCAAGTGATCTGCCCACCTCAACCTCCCAAAGAGCTGGAATTACAGCCACAAGCCACCGTGGCCAGCCTGTATTTTCTCTGTTAATGTAAGCATGACGGTACACACTTTACCAATCCTGCTCTTGATTGGAGAGTTAGGCCATCTCTCATTCTCCATGCAGTGAACATCTTACATAGAATTACATTTGTATTTGTCTCTGATAGGATTGAGTCAAACAGAATTTCTAGGTCAGAGGGTATGATTATTTTAAGGCTTTTCAGAAAGGTTTATTGTTCTCATTCCTGTCAACCTGGAAATTTTTACCATGCCCTCAACAGCATGGATAAGAACTCCTTAAAATTTACTAACTTGAAAGGAAGAGTAAATATGAAATATTTAACATTTACAAATATTAAATGCATCTATTCCAGGACAAGTACTAGGGTAGATGGTAGGGATATGGAGACAGAAATTAGCCAGCATTTTGTCTTCTGTAGGAACAATGAAAGATGTCAGTGAGCACAGTGTGTGGGGGAATTTGTAGAAAGGTAGGTATATTGGGTGGCACACAGATGTGGTGATAGCTTAGTAGTGAAACCACACTGGTAAAACTTGGAAAGAGCCTCTGAGGTGGAGCAGGGGGCCAGCACATATGTAGGAAATGGGAAGGAGGACAGTGAAGTCAAACAGTGTCCTATCCCATAGGCTTAGAAAGTTGAAGGGGTGTGGCAGGGTGCAGTGGCTCACACCTGTAATCCAGCACTTTGGGAGGCTGAGGTGGGCGGATCACAAGGTCAGGAGATCAAGACCATCCTGGCCAACATGGTGAAACCCTGTCTCTACTAAAAATACAAAAATTAGCTGGGTGTGGTGGTGTGTACCCGTAGTCCCAGCTACATGAGAGGCTGAGGCTGGAGAATCGCTTGAACCTGGAAGGCGGAGGTTGCAGTGAGCCGAGATCGCGCAACTGCACTCCAGCCTGACAGAGCGAGACTGTCTCAAAAAAAAAAGGCGGCGTAGGACTTTGTGACTGAGGGGAGAAGAGATGGAGTGATAGGGAGAGGTGAGGAATTTTCACCAAAATAAGAGGAAGAGCAGTCTATTGAAGTTTGGGGCTGTCATTTGGGATTTTAGTTTAAGATGTCTGGAATCCATTAAGTGGAATCTGTTTAGTGTTCAGGAAACTGCAAGTCAGGCAAGAGCTCTTGGCCAAAAATATAAATCAGCATAGGCAGTAGTAGAGGCGCTGGAGGAACATATGGAAAGGAGGGATAGGGCTTGAGGACCACTCTAGGAAACAGTAATGTCTAAGGGCTAGGAAGAGGATGGGGGAGGAAATAAAATAGGGTCGGGTAGAGAAATAAAAAAGCCCAGGGAAATATTTGCAAGAAACTAACAGTATGTGATTGTAGGTGTATGGAAAAGGTAGTCAAATGCTGTAACAAGGACAAGAACTCATTTTGAAACACTTCGGCAGTGATGTGTTGGAGCTGGCTTGGACCAGTTTTTGCTAGCTAATTGTGCACAGCTCTTCCCGATCTGTGTTCAGTGATTTCATGTTGGTAACTTGAAATTGGTTACCATGGAAATAGTCATGCCATGGAAGTCTGCAAATGATATAAAACTTATTTTGAGCTGATGATTGTATGGTGGTGTGGTTGTAAATGTTTAGCGCCCATTAGAAGATGTTGACTAGGATATTAAAGGTTGCTGAAACCAGAGGTGTTTAGAGAAAAACAATTTTCAGAAGCTTGGTTATGAAAAGAAAATGGGGTGCTGGGATTGGGGGAACAATTTCTTCAGAACTGTTGTGAGTTCACAATTGATGTAGTCCTCTGCAGCTTTCTCCACCCTGGGTCTTTCCTCTCTGATTCTGTAAAGTGGAAGGCAGCAAGGGCTTATCTGCAGAAAATGCATCAATTGACTAACATTAGTTGAAGAACAAACCTTTAGGCTGTTTCTTTCCATGGCATATGTGCCTTCTGAAGAGAGCAAGTGAGAAGTGAAGGGACAGTTACAGACACAGTGCAAAGAGAATCTAATTTATATAGAGAAGTGTATAATGGGGTTAATTATAATGGCCCTCCTTTAGTACAAATAACAGAATAACCAAAATATGTCAGATTCAGTGGAAAATGTTCATAATAGATGAAGTGGAAGATCAACTATATTAAGTAATTCTAGTACAATTTTAACTTTTGTTATATACATGCCTAGAAAAATTGTCTAGCAGGAAGTAACCTGTTACTTTGCTGGGACTACTTCATTATTTTTATAGCATTTTCTAGATTTTCTTAACACCAGTAGCAGCTTTTATAACTTACATATATATATATATATATATATATAAATTTTTTTTTTTTTTTTGACCTTTCCTATGGTGCGAATTTTTTTTTCTTCAGTGAAGGAAACAGTAGGGCAACAGAGGTGTATTCCCTAAGTGGTGCCTTTATTTTGAAAATATTGTCAATTTAATACTTTTTTCAAAATTGAAAAATATTTTGCCTACTTATAAAAACTAGTTTTTACCTTGTTCTGAGGCTGAGTAGTGAGAACCAAATTGTAAATTTGCAGAATTTTTTTTCCTAATGTTGTCAAACAGTAATAATGTTTTGAGATTGAACAGAATTTGATGTGTTTAATTCGTAAACTATTTTTTGTGGTTACACAGAAGATACACAAGCAATAAAAACCTTGATGGGACTAATGAGCCTTAACGTAATAATCATAGCCTCTAATCTAGGAATTCTATGTAAGGATCAGTCTTATCAGAGATAAGGTCAAATATTTTCCTATAAGATTTTCCCAGTATTGAGAGATGAAAGAACTGTTGAAGAGCAGGATGGATGGACGTATGTACAACAATGCTTGAAGTAAGAGGGGAAAGAAAGCAAATGGGTCTGAACATATCCATCGATATTATTTGTATATCACCTATTAGCTTCTAAATAGTATCAGTACTAATAAAATACGTCTTATGCCCTGTTGACTCATGGTCATGTAGAAATTAGAATACCTTAGTTTCCTAGGATTCTGTCAACCTTGAGATATGGGTAGTCTGCCTGTTACGAGAGTCCTTCTCTTTCAAGATCTACTTTTAGCAATTTTCAGATACTTAGCAATATCTGAAAACTGTCAAGCCCTGCTCTTTCAGTGTATAATTACTCTGTGTTTTAAGGCACAGAACTTCCTCTTTTATGTTAGAGTTTGGGACGATGCTGATTCCTATTGAGGTTTGTGTTTTGATTGTTTGAAAGACCGTCTAATACAGTGAAAAGATTACTTCATTTCTGTACTTCATCAATAGTTATTTGACACCCTTTCCCTGTCTTTTCTTTTGTGGGTTAAGCATATCACTTTGAAGTCTGTTCAGTTATGTACCGTAAACAGAAGTAACATTTGTTTACAAATTCTCTTTAGCCCTCAAATCCTTTTTTCTGAAACAATACAAGAATGAATGTTTGCATAGCACCTTACCTTTTCATAAAAATATAAATCTCACATGATTAATCTTCCTCATCTTTCCCCAAATCATTCCTAGCTGCCCACCATCATAAGCACATCCTTATATTGAAGCCCTTGCACTCTGAAGCCTGACTTAACTAATGATTTCCTGAGACAAAATAAGCTCTCTTAGCTAGTGACTCCTATAGTGCACTTTCCAAAAGTTTGAACCCTATCCTTAGGACAACCTCTTAATGAAACCTTTCTCAAATGCTCCAGCAAACTTTGAATTTATTTGGTAGCTTTTTGGATGCTAGAAAAAAATGTTAATTTATATAAACTATATCCACATTCTTTCTGAAAGCTCTGGTCAGACTTCTATTAGTATTGATAGTACTAATAGAAACTTAATAGGTGATATACTGGTTGGGCACAGTGGCTCATGCCTGGAATCCCAGCACTTTGGGTGACGAAAGTAGGTGGATTACTTTGTAATGTTGGGGCTCAGGGGTAGCCCTCAGTTCTCCTGAGAGGACATTTCTCCAGGTTCTTGGTCTATCACTCCCCAAGAATGGGAGAGACCACGGCACAGTGCGCAGTAAATGCCAGACTCAAGTGTTTGTGGAAAGTGATTTATTTAGGTAGAAAGAAAGGAGGAGGAGAGAGAAACAGCTAGCTCTCACACTGAGTGAGAAGGGTTCCCAGAGGGAGAAAACCAGAGAAGGCAAACTCCCCTCACACTGAGTGAGAGAATCCAGAAAGATGGAATCCAGGAGAAGACAGGTTTCACACTGAGTGGAAGGGAATTGAGAGAGAGGGTGTTTAGGAGGGGAAGACAGGCTTCGACAAGAGATGTGTGGAAGGGGACTCCAGAGGGGACATCCAGGAGGGAGAAAGACCACTTCCACGAAGGGGGTGTTCATGGAAGGGGACCCTAACATGGAGTCCGAAGGGCTGCGGCACAAGGGAGCTTTTAACCTGGGAGGAACCCCTACTTTCTCCAAGACCTCTGGCCAATGAAAGGAATTCCTTAGAACTTCCTCTGGAGTGATTGACTTTTTGATTCTTCCCACGCCTGTGAAACTTAAAAGACTGTTAAATCTCTGCGTTGGAGAGAGATGGAAGGGGGGCATGGCACTGGGAAGTTCTTGCCCTTGAAACTACGCCCCCTTGTGGACCCGGTAAGAGAATACATTCCCTCAACTTAAGATCAGGAGTTTGAGACCAGCATAGGCAACATGGTGAAACCCCGTCTCTATTAAAAATAGAAAAATTAGCTGGGTGCCTGGAATGCCAGCTACTCGGGAGGCTGAGGCAGAAGAATCACTTGAACCGGAAGGCAGAGGTTGCAGTGAGCCAAGATAGCACCTTTCCACTCCAGCCTGGGTGACAGAGCAAGAGACTGTCTCAAAAAAAAAAAAAAAAAATAGGTGATATGCTAATATTTAGTAACTCTTTGGATGCTAGGAATAATGTTAATTTGTATAAACTATATCCACATCTATGAGAACTCTTACAGATGACAACTTGTAATACACATTGTTCAATGTTCTCTTCTTAAGAGTGGGTTAGTCCCTAAAATGATTTTACATTCAAACTAATCCTCCTCAGTGTGCATCTCTTTAGAGGTATCATCAGCTATTAGGTTGGTGCAAAAGTAATTGCGGTTCTTGCCATTAAAAGTAATGGCAACTCAAATAGCCTCTGGGCCTCATGCAATGTGGTAGACTAGAGCTTATCTTTGGTTTCAGAGAATCTTATGTTGGGAAACTGTGGGCCCAGGGCCCCTATTCTTATACAGCTTTATTGGAACATACCATGCCCATTCATTTTCATGTTGTCTTTGGCTGCTTTTGCATTACGCAGTGCGCAGAGAGTAAAATACTTACTTTCAACTCCTTTAAGAGAAGGTTTACCAGCCCCCAAAGTGAAGAAGATAGGCAAATCTCCATACCCTCATAAGAGAGAACTTATGACTTTAATAGTTTTTGTCTTAGAAGAAAGATTACAGGGAATCTATAGTTTCCTCACCTAAATATTCTTGTCCTTGACTGTGGGCAAGATAAAAGTTTTTGCGCATTTTATCCAAATGTATACATAGATTTTTATATAAGGGATATATAGATATTAACAATTTTATGATTGCTTACTGTTTTAAAATACACTTAAATCCTAGTATTCATGGGTGTGTAGCTATGTTAGTAAACCATTAACTGAAATTTGGCTTTTGGTCTCTTAAAAAATTGAAAGCATGTTGAAGTTGGTAGCCTTATTTTTAAAAGCTGTTAGATAACTGGGAAGCTAGAAATTTAAGGTTTTTAAAAAAATGTTGCTTTCATTCCAGCTAAACCCACAGTTCAGCCTTCCCCTTCTACAACTTCCAAGACAGTTACTACATCAGGTAATTGAGGCTTTTTAGATTAACAGTCATGTAGGATGTGTGTATGATGTTGCCCTTTACAGTTTCTACCATCATTTTCCAACTTTATTAGTGGTTATGAAACTGAAATTCATCTCTTACATTTAGGGGGATCAAGGTAGTGCTTTATTAACACAAATGATAGCTTTGCTGAGATTCCTCTTCTCATTTTTAAATGTGTAATCACATTTGACGTGACACTTCAGAATTAAGTAATGTTTTTCCAAACACTTCAGTACAACTGTGTGTAAAATATAATTTGTAATTTCTGATGACTGTTAAGGATTGGTTGTGTGCTATAAGACAGCATAGTGATTTGAGGGAATATAATACATCTGTCATTTTCACTGAGAAAGGTCTAAAAATCGAGGATCACTACCAGATGTGCACCTCACTTTCTTACCATTTCTTAACATTGCTCAGTAATGTGAAAATTAGCTTGTTATTAAATGATTTGACATAATCTAATTTAAATCATGTTTAGGTTATGCCACAGGACACTGTAGGTACACAGTTAGGAATCCTTTTGTCTATCCTTGTTTTTAAAAAACTGATGCTAATGAATCTTCTACCTGCTTTTTGTGATTTCTTTGGCTTCGTGCTTGTGCATGCTACCTTTTTCTCGGTTACGGTGAAGCCATTCTGTCTTCACAAGAAGGAATACAAAACAGTTGTAATTAATTTTAAAGTAGCCATCTTGTACAGCCACTAGAACCAGTGTTCTTTGATAATCTATTTAAGAAAAAAGTAAAAGTTATTTTACATGGGAAATTGCTTTTTGTTTCCTCTTGAAACATTTTACTCCCTGAAAAATTCAGATTTTCGTTTTTTCCTTATGACTTGATAGTACTTTCTCATAATGTTAAATTTGTTGGCAGAGTATGCCTTTAATCACAAGTTCCTTTGCTTGTTGAAATTATAAATTCCATATCCTTAAGATTATTTTTATAACATGAAAATTTACAACCAAGTTTTTGACCTTATACTAGTAAATTCAAAAGTCATGTGAAGTTTCAGCACTAATTCTGATATTTACACTTGCAATTAACTAGAAGTACATAGTCTGAAGAAATTATTGCATAATTTAGAATTGTTTGGTATATCCCAGGGCACAATTTGTATACTAGGAGAATTCCTCCCATTGTTTTTACATTTGTAGTAGTACAGCAGCATTGACCACTTTGTATCCTTCGGTGGAATGAAAAATGGGATATATAATGGTTGTCTTCCTCAATTAGGGATAAATTCTAACTGTAAAGACTTGACTTGAGGAAATACTTTATAGAATTTAACACATGGCAAATAGAGACTCAGGTGGGTCTTGAAATTACAATAGAATACCATGAAACTTACTGAGGATTGTTGTTCCTTTTGTCTTACTTAACAGGTACAACAAATATCACTGTGACTCCAACCTCACAACCTGTGCGAAAGTCTACCTTTGATGCAGCCAGTTTCATTGGAGGAATTGTCCTGGTCTTGGGTGTGCAGGCTGTAATTTTCTTTCTTTATAAGTTCTGCAAATCTAAAGAACGAAATTATCACACTTTGTAAACAGACCCGTTGAATTAATAAGGACTGGTGATTCATTAGTGTAACTCACTGAAACCAAAATACTATCTTTCAAGATGTCCCACATGGAAGACGCTATTCCAGGATCTTTAAATTTCCATGGATGCATATAGGATGTTTGGGAGCATCATCTTTGAAGAAAAAATCAAATCATTGTGTTCAACAGGAATATTTAAAATATTCTGCATGAATCCTTGTGGCCGTCTTTTATTTTAAATAGCTGCTGCTGTGGGTTTTTTTTTTTTTTTTCCCTTAACATGCCAAATGTAACTTTCTGTGAGTGATGGAAAATGTTGTCTTGTGCAGACAACAGTCTGACTCTTGGCAGTTTAAATTTAATAATTTTGATTTCGTGAACAGAATTGAGAAGAATGTGCCAAATGAGAATCAATTAGGTGGAATTTTGGCTATCATTTCAAAAGTGGAATAAATTTATAAATTTAATAGTACTAAATGGTATCCTTAGAGTAAAATTTTGTGCTTGATAAGTTATTTTTTTCTACATTAGAAATAATATGCCACACAGGGAATTACATTCCAGATTTAAAGAAATGAATGGAAAGGATACCATTAGCGTGTAACAGGTTGTTCATACGTGTAAAGCACCTTATGCCATTGAGAAAATAAAGAACAGTGCCTTAGAAGACAGTGAAAGGTAAGCTCTAGCTTAATGCCTATGATTTGTTCTTTCACGTTAAGGAACATAAGGATTGGTCAGAGGATGTACCTTGATGTGAACAGTAGTAAACCTGTTTTAGATATCATACTGTTAATATTTAATTGAAAATTTACTTTATTTCAGAGCAGAGAAACTTAAGCTACAGGCTTTTATACAAAATTGAAAGCCTTTGTATATTGAACCTCCCAACATTTTTCTTATGGCTGTTAAAAAGTATAGAGATAAATTGATTTAATTATACTTTCCTTTGTACTTTAAAAAGTATGCTAGCACTATTGTACCTTGAAAGGATTTCCACCAAACTTTCTTGAGAAGTGACTTCTTTGGTGAGGCAAGGAGGAAATATATTATTTTAGAATCATTTACTATTTACATGAGACAATCATATTTTAGTATCATTTCCTATTTAAATGAGACAATCATTTTAAGTTTTAAGACAGCAGAAGTGACCAATGTAATTTCAGAACACCTAAGGATTTTTTGGTTGATCCGGTTACGGTAGATTTTTACTGATTGTCCTGGATGAATAGACTGTGCTTTTTCTTTTTCTCTCCTTTGTTCTTGGTTTCCCATAGTGTAATAAGCATGCATACTTTTACTTCTATAGTTTTCTTGTTTAAAGGGGTCGTCTTCAGTTTTAGAGGATCATTTCTCCCTTGCCTTTGACTCATTGGACTAGTTCAGAGGCTTTAAGTAGTTTAAAATAGGCTTTTGCTTTTCTAGGTCATTAACGTTTTTTATGTAGTTTCTTTGGCCTATAGTGGCTGAGTTTCACACTTGATTTTCAATATTTTATAGTAGGAAACAAAATATTGCTTTGGTTCATTTCATAAACTGAAAGTCTGCATTTAGATAACTATTAAAGGTTAAGATGAAGAATTACCGTTTCTTTGTTACTCATTGGTACAGCTAAAGTTTGTTTTACTTGCACATTTGTACATATACCTAATGTTTTCAAGTGCCTTAATTGTTTAAAATCTCTGGCTTCAAAGTTTCTTGGGGAAAGGTAGGTTTACCTCACATTTTTTGTTTTCATTAGTAATATTCTAGGTACCTCACAAAATTATGGTGCCATGGCTGTTAGTTTTTAGTGAGTGCTGTAGGATTAATTTGAAAATATGCAGAATTCCATTCCTCCTAAGGTGGCAAAAATCAGCTACAGTGATGTAATAATTGTCATTTACCTGGGTAAGAATTCCCTGACACACATTAATGTCAACATATGTAGCAAATTTTGTGGAAGTGTAATGATTGGAAGCTTCTGTAATTTTGAGCACCAACACCTAGCATAATGTAAAATTAGATTTTGCAAGTCTACAGATGAGCTCTTGCAACAGAACTCAACAGCCTTTTTACTTTTTCCCCGACTTTAGCAATGTAGTATCTTGAGCCATTAATAATTTTTGGGTTTTTTAAAAAATCCAGAAGGTATATAGAAACCTTTTCAGATTTTTCATCTGATTTGTTCTTGCAAATGTTCTATCAAATACCTTATTTTACCTTACAGATACTTGTTGCACAGGCAGACACTGCTGTATTTAGACATTTTTATTTCAGTTCGTTAAAAACTGCAAAACCAATCTGTATCATGTACCAAACTGATTTAAAATAAATCTACGTGTTTATTGAATTAATCTCTTTTCTATTGAGTGGAGTGTGTTATTGCATTTGGCTTATAAAATGTAATGTTTAGTCGATTTGTCTTAACAGTCCGCTTAGGGTGGGTTTTCTGCTCAATTTGTATTGCTTCTCTATACTAGCAGATAGTAACTAAGGCAAATATTCATATCAATAGAAAGCAGAGCCTTGGAAGCAATAGGTGAAGGGAGGACTTGGTACACCTATGGGAGTGATTTGCAAGCTGGTCGTCCACAAATCGATAGAAATTATGCTGTAGTTTTCCAATAATTTATGAGAGGAATGCTATCTTGTTTTTACATATCTGAAAGCTAGTTTGTGACTTTCTGCCATTTTAGTTCATACTGCATATCAAGTAAAAACCAAGCTACTATTTGGTATAAATTACTGTGACTGTAAAATGTGGTTCGTGCATGCTGTGACTATAAAATGTGGTTCTTGTTATTTTGTGGGCCAGATTATGTTCTAATTTAAATCACTGGACTTGGACTAAGAATTTACTCCTCTATAAGCCTTAAAACCTGTAAGGGTGGACTGAATAATTCTCTTTAGAAATAATGAATTTGGGGTTTTGTATTAGCCTTACATATAGTCATATTTAGTTTAAGTAATGCAAAATTTGATGGTAAGCTTAATGACTCCGGTAAACATTAGAAACAAACTTTTGAGATGGAGTCGCACTCTGTTGCCCAGGCTAGAGTGCAGTGGCGTGATCTCAGCTCACTGCAGCATCCACCTCCCAGGTTCAAGTGATTCTCCTGCTTCAGCCTCCTGCGTGGCTGGGATTACAGGTGCCTGCCACCATGTCCAGCTAATTTTTGTATTTTTTTAGTAGAGCTTGCGTTTCACCATGTTGGCCAGGATGGTCTTGAACTTCGGACCTCAGGTGATCTGCCCTCCTTGGCCGCCCAAAGTGCTGGGATTACACACATGAGCCGCAGCACCTGGCCTTGTCCAGTGTTTCCAGTGTGTTTTCGTCATTCCAGAATCCAATCTCATTTCATCCCAGCTGGAAGAAAAAGTTCAAGATAGGGTATGTAATGTATTATCTTTAAATTATTCAATTAATACATAGATTTTCTTAAATATGCTTCTTAGAAAAAACAAATTGCATCCCCAGCCCTTTTCCCCTCTTGACTTCCTCCACTTACCAGAGTGGTAAATGATACAGAGGTAATCACTGTAACTGATTTGCAGTTAATTTATAATCACTTAATTGTATGTACCTTTGGTAATACGTAATGTAGATTTTTATCATTCTGTAATGTTCACTCACTTTTTGGAGATCTTTCAAAGTTAGCGTATATGGCTATACCAGATTCTTAATTTCTGTGTTGGTGTATGTAGTATGGATACCATGATTTACACAGGTATTTACCTATTGAAAGACAAGCTGTTTGCAGTTTTTAGTTCATACCAACAATTTTACAGAGCATGTTTGCACCTGCCACTTTATGTGTGACTTCCTCCAGAGTAGAAATGGAGGCGTGGAAAGCTGCTTCATAGTGTTTCCACACTAAGGATTTTCACAGATTGCTTTCCACTTCCCACCAGCAGCAGATCACTTGATAGCTGAACAGTTTTTAAATTTTAATATTCTAGTGAGTGAAATTATTTCCTTGGTGAATTGTCTGTTTTTTTCCTTATCACTTTGTAGGGGTTTTTGTTTTAATCTGAAAATACACTGGCTGCTAATCCATGGTGAATAGATTTCAAAACATATTTTCTTCAAGTCTGTGTCAACCAGAGTACAATCAGGAGACAGAAGTTACAATATGAACAGGAAAAGTTTGATATGAAGAGATATTAGTTGTAACAGTGGATTGCAGTGATGAGGCATTATTATCTGCAGAATTTTAAGAAATTTGTGAAGCAGTAAAAAGAACTTTAAAGAATCCAGAGATAGACAGCAGATGTAGGAAGCAGCCACCACCCACTCTCTGTCAAGCTGAATTTCAGCCTCGAGAGAGCATGCAGCCTTGGCCCTCCAGGTGAAGCTCACAGTAGCTGTAAATCCATGTGAGAGTGTGCCAGGGAAGCCACCCATGTTTGTCACACCAATGGCAATCTTCTGGGAAGTCATCCAAGGTGGTAGGGGGTAAGCCATGCATAGGAGGTACCACACTAGTGGCATTCCACTGTAAAGCTGTGAGTTGCTACAGCCGGGCACTGAGGGTGTCTACCTAAAGGAGCAAACCAGGAAAAGAAATCCCTCCAGAATCCTTCCAGTGCCCTTACAAAACAACATGCTACTTCCCCAATACTGAGACCAGACCCCTCTGAGGAGGTGTTCTAATATGGCTTAGTAGGACCAGGCTTGATTTCTAGCTTTGCGTGAGCTCCAAATACTTTTTTCCTCTTAACCTTTCCTCTAGCCTTCTGTATAAGGAGAAATCGTCATGTGGCCCAGCTTCATTATCACAGAGCAGGCAATGACAGATGGATTGGGAGCTGAGGCAAGAAATTGGTAATGGTCACAGTCCACCCCTTTGGCTATTCAGCTTCCACATTTGCTCTTCTGTACTCTTTAACACTTCTAAGCAACAATGGAATAGCTCTACATTTCCACCTAACAAGATACAGCTATACTTCCTTACAAGTAACGTTTGCTCCCTTTTCCCAACATGAGAATCCCAGTACCAGCAGTCATTGTATCCATTGTTGGCTGTATGAATTATTCAAGTTCTGTCACTGTTCCACCAAATCCTGTGTTACCCAAAAGACCTAACTGCGTCCAGTGTGGTGGTTCATGTGTGTAATCCCAGGAGTTTGGGAGGTCAAGATGGATTGGCCTGCATGATACGTTGTTTTCATCTAAAGGTGGATAGCTAAAGCACTACAGCTCCACATGCAGACCAATCTGTCTTGGGTGGATCGCTGAAGGTCGGGAGTCGGAGACCAGTCTGGCCAACATTGTGAAACCCTGTCTATCTCAGCTACTCGGGAGGCTGAGGCAGGAGAATCACTTGAACCTGGTAGGCAGAGGTTGCAGTGAGCTGAGATTGCACCACTACACTCCAGTCTGTCTCAAAAAAAAAAAAAAACTGAATTGTAAATGTAACCTCCAAAAATGTGTATTAGGTTAAAATGGAAGGAGAAAATGAAAATGATTAGGACAAATAAATACATGCAAAAGGAAAATGGAAAATACTGAAAGCTACTGTAGCCATCATTTCTATAAACCAAATAATGTACTGAGGTTATCGGTTACAGCAATTGTAACCTCAGTGCACATTCCCCAGCTACACCACTTGCTCAGTGGGTCCATTGAGATTTATTTCTTTTGCTCTTAGCCAGAACCTCAGCTGGTCAGAGTTCTTTACCTGGTGGAGTGACCCAAATACTCATTACTGAAGAATCTGAGCCCTCCTGTGGTACCTGTTTTGGTTGCTGTAATTTTTCATAAGCCTTTACTATTGGATGTGGAAGTACTCAGGCACCCAGAGAATCTCCTATGTTCAAGAAATAGTCCCTTTTGCCTCCACTGTGCACTAGCAATACATTCTCACTTTGGTAATCAGGATTGATCATTACCGCCAGTATAGTTACACCTTTTGTTGCTTACTGGTTAAGTGGCATCAGAAACCCGGAGGGCAATCTCATCTTAGATCCTATTATCAGTGGGACCATTGTTATGTCTCTGATTGAAGGATCCCCTGGGAGCTAAGACCACCAAACCAGCAAGCTTGAGATTGCTAGAGTGAGAAGTACAATCATGAAAGGAGCCACTCTCACTTCTACCCTGTGATTTCTAGAACTGTATACTCTGACTCAAAGCATGTACTGTCATATGGAACTCCATCCTTTCAGTGTGGTATCTCCCAACTGTCAACTGAGTATTCAGTGAACCATTCCACCTTTCAATCAGATTAACCATTTATGGGTATTAGGGTATGTTAATTTCATACTCATTGCAGCATTTCATTTGCTGTGAAATTGATTCCATGCTTAGAAGTAATGCTATGGGAAATGCCATGATGGTAGACAAAGCATTTTGTGAGTATGTGGATTGGTTAGTGGTACTGGCAGAAGAATTACGGGCAGGGAAGGCAATCCATATCCAGAATATGTGTCTATTCCAGTGAAGATGAATCTCTGCCCCCCTACATGATGGGAAAGGTCTGATGTAGTCAACCTGCCATCAGGTAGATGGCTATTAGCCGTGGAATTGGTGCCATATTGCAGCCACAATATTGGTCTTGGCTCTTGACAGATTGGACAGTTGGCAGTAGTGCCTGTCAGCCTTGGTAAGGGGAAGCCCATGATGTTGAGCCCACCTATAGCCTCTATCCCTGCAGCTGTGGCTGCATTATTTATGGACCCACTGAGCGAGTGGTGTAGTAGCTGGGGAATGTGCACTGAGGTTATAATTAATGTAACTGATAACCTCAGCACATTATTTTGTCAACTTGATTAATAAGAGCTTCCTCTGCTATGGATACCCTTTGTTGGGTGTATTAGTCTGTTTTTACACTGCCAATAAAGACATACCTGAGACTGTGCACTTTACAAAAGAAAGAGGTTTAGCAGACTTACAGTCATTCCACATGGCTGAGGAGGCCTCACAGTCATGGCAGAAGGCAAGGAAGAGCAAGTCATGTCTTACATGGGTGGCAGCAGGCAAAGAGAGAGCTTGTGCAGAGAAACTACCATTTTTAAAATCATTAGATCTCATGAGACTTACGATCACAAGAACAGTGCAGGAAAGACCCAACCCCATGGTTCAGTCATCTCCCACTGGGTCCCTCCTCCAATATGTGGGAATTATGGGAGCTTCAAGATGAGATTTGGGTGGGAACACAGAGCCAAACCATATCAGTGGGCATTAACCTGAGACATAAATATCTTCAGTCTGTACCCATTCCCAGAGGTCCATCCACAGATAATTCCCAGACTTCCTTGTCACCAGCCTTTTAGGCCTGTGTCTTCCAATTCCCTATCTAGCCAAGCCATCAGCAACTACTCATGAATTGGTGTAGATCTGTACTTCTGGCCTTCTCTAAGTTCAGACATAGTGGCCAACCAAAGATACTACTTGAAGTTCTGTTCACTGGGAGGATTTTTTTTTTGACCACTGCCCTAAGGGGTTGCCACCAACATATCATGCAGACCACTCTGTAAACTAGACTTGATTTTTTTTTTTTCTTTCTTGGCCAATTGGTTGTTAGAACCACCCCCAGGAGACCATAGGTATGGGTTGAGGGAGAGAAGGCAATGAAACAGTGTTGAAAGAGTCTGAGCCACCTGTTCAAGCAAGCTATGCTTCTTCTCCCAGACCTGCTAAGGCAAGCTAAGTCTATTTCTGTACCATTTCTGTGTGATGATAGATTGCTGCTTCGCATGTCCAAGTTCATGACTAGGCTAGCTAACAACATCCACATTATGATGGAAAACTCGGGCTCCGTGATCCCCTCCTATCCCATGGTTAGGTATTCAGTCTCTACTAAGGCACAGCAGTAAGACAGAAACTGTTTCTTAAAAGGAGAGTAGTAATCTTCAAAAGACGTAGGTTTGCTTCCCCGTGATTCTACTACTGGTGCTTGACAGAGGCTCCACACAATATTCCTATAGGCCATAATACTTTCAGTATCATAGGATCTGCTGGATCATAAGACCCATGTGGTAGAGCAGCTTATGCTATAACTCAAACTTCGTATAGAGCCTTCTCTTGCTCTGGTCCCCACTCAAAAACGATAATCTTATGGGTGACTCTAGATGGGTTGAAGTAGCACACTCAAAGTATATGTTGCCTTCAAAATTTGAAATGACCTACCAAGCATATCATGTCTCTTTAATCATGGTGCATAGTGTGAAGTGCAGCAACTTATCTTTCATTTTGGAGGGGGATAGTTTAACTTGTTCCAAATCAATGAACCCCTAGAAACTTCACTGAGTTTCTGAATTACGGGATTTTTTTCTTTCACCTTCTAGTTTTTATGTTTTATTAAGCACCTAAGTACTTGCCACTTCTTGCTCATTATTTCCAGTCAGCATAATGTCATCAATATGGTGGACCGATATGATATTGTGTGGAATATCATGATGAACAAGGTCGCTCTGGACTGTATCATGGCAGAGAGGAGAACTGACAAAGCTTTGAGGCAAGACTATCAAGATATACTGTGGCTTTGCCAGGTAAAAGCAAACTGCTTCTCATGGTACAAAAGGCTTTAAGATAATAACTGCATGCCAAGTGCCAGGAGCATATTAATTTATTTCAGTAAAGATAAGTCTGTGACAGCAGCTGCAATTGGAATCACTACCTCATTAAGATGTGGACCTGATACTCCCTAGTTATTTTCTAAGATCTGTCTTTTGCACAGGCCAAAGTGGTGAGTTAAATGACAAAGGGCTAGGTATCATCACCCTTGCTGCTTTCAAGTCTTTGATGGTGGCATTAATGCCCAGGGCCATTTCTCCAGGGTTGTGGAATTGCTTCTGGTTTGCTTTTTTGATAGGGAGGGCAAGTTCCAGGGGCTTCCAATGATCCCTTCCTACTGTAATTGATTCTCAACTCATATGTCAAAAACACCAATATGGAAATTCTTCATATTGTTAATTTTATTTATTCTAATTATTCACTCAGGAACTGGGGAAGTAGTCACAGGGTGGGTCCATGTACCAATTTGGTCTACTGTAATTCAGACCTGAGCTATGATTCCTTCTATCACCTGACCACTGTAAGCCTTCATTTTGACTGGTAAGCCACAGTGGTGTTTTGGGTACCCAAGAATTAGCATTAATTTAGGCCCTGGGTCTAGTAACCATCAAAATCTCTGGGTACTTTGTTTTCTCTGAAGAACAGCAATTTAAGAAAATGATTGCAGGTCCCATAGGGAATGGTTAGGAGGAAGATTTATAACATGAACCTGCAGCAGTGTAGGGTCCTTCCTCAAGGAGATCCAGCCTCCCCTTCAGTCAAGGGCCTCTGGTCTGTGAATTGACTTAAATCTGGAATCTGGGTCACAGGCTGTGACTCTCCACTATGGTGACTGAAGTTTTGGTTACTAGACCTAAAGATTTTTCTGTTACATACATTAAGCAATTCTCTGTGATTTCATATGATTCCATACCTGGGGACACATTAACTACCAAAGATCTCCGCAGGCCAAGGAATTCTAACTACTGATACATCCCTATTGCCCTTTATAATGGATGTGCCCACCTTGTCTTTTGCCAGTTAAAGCCTGCCAACCTGGCTCCTCCACTTTGGAATTGCATTTTCTTCATTGAAATCACAGGGCCCATCTCAGTGGAAATGAGAACCTTGATGAGCTTGTAAATCCAACTATCATTGTAATTTAGCATGCCCATAATACAAATTTGTGCTTGATTTTTAGCAGTGTCATCCCTGTGACTATGAGAAGTGAAGAGATACTTTTAGGGCTATCATGGAAGCTTTCTAGTTTTCAGACCATGACTTAAGCCTAGAATTAAAGGTCATGAGCTTGTCATTTTCTTCCGTTAAGTGCTGATGTGCATTCAGAAAAATCCACCTAACACCACAGTCTCTATAGTCAATGTGACTGCCATGATAGTCAATGTAGTAACAATTTAGGCTTCTAAAGGCACATGCTTCCGCAGGTACTTAGCACAATCTACCAAAGGTAATCCATTAATCCATGAAGAGATTATTCATAAGGGCAGAGTCCTCCTGACCCAGTCACCTCTTAAAAGTCTCACCTTTCATTACTGCCACATTGGGGATTAAATTTTAACATGAGTTTTCAAGGGGACAAACATTCAAACCATAACAGGTCTATCCTCTGGAAATACCCCACTCCTGGTACCAGTTCTGTATTAGTCATGGGCCAATCAGGAGACAGAAAGCACACAGGTAATAATGTGATTGTGATGCCACTGCATGCAAAGAATACTAACATTCCAATTTCCTATTAGCTCAGCACTGTGTTAAAGCCTAAGGTTGCAACCAAACAAATCCCAAGTTCCATCTGTGTTCTGTTTCAGTACATTTTCTGTTGTTTATAACATAATACCTGAAACTGGGAAATTTGTAAAGAAAAAGGAAATTATTTCTTACAGTTATGGAGGCTGGGAAGTCCAAGGTTGAGGAGGCACATCTGGTGAGAGCCTTCTTGCTGGTGGGGACCCTCCAAAGAGACCTAGGCAGCACAAGGCATCACATGGTGAGGGAGCTTTGCATGCTAGCCCAAGTCTTTCTCCCTTTCTTATAAAGCCACCAGTCTCACTCCCATTATAGTCCATTAATTAACAAGCCACAAATCCATTAATTCATGAATAGATTAATCCATTCATAAGGACACAGTCCTCATGACCCAATTAGCTCTTAAAGGTCTTACCTTTCAGACTGCCACATTGGGGATTAAATTTTAACATGAATTTTGGAGAGGACAAAACATCCAAACCATAGCAGGTCTATCCTCTGGGAACACCCCACTCCTGGAACAAGTTCTGTATCAGTCATGGGCCAATCAAGAAACAGAAAGCACACAGTAATTCATATAGGGAAAGTTTGATATAAAGAATTACTAACTATAACAAAGAATTGGCATATTGCTTATAAGCAATAAAGAGAACTCAAAAGAATACAAGGATAGCAGATACAGGAACCAGACACTACCCTTCAGGGCTGAGATCCAGACCTCATTGGAGAGGATCTGCCCAAAGCTTATTAAATGGTTGGGAAACTCATTGAGACTGCAAAACCACTCAAAGGGGTATTGGAGGGTGTGCCACACAAGTGGCACTCCACCATGGCGCTTACAGGAATGCAAATCAATGCTTAGGTTTTAAAGTCTAGGACCAACCCCTTACTTCACCTGGGACACTCAAGATGTAATCATCTCAATCCTTCAACACTATCTTCCAAGTACAGATAAGAAAAATTCATAAAATAAGAGGCATACTGGCTTTTAGGGTTATTTTTATTCATTCAAATACTCATAGAAATAAAGGTTGGAAAAAGAAGATATGATCACCAGTCAGCTCTAAATGGGAATCTGGATGGAGCTGTTTGGACCTGAAAAGCTGTCAGGTGAACATTTTCTGCCATATTAGGTGGGAAAACATCATCAATCCTTTTTTTGTGTTTAATAGGTACCTGTAATACAAATAGATATTGGTGTTCGTTAAGAACATGGTGAATAATTCTTGTTATAGCATCATAAAAATTCTCGGTTTTTGAGACGAAGATCATTGATTCAGTCTGGGTTAGGCCGTGTAATATGCCTTCTTGTACGTACTTTGCCGCTTGTCCTGTGGGGAATTGGTCAAGAATGAATGGAAAGCATCAATAGAAAGCCATTTCCAGTTAAGGAAGAAAACACAGCTCATATTTTGTGTAAGCTAAAAATTCCTTAATTTCTTATCATTTTTGTAAGTGCAGGGCTAATTTTTAGAAAATTAACTGTATTCTTACATTTCAGCCATTTATAAATTCCTCTTCAATCAGTATTTATCATAGGCCTTGCTTAAGAAGTCAGAACTGAGATCTAAAGAAGTTCCAGCTAACTGTGTACCTTCCCTGGCCTTGAGGTTTTTTGCTTTGGGTCCCCATATTGTACATAGCCACTGGGCAAATGGGCCCACAAGACACTTCACTATAGGGTTTATTTATTTAGTAGGGCAATGTACATCAAACAATTAGCCTTAGACCATCATCCTTCTAAATCTCTCAAATATAATTGTCACTAATGCACTTAGCTGCTTAGCAGCCTTTTCAACAAGTTGTGATCACCAACACTCCCATGATGCTTGCAGCTTTCAGTGTGAAGTGGAGATAGTGATTCTTGAAAGCCCTTGTGGTCTCACACATACAAGGTGAACTTTGCTTCTTTTTGGAAAAGGCTTTTGCAGAAACACAGACATATAATAAAAGTTCACATTTTTGAGAAAGATGACTGCATAGAGATGGATGAGTCAAGCAAACGGTGGACATTAGTAATGTGGCCCTCACTTGGTCAAGATGGTGTTTGGGTATCTTCCCAAACTGTCTTTCCCCCTTCGTAATTGCATGTTTAGAAATCTGGAAACTTTCAGTCCTTTTAACTAGACCACCAGCTGCAGAATTACACTGTCAAATGATTTCTTGCAATGGCATACTTTCCTCTGAAGGAATGATTAAATCTCTTCCTCCTAATTTTTCTTTAAGTAATGGGGAGGAATTCTTAAATGTATTGATTAGATATATGAATCTTTATAAGGGATTCTGAAAGAAAATGGAGCAAAGAGTAAAATACTTATTAAAGCAGTAGAGAGAAGGCAGTGGAAGAGAAAGTATATGTTGTTTTACATAAACTAAAAACTGAAACATTTTATAAGTGCTTCAAATATACGCTAATCTGAACCCTAAGAATTTTTTTGAAGGCTACATTTCTCACATGTTTTAAAATGACTTCTGAAACTTTCTGCTCTGTTGGGGAACTCAGATAAGGAGTCTGATGCTGCTAGTTAATTTGTTGAAGATGATTGGGGGAACAAAAAGAAATTCAAAGATGGAACACAGCAAGGTGTTGGTACTGATTCCATACCCATTTATTGACTTGTAATTTAGAAGATGCTATTACAGAGCTTAATTATTTCAACATCAGAATTTTCTTATCCAGATTTAAGGCACCTAGATAAGCTCCTGATATATAATTTTTTCTAATTTAAGTCTAAAGTGACCCAAAAACCATAACATCAAATTGAAAGGCTTTATTGTTTAATGCATGTAACCAACCTTATCATTACTTACAGTCTGTGGCCTTTGAATCTGTCCTGTTATTTTACTCCCTGTGAGATTAGTCTTTAAAAAGTGTTGCTGGCAGTATCTGGATGATGTGGAAGCAGAACTTGGGGAGTATCGAGCCTGGGATGTAAGGCCTATAAAGTTAAAAATGTTAAATGATATCTGGTTGCAATGGATAAGCCTAGATTATTTTGATTTTTTATTTTTATTTTTATTTTATTTTATTTTATTTTTTTTGAGAGGAGATCTCACTCTGCTGCCCAGGCTGGAGTGCAGCAGCACCATCATAGTTCACTATAACCTCAAACTCCTGAATCTAGACTTAATTCATAAAATTTAGAGCTTAAAATTGGCATCTAACAGCTTAATCATTTTTTTCTTTTCAGCTTCATTAATTTTGAGGAAATATGTCAAAACCTGGAGTTTTTTGCCTGATAGTCACATGACCAAGTAAAAGAGAAGGAGAGACTTGGACTATGGCAGGTAGAAGTGGATAGATTGTGAGCCATCCAAATTAGTAGGAGTTGGGAATTAACTGGATTTGCAGGGTCACAAAGAATAGCTCCCAAATTTCTGGCTTAAGCAACTGGATATTTGGCACTACTATTTGCTGAGACAGCATCTCCCCAACCCCAAAAGTAGTCAAGAAGGGAAAAGGATAGGAAGATGAGTTCCATTTGACCCGTTGAACTTGTAAGCCTGAGACACATGTATGCAGACATTATTCAGTGGATATATGGGCTATTGGACATGTGGGTCTACAGCTCAGAGGAGAGTTTTGAGCTGCAGATGTAGGCTTGGCAAATAATGATTAAAGCTGTGGGAACATATGCAATTATCCAGAAAATGTAAGGTGAGAGGAGAAGGGGCCAGAAAGATCCCTGAACAACTTCAGTGTTTACAGGTTAGATACAGTAGGAGGAACTGAAAAAGGAGACAGAAAAAGCAGCCAGAGAAAGAGGAGAGAAACCACTAGGAGCAGTGCCAGGGAAATAATTAGAAGGGTGTGGTCAGCTGTTTCAAATGCTGCTGAGACATGAAATCAGTGAGAACTCAGCAGTGTCCTTTGGACTTGGTGACAGAAGTCAAGGTGATCTTGGCAAGAGCAATTGCAATGAAATGGTGGTGAGCAAAATCAGATTGCTGGTGGTGTCATAGAGACCTATACTTGGCCCTCAATTGCAAATCTCCCCTCTCTTCTTAGAAATAGACCTCACATGTTTTGTTCACACAGTGTCCTACAATAAAAACTACATTTCCCAGTCTCCTTTGTGCAGTCTTGGAGCTAAGTGCTGGCCAATGGGATATATGCAGAAATGTCACAAGTGACTTGCAGGAAGCATTCATCAAGCTTCAAGGGAGGGGTGGGCCCTACTTGTTGCCTTCCTCCTTCCTATTGGCCAGAAAGCTTAAGTGGCCATCTTGGACCATGAGGTGATGAGCAGCATTTGAAAGCCACAAGTTGAGAATGGCAAACCTGAGAGAAATTAAGTGAAGTGAATCACAAAAGTGACTATAGTCAGCTCTTTTAAGAAGTCTGACTGGGAAGAGAAAGGCAAGTGGCAGAGGAAGGAATATGTTGTCAAGGGCTGGGGTGTGTGTTATTTTACAGTGGATTTTATGATCCTGGCACATACATGATCAATAAGTAATTGTTGGTTGCAGGATTAGAGGGATACATGGACAAGAAATACAAGTATGTAGAAAAGAAGCAGATAGTTCAAGGCCCCTGAGAAGGTAGCAGCAGATGGGCCCTTTACATAAGGATTGGCCTGGGGAAGAAGAGGGGCACCCTTTTCATGTTCACAGTAGGGAAGGAGAAGCAGCGGAGTACAGATGCAGGTGGGCTGGGAGACAGTGAGAAGATGGCGTTCCTGTCCAAGGCTTTCTAATTTCTCTGTGAAGTGGGAGATGAAAGGATGAGGGGTTGCAGGGGAATGTACGAAGGTCTGAGGAGACAAGGCGGATTTAAAACAGTTGGCTGGCCAGGTGCAGTGGCTTACACCTGTAATCCCAGCACTTTGGGAGGCTGGGGCAGGCAGATCACAAGGTCAGGAGATTGAAACCATCCTAGCCAACATGGTGAAACCCCTTTTCTACTAGAAAAAAAATACAAAAATTAGCTGGGCCTGGTGATGGGCGCCTGTAATCCTGCTACTGGGGAGCCTGAGGCAGGAGAATCGCTTGAACCTGGGAGGCAGAGGTTGCAGTGAGCCAAGTTCGTGCCATTGCACACCAGCCTGAACAACAAAGCGAGACTCCGTCTCGACAAAACAAGCAAACAAACAAAAACAGTTGCTGCAGAGAGGAGGAAAGAGCGAGCTGACCCAATCCATAGCTCCAGTGGAGGAACAGGTGAGCTGGGCCTAAGCCAACCAGACACAGGCATCTTAGTCTGCGGCTCCAGTGATTTGTTCAAAATTGGCACCATGACCCAAGTTGGTCCAGGCAGAGCCCAATTCTTTTTAACCGTCCCATCTCCACACCCTGCTCCTGCCATGCTGAGCATGAACAGGGATGGAAGCTACAGAGATGGCTGTCATCTTACTTCCCAGGGGCCCCACTTCCTTTCTGCTCCCAGCCTCCTCAGAGCCCAGAGATGGCGAGAGTGAAACCAGTCCTCATGAAGTAGTTCAAATCTTGAGGAAGCTGCCTTTAGCCAGCCCTCCTCTGAACATTTTACAGTTTTATGAGCCAAGTGGTTTCATTTTTTCCTCAAGCATTTCTAAAATAATTGCTTTAGAAAAAAATTGTCATTTCTCAGGAGTTGCAAGATCCTAGGGAAATAAAGAGAGCTCGCCCCTTGAGTGCACCTATGTTTCTGACCTGGGAGGCAGGGATGCTGCAGAAGACATCTGGGTCACTTTCAGATTCCAGCTGGACAACAGTGGAGGAAGGAGGAGTGGGAATATGGCTTTTACTGCTTAGCATTAACAGTATGGATGATAGCTGGCTGTGCCCTCAAACCCCTCCTCTTTCTGTACAGGGGAACAGAAGGGGACTGAAGCCCAGGAGTAACCTCCACTTCCTGAGAAAGAAACTTCCTTCCCACTCCTGCCCCCACCCCAATCCTGGGAATTGGGTCTCTCCCACCTGCCTCGTGCCTCACTCTGGTTCTCTTTCTCAATGGGCAGGTGTTGGAGGACATGGATGGCAGTTCACTAGGATGCATTAACGCAGGAAGGGATTAGAAAGATCCTTGGCTAGGCTGCAGGCAGAGGGGAAAGGGAAAGAAGAAAAAAATCCCCTGGCACATGGAGAAGGCAGTGTAAGGTACAGAACTGCGTAGGGTCAGGGTGAAAGTAGGACCCTTGGGTGCTCTTGATGCTCTTTGTGTTGGGGCTGGGGCAGCAGTAACAAACAGTGGCTGGGGCAGAGGACACCAGCTCCCAATGTCAGGTCTGGGCAGCAACCCAAAGGCAGGAAGAAGGGCCCTGTGAACCTTACTGCCAAGCCCAGCTCTGTTCTTAGTAAACCCAAAGTAACTTGATCTGTGACTTTGTGCTTCTGAAAGGCTGTGTTCTCTTAGCTCATTCATGCTGGAAAGTAGCCAAAAGGAAACTCAGATAAAGGGTTAAACACATGTATGCAAGTATAGTAACCAACACTTACACAATTACTAAGTGCCAGACGGGTTATTCATTTACTCTCAGAGCAAGCCTTTGAGGTGAGTATTCCCATTTTAAAGAGAGGTTAATTAACCTGTCTAAGGTCATGCGGTTAGCCAGGGCCTGAATTCTGACTATTTTACTCCAAAGCCCACATACTCAACTACTAGACTATGTGCAGAACAGGAAAGAAGAGACATGGCCAGTCATAACAATAGGCCAATCATGGTTTAGTGATATTTGGTGATATTTCTGATAGATCTAAAAGAGAACTTAGAATGTATTTAGTCCTCATCTTAAAAAGGAGGAAGCTGGTTTAGAGACATCCTGAGATCTGGCCTCAGCTCCATGCTGCCTGTTGACTGCACTGCTCAAGGAGCTATGTTGATTGTTATTTTCAAAGACACCCCAAACCCCCAGCACCCAAGAATCATAATGTACTTTATGAATGACTCTGAGAAATAGGGTCATTGGTATCCCAAAGCATTAAGATGTCTCAAAATCCAATGAACTGGTCCAGGACCAGTTGTTGTTTTCTGAGACAGTCTTGCTCTGTTGCCAGGCTGGAGTGCAGTGGCACAATTTCGGCTCACTGCAACCTCTGTCTCCTGGGTTCAAGTGAATCAAGTGATTCTCCTGCCTCAGCCTCCTGAGTAGCTGGAATTACAGGCATGCACCACCACACGCAGGTTATTTTTGCATTTATAGTAAAAATGGGGTTTTATCATGTTGGCCAGGATGGTCTCAATCTCCTGAACTTGTGATCCACCCACCTCAGCCTCCCAAAGTGCTGGGATTACAGGCATGAGCCACCACGCCTGTCTGAGACCAATTTTTTATGACTGAAACCATTTAGTATTGGATGTCAGTACTGCAGGGTACTAAAGTAGGACGTTTTGACTGTAAATCAGAATTAAGGTTTATTCATTCATGTGTCATTCAACAAACACTGTGGAAAACCCACTCAATAACTATACAGTGTTATTTGAGTCCCTGAGACCCTCTTCAATTCAGACCCGAGAGACTGGGAGGGTTTTCTAGCCAGAACAGGGGGTAACTTACCGCCTGGTGAGCCCATGGGGACAGCTGACTGCTGGGCATCATGAAGCTGACTCTGCAGCTCCTCTACACGCTGGAGAGCATCCAGCTTCATGCTGCGCTCCTTGGCAAGCTGGGCTCTCATCTGAGGGGAAAATGAGAAGCAGAGATGGTTTGTGCTCACTTTCATTTCCTCAGTTCACAGGGGGTTCCTGGGGAGAATGAGGGTTCCAGGTTACTCTGAAGAAAGAATCAGCTCTTCAAGTACTGGTTAGGCTAAACTCAGCCTCCTGAGAATCAAGAGCTTCAGGAAGACGAAGAGCTTAACCAAAATGGAACAAAGGCAGTCCGTGGAATCCCTTATAACTTATAATAGCTAGGAGCTTATTCGCAAGGTTATATCTTTCATGTTTATTTCATCAGATGGGTAGAGGAAGAGGGGAGTGAGGGCCCAGGGCACACAAGACCTTGGAGGCCCAGTCATGGCATCTACATTGAGGACCTGTCAGAGCCTCTGGACAGTTTCAAGCGGAGGAAAGACTTGATCTCTCTCCTAGATCTCTGCTCTCAGCTCAGCATCTGCTGGGAATGCCCTGCCCACCTCCAGAAGCAATCTTTGTATTTCCTTGTGTGGCCCTCCCTGTGCACAGCCAGCCCACACTCCCCAGCCAGACAGGGCCCGAGTCCAAAGTGTATCTCATCTGCACAGATCACAGGTGGTTTTGCTTTTTCCATTTATCATCTCCTCATTGCTTTTACTTGTAGAAAAGTAATACATACTATAGTTCGAAGAGGACCTCCCAAATTTCATGTCCACCTGGAACCTCAGAATGTGACCTTATCTGGAAATGGGGTCTTTGCAGATGGACTTGTTAGGATAAGGTTATACTGGGTTTAAAGTGAGCCCTGAATCTACTGATTGTTCTCCTTAGAAGAAGATAGGATAAGGATACAGACACTCAGAGGAGCACAGAGGAAGAAGGCTCTGTGGTGACAGAGGCAGGATTGGAGTGAGGTAACTACAAGCCAAGGAATGCCAGAGACCAAAATGTGACTCAGAAGAGACATGGAACAGATTCTTCCTCAAAGCCTCTGAAAGGAGCCAGCTTGCTAGCACATCCGTTACAGACTTCTGGCCTCCTGAGCTGTGAAGCAATATGTTTATTCTATTAAGCCACCCAGTTTGTGGTAATTTATTAAGGCAACCCTAGGAAATGAATACACGTGCTAATCTCAAGCATTCAGACACGTGTGTTGTACATCCCACTCCACCTATACAGACCCAGCCAGAAGGCCCCCACATAGGCTTGCCCTAAACGTTAAAGTGGGCTCTTCCTTATGTCCAGGGTCTCCCAAGCACAGTTTAAATTTCAGATTACCAGAGCTCCAGAGTTAGGAAAACATCCTAATATAAACTAGGTCCAAAGTCCTTCTCCAGACTAGAGATTTGTGTAGGATCCTCACTCCCTGTGAGCAGGCACCAAGAAAACATGTCAAAATTTCCTGAGCCAGGCCGGCACTAGGAAACTTGAGAAATACCAACAAGGAAGCACGCTTCCTCAGGACCTCCTTGTCACTCACCCCCACGTCCCAGAGGCCGATGCAGTGACTTGCCCAAGGCCACACAGCCAGGATTCGAGTCCAGGTCTATTTACCTGTTTCCAAGGCTGTCTACCTTCACATTCCCAGCAAAAATATAAACGGCCAATATTTACTGAGAGCTATGTACTACACCATGGTTTTGCCGTTGTTTAAGAGAAGGTCTCATTCTGTCATCCAGGCTGGAGTGCAGTGGCCCAATCTTGGCTCCCTACAACCAGGTTCAAGTGATCCTCCCACCTCAGCCCTCCAAGAAGCTGGGATCACTGACACACACCACCACCCCTGGCTAATTTTTGTATTTTTTTGTAGAAACTGGGTTTTGCCATGTTGCCCAAGGAATCCTCCCACTTCGGCCTCCCAAAATGCTGGGATTACAGGAGTGAGCCACCGCATCTGGCCTGTTTATTTTTGTTAATTTTTTTTTTAATTAAAAAAATTTTTTTAGAGACAGGGTCTTACTCTTTCAAGTACAGTGGCATAATCTTAGTTCACTGCAGCCTTGAACTCCTGGGCTCAGGGGATCCTCCTGCCTTAGCCTCCCAAGTATCTGGGACTACAGGCACACACTACCATGCCTGTTTTAGGCACAGTTTTAAGGGCTTCATTTGAATTACCTAATTTCTTAATTTAATCATCCCCCAAATCCAATGAAGTGAATACATTATTTCCATTGTACTGATGAAGAAACCAAGGCACAGAAGGACCACAGACTTTGCCTGAAGCCACGTAGCTAGAGGGCTGGGGGAATGGGCCACTTAGTTCCCCTCTAGGGCCTGTGCTCTAAATCAGTGGTCCCCAACCTTTTTGGCACCAGGTACCAGTTTCATAGAAGACAATTTTTCCACGGGGGTGGGGGTTAACGGTTTCAGGATGAAGCTGTTCTACCTCAGATCATCAGGTATTAGCTAGATTCTCATATGGAGCGGGCAACCTAGATCCCTCACAAGTGCAGTTCAAAGGAGGGTTTGTGCTCCTATGAGAATCTAATGGCTGCTCTGACAGGAGGCAGAGCTCAGGCAGTTATGCTCAGTCACTGGCTGCTCATCTTCTGCTGTGAGGCCCAGTTTCTAACAGGCTACGGACCCCTACCTGTCCATAGCCTGGGGGTTGGGGACCCCTGCTCTAAGTGACCTCAACCAGGTGCAGGCAACATGCTAGGACACTGAGGCTCTCTGAGGTCAGACAGTGAATATCTGCCGATGGAGTCAGAGGCTGAAGATGGATTAAAGAAGCCTCTTCTGGCTGGAAGGGGTGGCGGGGTTGGGGTGGGGAGGCGAATGGGTCTTGCTGGCTGAGGATTGCTGTTCAGGGTAGGTAGGTGCAGGGACACTTGAGCCGTCAGGAGAGCCGGAGGGGTATCCTACAAAGGGTCTATGGCTTTTACATACATATGGTAAAGTGCACATTTGTTGAGAGAAACCTCAAAATATTTGTTTTGACCACCTCTAGAATCTCTGCCATGAAACAAATAACTAGAGAAAACTTTGAAGAAACTGATCTACAAACTTCCCTATTTTTTGGTGGCTTTTAGAAAAGCATAATTTATGGGACAAATCGGGATGCCAAATTTTTCTTATAGGTTCAGTCACACTTTTGTTTACTTCTCAGGCAATAAATATGAAATTCTAATTTTCTTTTATTCTAAAGCTACTCATTTTCTCTCTCCATTTCTATACAAATATTTTCTTTAGCTTTTCCTTGATTCAATTTTTAATCTGTTTTGTCATTTATTTGTGTAGACAGAATTCTCCTTATTGAACTCTTCCTTGAGCATTTAAAACACTTGACCAGGGCTGGGCACAGTGGCTCACACCCGTAATCCCAGCACTTTGGGAGGCCGAGGCAGGCAGATACCTGAGGTCAGGAGTTTGAGACCAGCCTGACCAACATGGTGAAATCCCATCTCTACTAAAAATACAAAAATTAGCTGGGTGTCAGGGTATGTGCTTGTAGTCCCAGCTATTCAGGAGGCTGTGGCAGGAGAATTGCTTATACCTGGGAGGTGGAGGTTGCAGTGAGCTGAGATCATGCCACTGCACTCTAGCCTGGGTGACAGAGTAAGACTCTGTCTCAAAAAAAGAAAAAAAAAACCCACTTGACCAATAATTTGCCTTTCAATTTCCATCTCCTTCTATCTCTGGTAAATGAATTAAGTGATTTGCCCATTCAGTGGATATGTGTGAGGTGCCTGCTTTGGAAGTTACTATTTCTTTTCCCTTTTTATTGAATTACATTGTTTTCTGCTTTGTTGAAATTTGTATTAATCCATATCTACATTCTAGTATTCCCTTCTATTTCTTTGTTGTTGGATATATTTAACAAAATACATTGGATCTGCAAACCACTTTTGCCTTTCATTTTTGTCTCTGCAGTTCCTGAAACACTTGAATAAAATATTCCTGTAATAGCCTCCATTAACACCTGCTGCTGGCTTGGCGTGGTGGCTCAAGCCTGTAATTCCAGAACTTTGGGAGGCCGAGGCAGGTGGATCACGAGGTCAGGAGTTCAAGACCAGCCTGGCCAAGATAGTGAAGCCCTGTCTCTACTAAAATAGGAAAAAATTAGCCGGGCGTGGTGGCAGCTACTTGGGAGGTTGAGGCAGAAAACTGTTAACCTGGGAGGCGGCGGTTGCAGTGAGCTGAAATTGCGCCACTGCACTCCAGCCTGGGCAACAGAGCGAGACTCCACCTCAAAAAACAAACAAAAAGACAAAACAAAACAAAAAAAAATGCTTGCTGCTTTTCCAGGTCACTTCTTGGAATTTTCTAATAGATTCCTAGTTCAAAGATGAGAGTTGGGTAGAAACAGGTTTTTCCAGTAGGTTACAGTGGTGCTGATATTCCGAGCCCTGAGGCAGTCAAGCCATCACTGCCTGCCCAGCAATCCCCACAGTGTGGGGAGAGACGCTCCCATTCTCCTGTGCTGCCTAGAAGTGACAGAGGTTGAAAAACACTGCTGTAGAGGACAGCAGACAGGCACGGGCATGCAGGGAGAATGCAGCGGCCCTCGCAGGGGCACCAGCTGCACTCTAGGGGTACACTCCCTTTTAATGGGGGTGAAGCTTACCTGGTGGCGGTCTCTCTCCATGTTTTCTGCTGCAGTTGGCCCAGCTTAGAAGCCTTCTCAGCCTCTTCACTAAGGAGCTGCAGTTCCTGTTCCTTTTGCCCCACATCTTCCAAGAGCTGCTCCATGCTGGATGTTTTCATGAAATCCAGCTCCTGCTGGGTGAGAGCTTTCTGGGTCACTCTATGTTTTAACTCCTTCAGCAGTTGAGCCTGTGGCAGGAAAAGACCAAAGGAAAGGAGGCGGCAGGGAGCCTTTTTTCCCCAGCAGAAGGCGGGAGAGGTTGGACAACATTAATAACCATCCCCTCTTCTGGGCTCAGGGACACAACTACATGGTGTATTCCTGGGATCTAGGAAATACGGCCCAATGACTGTCCTGTGCTAGCAAGAGCACCAGGGTCTAGCCTAGCGTGGCACTTACACTGTGCGCCCTGCAGTGACAGTCAGAGGGAAGCAGAACAGACATCAAATGCCAGGCATGTGATCACACCACTGTTCATCAGCGCCAGGGCAAATCATTTGATCTTTTAATACCCAGACTTGGTGATATGTATGCTAGCTTACTAACCAGATGATGGTGTCTAGCACAAACAACACTTACACTGTCATGGAGCCTTTGTCAGGAGGTAGCCGTGGAAGTGTTTAACCAAGGAGACGGGGCCATGCCATACACACAATGAGCAAGGAAAGGAGGTTCTGATTTAGGCTCTGTTTTCACTTTCAAAAATCTGAGGAAGTCAGATTCTAGAAGGTTAAAGAAGGATAAGTGTAGAAATGATTTAGTTCTGTTCCAAAGTTTTTCTAATAAGTATTATCCTAAGTACTAGATGGTCAACCCTTAATTATGATATTAATAATTATTATTCATATTGGTAGGATAACTTTACAGTTTACCCTGTTCTTTACATAATTAACTCATCTGATGCAGAATCATAGAGGAATTAGGGTCCAAGATGAACAAATTAAATTTCATGCTTTAAATATGCCTAGCTTTCCCAGGCTGTTACTTAAACTCAGCTGTTCTCACTCCAAACCTAGAGTCTCCCTGCTTCATTCATGCCCAGAGGGCTGGCAGTTAGGAATTGCTTAGGCTTAGGATGGCTTTATTTTGGTGCCAGCCCCTGTCATGCAGCAGTAACTTCTGAAAGTGAGACACAGTGTGGATCACTGGGAAAGGACGGAGTCTTTCGTGGGAGATAATACTGCAGGCTGGACCACACTCTGCTTGCCAAGGGTCGTCAACGGGAAGCATGCTTGCCCCATGAAAACCTGTGTTCAAGGCAGAGGCCTAGATTACAGGATCCCAGAACGGCCTCTAGCAAAAAGATCCTCAGAGAAACAGGGACACACACACACACACACACAGGCATGCACGTGATAATGATCTTGTTTATGAGTACTGTTTTCTCATCTTAAGCAAATATGAGTAGGAACAAAAGCCTTTTGGCCACTGCCCTTGGTTTTTGGGCTGGAGAAGAAGGGGAGAAGAAGCCCAGGTCCAGGCTCCTTTTCCTGGCTGTGCCATCTGCTTGGTTTCACACTGTGGTGCTCCGGTGACTGCTCCTGGCAGCCACAGCACCATGTCTGGTGGCCACGTTCAGCTTTGCAGAGTGAACTGCAAAGGGAGAGAGGAAGAGGCTCTGAGTCTGGGGTACACGGCTGTCCTACTGCTTCCATATCCTTGTGCTGTGGGCCTGCACCCTGGCCAGGTCCTGGCTTTCAATAAACTCCTGTAAACATCCCAAATACAATAAGACAGGAAATAGGTTTCCTTTCCAGATTTTTAGTTTCACAAGCAGTATCTAAATTACTTCCCCATCCATCCTTCTTTCAAACTTCTGGTAGAAGGGAGCTCCTGCTAGTCACTGCTTTCATGATATTATTTTATTTAATTAATTTATTTATTTAGAGATGGAATCTTGCTCTGTCAACTCAGCCTCGAGTGCAGTGGTGCAATCTCAGCTCACTGCAACCTCTCAAGCAATTTTCCTACCTCAGTCTCCTGAGGAGCTGAGACTACAAGTGCCTGCCACCACGCCCGACTATTCTTTTTTGTATTTTTACTAGAGATTTGATTTCATCATGTTGGCCAGGCTGGTCTCAAACTCCTGACCTCAGGTGATCTGCCCACCTTGGCCTCCCAAAGTGCTAGAATTACAGCTGTGAGCCACTGTACCTGGCCTGTTTCCATGCTTTTAATTCAGAAGAGGGTGATATATCAGAGTAAACACTTTCAGAAACAGGATGTGAAAATTTCCAAATAGCTATCAGTATGTGCTTTGGATTTAATTTGCCTTAAAACACATTTCTTGCTTATTATTTTGTAACTTCATTTTCCTCAGATAATCATGTATGAAACCCAAAGATATGCAGTATTTTGACAAAGCAGCCTCAAGCCTTTGGTGAAGCCTTTCATCCATCTTTTCACTTCCTTCCCTTATGCTGAATTCTCTGATCTGTTCTTTCTTGCCCCGTTTGCTTCTGCCCCATTTCTGTTTCTCCCGAGGTTCTGACATAGCCTGTTCCCAGGAAAAAATCACCAACTGTCAGATCATTCAGGATAGTTGGCCCTGACACCAGTGCCACCCATGGCTGCAGTGACACCATGGCAGCTGCAGCCATGGAGGCCTGGGGCCAGCCACCCTGGGGACTGTCTGGGCCTCCCCCACCAGAGCGCACCTTCTCTGACCTGCTCAGCTGGGCCTGGAAGCGCCCCTGCTGCACAGCCAGCCTCCAGCGGCCCAGGCTCCTCACTTTGCACACCAGGGTGGCCAGGCTGCAGTTGTCCCGCTCCAAGGCCCACAGCTGTTCCTGCTAAAGAAGGCTCATTTTCAGAAAAGGCTGCCCCCAGCATTTTCCTGGGAAGGGCATGAACCCTAACATCAGAAACATGCCTTCTAGAAGATGACAAAATCGTGCAGTACATCCCTTTGCCCCTTTAAAATGCCTGATGCAATGCATTGTCGGGGAAAGCAGGCTGGAATGCTAACGGGGTGAATGGTGGGGTTAGATGCTGGGATGAAACACTGATATCCCATTGCTAAATGAGATCACATACTTTGGCTGGATTTTCTTTCATTCCTTCATCAGGGCTGGCAGAGCCCCATTTTTTCTTTAGGTCCTTCATATTGTCAGTCCCTTCTGTTCTCACTTCACCGATGAGCTCACACACTTTCTGGATCAAATTAAGCTGGTTCTCATCCAGCTTCTCCTGCAAATTGCAGACTCAAGTCAAGGAAGTAAAGTGGATTTGGGTAGTGTGAAGGGCAGTTGAAGAAAAGCCATTTTGCCTTCTACAACTTTTGTGAGTAATTTCACATGAAGATATCACCTACTCAGACAATTATTCTGACATGTACTATAAGGAAGTCACGCTAGTGGCCCATCGAGTGCTGTCTTTTATCCTCAGGGCTTCATTATCCGGGTGCCTGCACATCTTACATTGCGCCTTCCTTGTCAACATCAAGGCAAGCTGAGCCAGGAGGACAGTGGGTCACAGGTAGAAAGCCTGCTGGCCACACTGCCCCTGGTAAGAGTTACTTGGGAAGCTGAACCAAAGATTTTTGCTGCTAGGTTGACTCACAGCAGAATCTGACCAGACAAGACACTATGGATGAGCCACTCTCGAGGAGCCTTGTTAAATATAGATAAAGTGGAGGAGGGAATCAGGCTGGCTGCCTTCCTATTTGGGATCTAACAGAAACCTCATTAGGAAATTTTCTGTTCTGAATGGCTTATGGCTAATGGCTTGTGAGGAAACAGCTTGATCGATGGTAAGTACAGCTGAAGACCCAGTGCTATGGACTGAATCGTGTCTCCCCAGATTCACATGTTGAAGTCCTAACCCACAATGTGACAGTATCTAGAGATAGGATCTTTAGGAGCTAATTAAGATTAAAATGAGGAAATAAAGCTGGTGCCCGATTGCAATAATACTGGGGCCTTTAAGAAGACAGAGAGAGACCGACCTTTGCTTTTCTCCCTCTCTGCCATGTGAGGACACAGTGAGAAGGTAGCCACCTGCAAGCCAGGAAGCATGCCTTCAGCCAGAAGCAGACCGCGCTGGCACCCTGATTTCAGACTGCTGGCTTCCAGAACTGTGAGAAATCAGCTTTTTATTGTTTAAGTTGTATAGCCTGTCATATTTCGTTATGGCAGCCTGAGCAGACTAACACAGTGTCTTTGGGGCGAGAGGTAGGGGTAGGAGTGAGCTCTCACTTCTAAACCACTTCCCTGGAGAGGAAGGCAGGAGGAGGGTACCCAGCTGGATGCCACAGAAGGAAGCCTGGCTCTGACCACACAGTAGAAGCTTTAGCACCTTCATGGGACACTGGAATATAATAGGGATTCCCTACTGTAGGAGGCTTGGTGGAACTACTTCAGCCTGGGAAACATAAAGAATCTACTTTTTAACTGGGAATCTGGCAGAAGCTAAAAGGAACTTAAGACATTTCTCAACAATCTCACACCTGAAAGATTGCTTAGCAAATTCCAGCCTTCACTGTCTGCTCATCCCTCTCCTACAGCACCAAACCCAATACATTTTGGTTTTGATCCCTTAATATGTGTTAGCATTTACACTGCAAGTAAGAAGAAATTCACGCTGGAATGACCAGGCCAAGGTGAACACCAGGAGAAGCTCCTGTTAACCTGATAACCCTAGAGGCCACTCCGCAATCCCTGGGAAGAGACCCAAGGACCTAAATGGGGCTGGTTTTGGGGTACATCCAATAGCAGGGAAAGGGACAGGGTTGGGGGAGGCTGTGGACTTGCGGGTGGTAGGTGGTACTGAAATTCACAGAGATGGGTCAGCTGGACCAGTTTCCCTGATGGCCCATTTTAGGTGTGGGGCATCTATCTTATGGCTGTGTAAACATCAGATGAAAGCGACTGGCTTCCACAGTGCTGCGGGCGCATGTGCACCCATCACTTCTCTTCTGCAATGGGTCTTTGCTGACACTGAATGTGAGAGTAAGGCTAGTAGGCATTTTGAGGGTTGGAAAAAAATTCCAGAAGCTGACACAAATTCTGAATGTGCCCAGGGAGTTCTCCAGAGGCACCTGCTGCTACCTACATAAGGTCTGGCCTGGCTCAGGCACTAATCTCTGGAAAGTCATACTAATAGATAAAACGGTGGTAGAACTTGGGGAGGTGGGGCATTTGGAGCAGCAGAACACCCTCTCCTCCCAGAAGCAATCAGACAGTGACAATGGCAACTGTCAATAGCGGGTGAAAAATAGACTTCTATATTATCCTAAAATTCAGTGTCTATCATGGTTAATGACAACCTATTGTTGACTCTCTTTCTGCAGGGAAAGCTTAGAGTTAGAAAATTCTTGGGCCTAAGAATTTCTTGCTACCACAAAGCCCATTATTCTGTCATTGATCCCTGGGTGTGCAGCCACCATGGGAATCAGTTACACTCAGCTCCCCAATGGGTGGCCCGGAGGTTTGACACAGGACACTCACTTTTGTGTAAACAGGTCTCAACAAAGCTTGGACCAATGCTTCATATTCTTCTTGGATGTCTTTTCTAATCTGCTTCTTGAGATTCAGATTCACCTCTTCCAAGTCTGTGAGTTGGGCTTTCAGAGCAGTGATTTCCATGATCATATCATGAGTGAGCTCTGCAGCCTAGAAGCAGAGAAAATGTGCGTGTCTGTGTGTGAGAAAAACAATTCAGATTGTTTGTTTCCTGAAACAAATTCAGGAATTTCAAACCACTACTATAAGACAGCTTCTTATAGATCAGTATTGAATTTCACTTTTATTTTAAACCTAATGAGAGTGAACATTCTGCTACATAAATGCGGGCAGAAGAATTTAAGGGTAATTCAAAAGTCCCAGAACAGTGCCAGACACATAGCGTGCTCAATAAATGGTTGGTGAATAAGTAACCACAGAAAAGCCACTACGTAAGCCCTTTTCAGCTGGAGAAAAAGACTTCTACTGTCTTGGCCTCCGTATCCAAACTGGCCTTCCCTTGACACCTCAGCCCAAACAACCCTTTTCTTTTTTGGAATGCACTTTAACTGGCATCAAAAGAAAACGAGCAACCACAAAACTCCTCAAAGTAACAACAAAAACAGAACAAAACAAAACAAGTACAAAATAACAGACGTGACCAAAAAACTCAAGAAAAAAAAAATGCCCCGTAAGGAGGGTTGCTTACCAAAAGTAAAAGCACACTCCGTGGTTTTTCTTCAGTGGACCTTCATTGAGAGGACCTCTACAGGTGACGCAAGCAAATGACACTAAGGCATCCCATTGCTGGCTAACCGTGAGAGTGTGGGTGTGAGAAATGGAGACAGGACCCTTTTTCATAGGAAATGACCTACCTGGCCAGCACTGTCTTCAGGTGGACCCTGGCCTGTTTGTGTAGCATCTAATTCCTGAGCAGGAGAAAGCAGTACACAACCAAACTCAAACATTCAGTCTTCCAACCATGGCTCAGGTCAGTACAACACATTCCAAACTCCTCCTATGTGTGTTAATGGAACCCCATTTTGAGAACCTTAGGCTGTGCCTGGAGCCAAGACTGTGTGTTGTCCCCCGGACTTTGATGCCTAACACAGCCTCAAAAGACAACATCGACTTCCAGGTATCCACATTGATGCTGAAAATTGAGTAATGGGGATAGGCCCAAATGGTGGTGGCTGCAAGGCACATTATTTGACATTGTAATGCTTCATTTGGTGTTTTGGCTAGTCTTTTAGACTTTTGAACTTTTTAAACTATAAAGTAAAATCACATTAAACCTCTGATGCAAACTACCTTCACAATAGCGTGTAACCCAGGCAAGAGTGCGACTCTCCGTCCCACCAGTGGGCTCGTATTTTAAGGAAGTCTCATCAGTAAGACTGACTCATGACATGCATCCTGAAGAGAAAGTTCACTCACGGATCCTGGCCTCCTTCCCAGACCAGGAACAGCACATGGTGGGTGCCTTGTGTTTGCCAAGGGTGGAAAGGTCAGCCCCTTTGTTGCTCACCTTTTGTATTCCCCACTGGATACCTCCAAAGCACATACGCTAGTGTGCAACTGAGAATACCAGAGCCCAAGAGAATGAGCCAATTAGAAAAGAAATTTGAGGGTACAGTTCACCCTCAATTCTGGCATAGGAACCGCTATATGCACATTAACCCCCTCGGTTTTACTTTTCTGAGTGCCTCCTGGCTTCCCTGCCCACGCCCATTCTGTACTGTAGTTCTCGTCTCTCGGGGAACCTACTTGCTGTTTCTGACTGAGCCTCTGCCTAGCATGACACAACACATGCTCATAGCACATGGAGTAGGTCTCAAAGTTGCTGCGTTCTCTTGCCATCACATCACAACCCAGGGAAAGGAGGCAGGCCTCAAGGTGATCTCTCCTGAAAGTGATCTGAAAAGAAAGGCGTTCGTCACAGCCACGCCAGCAGGGCAGCCTCCTCATGCCAGGGCCCGGGGCGTCACTGCCTTGGCTCACAGGCTCACTTTTGTTTCTCCTCCACATCTGAGCATGGGCTCGAGCCTTGCCAGCCTCTCTTTCAGGTCAGCTTTGAACATTTGTAGGGACACAGGGACAGTGGAGGCCCACATAGCATGTGTTGAAACATTGAAAGGTTATAAATCAAACTAACAAAGTATCAGAATGAAATGTTTAATTCTCCAACCTTAAAAAATAGACCTGAAAAATGACCTAGAAAGCCAGATTTGAATTTATTATTCCTGGACTATAGTTTTTTTTTTTAAGACAGGGTCTTGCTCTATTGCCCAGGCTGGAGTTCAGTGGTGCAATCTTGGCTCACTGCAGCTTTTGCATCCCAGGTTCAAGCAATTCTCCCACCTCAGCCTTCCAAGTAGCTGGGATTACAGGAGCACACCACCATGCCTGGCTAATTTTTGTATTTTTAGTAGAGTCGGGGTTTCATCATGTTTGCCAGGCTGGTCTCAAACTCCTGACCTCAGATGATCCACCGCCTTGGCCTTCCAAAGTGCTGGGATTATAGGGGTGAGCCACTACTCTCAGTTCTATGCTGAAGTGTGGTGACCTGGGGAGAGCTGGTCCCCAACCTATAGTTTACAGTGTGACCCCTTTCTCTTCCCAGCTCTAGCCTTATATCATGCTGGGAGGTCTTCACATGCCTGTGAGCAGACATCCTAGCTCACATGTCCAAACTGCATCCACACTCCCACAGTTGCCCCTTGGTCACTTCCAGGCCAGGAGTGTGCACACTAGTGATGAGGTCCTCTCTCACTCTGAGGAAGGTGATCAGGGAAGAGGCCCATTCAGACCATGGACTCAGGGAATTCCAGGTCCCAGGTACTTAGAGCATGGTCTAAAATGAAGGCCAGGACTCTAAGAAGACATGTCCCTATGGCCCAGGGGATTTCTTACTTTGTGGGGAAGGTCATGGCTGGAGAAAGGCCAGAAAGGGGCCCTCTGGGGGGATCTGGCAGGACCATCTCTTGGTCTGGTCCAGGGCCCACACAGATCATTCTCTAGGCAATTCCACTCACTCCCTTTCTCCAGGAGATTGGGCATGCTTTTTGAAGAGGTGACAATTAGGGAACAGCCTATCCTTCCAAGGCAGGCTTAGATTTAGGTCCTAGAGAGAAATGGGAGCCAATATATGGAAGGCAGGACAGACATAGCCAACTAGGACCTGCATATCTATGCAAGTGTGTTTGTCCCTCTGTGCATCGATGAGTGTGTCTATGTGTGTGCCTCTTGTCTGCGGATGGGGAATGAGAAGGTTTATGGGGTCAAGTCTAAGACTCAGCCTAAACTGTAATGTGAGTTTTATCTGTGACACTTCTGGGGTAAGGCTGGCTTCCGCTCCCTGGCCATGTGCCATCGAAGCCAGCCTGTCCTTTGAGCCTGGGGGATCCCCCTGGCTCTGATTTGCTTGTTCTGGAAGGCCCAGGGCACTGTCCTATCATTGTAACCCCAATGCCCCACTAACTTCCAGAGAAAGCCTACCATGGGCTTGGCCAAGGTAAGCTATTGAGACAAACTAGCAGAGATGGCAAATAGCAGTTAAGACCAGCCCTGATGGAGGATTGAGGTCAGTGGCTCACTCACCACGGCTGGGGAGGGGAGACAGGATGGTATTTTGGAGGCAAGCTGGCAGTATCTATGACAAGATTGTACATGTTTGTGACTTTTGACCCCATAGCTCCTCTTCTAGGAACTTAGGAAATAAAAGTTGTCCACAAAAATAAATGTAAACAGATAGTCTCTATATGTTTTCCAAAAGAAAAGAAAAATGGAAACAACCTGAAGTGCCTCACAATAGAAACGAGTTGAATCCATCTGGCTCATAGATGTGATGAAATATTGAACAGCCACCATAAATGGACATATGTTTATTGACGAGGAAAGATGTTTATAACATATTGCCAAGTGGGGGAAAAAACATGCTATATAAAAGGTCATGCAGAATAATCTTATTTTATTAAAAAAAAGTGTATTAGTTTGTTTTCATGCTGCTGATAAAGAGATACCTGAGACTGGACAATTTACAAAAGAAAGGGGTTTATGGACTTACAGTTCCACGTGGCTAGGGAGGCCTCACAATCATGGCAAAGGCAAGGAGGAGCAAGTTACATCTTACATGGATGGCAGCAGGTAAAGAGAGACCTTGTGTAGGGAAACTCCCGTTTTTAAAACAATCAGATTTCATGAGACTCATTCACTATCATGAGAACAGTGCAGGAAATACCCTATAATTCAATCACCTCCCATAACACGTGGGAATCGTGGGAGTTACAATTCAAGATGAGATTTGGATGGGGATACAACCAAACCATATCAAAGTACATAAGTAGAAAAAGGTTACAAATCAACTTTGGAAGAAAATATGTCAAAATAATAATAGTGGAGGCCAGGCACTGTGGCTCACATCTGTAATCCCAGCACTTTGGGACACCAAAGAGGGATTACTTGAGGCCAAGAGTTTGAGATCAGCCTGGGCAACATAGTGAGACCATCTCTTAAAAAAAATAATAATAATAATAGTGGTTATCAATAAATACTAAGATTATGAGTATATTTTCTAAAACACAAGTATATTTTCTACTACAATGTAATAAAATGTATATACTATATAATTAAAATAACTAGCAAATATATGTAAAAATAAAATGCATATAGTAATCTAAAGGTAGTTGAGCTTTTTAAAAGTCATCAACTATATCAGCTTGGCAGGATATGATGAAGATACGTGCAGTGGAGCAGCAGATGGAAACTTCTGCTCACACTAGATTTAATGAACAGTGGACAGGCAATGAGGGCCAGGAACTGTGTCTCCCACTCACACTCTAGGGCCCTCCTCAAGGGGCTGCATTAGTGGGTGGGGTGAGGGCAGGATGACCTGCCCCTGTTACCCTTCTTGCCCCATTCAGTCTCTGGAGAGTGAACACCAGGACAGCCATGGTTTAGTTGCTGATACACGGCAAAAGGAACTCAAGATTCTACCCCTGGACCTTGACCTACTGGTGAAACGGCAAGGCTGCATGGGCTTGGTCATGACAAAGGAAGCACTTCCTGGTTTGACTGTAATGAAAGCCTGGAACCATGAGAAGTCACAAGACCTGACTGGAGGTCAGCAAAGTGTGGCTAGTGACTTCCTCTGAGCCCAGTGCTCAGAGCCAGCCACAGCAACTCAGCCTCTATCTGTCCTGGGCATCAGTGCCCAGACATAAGTGTGCCAACCAGGCCTCCAACAGCTATTATACAGGGCAAACCCTTCTCACAGTAATGCCACCAAAGCCTCTGCAGACACAGGGTCCCAAACCCACAGAAACGCACCAGTGGGCCATGGTGGCCCTCTGCCATGCCCTCTGAGCCAACATGATGTTTTACCCAGCCAGCAGGAGGAGTCTTTGATGAGTCTGTGTAACACCAAAGAGGTGGGAAAGGTAGGACTCTCCTTGAGCATCTCCAGAGGCCAGAGAAGTTCCATTGTTTCCTTTTCTCAGGGCTCTGCTGAGGCCTCGAGAGGTTGAGCTGAAAGAGCAGCTCAAGGGGAGAGAGGCTGGAAGCAGGGAAAGGGGGAAGGGTGCAGGCAGAGCACCTGCAGGGGACATGGGACAGGGAGCATGTCTGAGGAGGGGCAGACAGGAAGCTGTGAGTGGCCCCTGATGGAGGGGTACAGGGAGGCTCTCAGGCACACTGTGCACTCGGCCTTCTAGAAGCAGCATAAGGAGCAGCCTGGGTGGCTTCTGTGGGCTCAGCCTTCCTTGGACTCTTGGGGAAATTTATTTCCTAAAAGCTGCTCTACAACCTGCCCCTGCCTCCCTGGTCACTGTAAATGTCAGCTGTGCTTGTGTCAAAATGCATTGTGAGTGGGTGCCATTGGCCAGCTTCTTCTCCAGTACCCTGGCTGGCATAAGAGTTGCAGAGTAGGCCTGGTGCAGTGGCTCATGCCTGTAATCCCAGCACTTAGAGAGGCCGA
This sequence comes from Sapajus apella, assembly GCF_009761245.1. Classification (NCBI taxonomy): domain Eukaryota; kingdom Metazoa; phylum Chordata; class Mammalia; order Primates; family Cebidae; genus Sapajus; species Sapajus apella. Next base: position 40,374,592 of record NW_022436946.1, read on the forward strand.
GGTGGGTGGCTCACAAGGTCAGAAGTTCATGACCAGCCTGACCAACTTGGTGAAACTCTGTCTTTAATAAATATACAAAAATTAGCTGGGTGTTGTGGTGCCCACCAGTAATCCCAGCTAGTAAGGAGGCTGAGGCAGGAGAATTGCTTGAACCTAGGAGGCGGAGGTTGCAGTGAGCTCAGATTGTACCACTGCACTCCAGCCTGGGCGACAGAGTGAGAATCCATCTCAACAACAACAACAACATCAGAGGATTGCTGGCAAGATGGCCAAATAGGAACAACTCCAGCATGCAGCTCTGGCTCAGATACTGCACTTTTTCTATGGTCTTCACAACCCACAGACCAGGAAATTCCCCCTGGTGCCTATAACATCAGCGCTCAGGGTTTCCAGCACAAAACTGGGCGGCTGTATGGGAGGATACCGAGCTAGCTGCAGCAGTGTTTGTTTTTTTTTTTCTTTCATACCCCAGTGGCACCTGGAATGCCAGTGAGACAGAACTGCTCACTCCCCTGAAAAAGGAGGCTGAAGCCAGGGAGCCAAGTGATCCGACTCAGTGGCCCCCACCCCCACAAAGACAGGCAAGCTAAGATCCACTGGCTTGAAATGTTTGCAGCCAGCACGGCAATATGAGCTCAACCTGGGACATTCGAGCTTGCTGGGGGAGGGGTGTCCACCATTGCTGAAGCTCCAGTAGGCGGTTTTAACCTCACCTCTGTAAACAAAGTCGCTGGGAAGTTTACACAGTGACTGGGTGGAGCCCACAGTAGCTCAGCAAGGCCTCTGCAGGCAGACTGTGTTACTAGACTCCCTCCTCACTGGGCAGGGCATCTCTGAAAAAAGGCAGTGGCCTATTAGGGACTTATAAATAAAGCCCCCACCTTCCTGGGACAGAGCACTTGGGAAAAGGAGCACCTGTGGGTTCAGCTTCAGCAGACTTAAACGTCCCTGCCTGGCAGCTCTAAACAGAGCAGTGGCTCTCCCAGCACAGTGTTTGAATTCTGATAAGGGACAGACAGCCTCCTCAAGTGGCTCCCTGATCCCTGTGTATCCTGACTGGGAGACACCTCCCAGTAGAGGCTGACAGACACCTCATACAGGAGATTTGTGGCTGGCATCTGGTGGGTACCCTTCTGGAACAAAGCTACCAGAGGAAGGAACAGGCAGCAATCTTTGCTGTTCTGCAGCCCCTGCTGGTGATTCCTAGGCAAGCAGGGTCTGGAGTGGATCTCTAGCAAACTCCAGCAGACCTGCAGCAGAGGGGCCTGACTGTTAGAAGAAAAACTAACAAACAGAAAGAAACAGCTTCAACATCAATTGAAAGGACATCCACTCAGAGACCCCATCCAAAGGTCATAAACTTCAAAGACCAAAGATAGATACATCCACAAAGATGGGAAGAAACCAGTGCAAAAAGGCTGAAAATTCCAAAAACTAGAATGCCTCTTCTCCCCCAAGGGATCACAACTCTTCACCAACAAGGGAACAAAACTGGATGGAAAATGAGTTTGACAAATTGACAGAGTAGGCATCAGAAGGTGGGTTATAACAAACTTCTCCAAGCTAAACATGCATGTTTTAACCCAATGCAAGGAAACTAAAAACCTTGAAAAAAGGTTAGATGAAATGCTAATGAGAATAACCAGCATGGAGAAGAATATAAATGACCTGATGGAGCTGAAAAACACAGCATGAGAACTTACTGAAGCATACACAAGTTTCAATAGCCAAATCAATCAAGTAGAAAAAAGGATATCAGAGATTGAAGATCAACTCAATGAAATAAAGCAAGAAGGCAATATTAGAGAAAAAAGAGTGAAAAGAAATGAACAAAGCCTCCAAGAAATAGGAGATTATGTGAAAAGACCAAATCTATGTTTGATCAGTGTACCTGAAAGTGACAAGGAGAATGAAACCACATTGGAGAACACTCTTCAGGATATTATCCAGGAAAACTTGCCCAACCTAGCAAGGCAGGCCAACATTAAAATCCAGGAAATACAGAGAACACAACAAAATACTTCTCGAAAGAGCAACCCCAAGACACATAATTGTCAGATTCATCCGGGTTGAAAATGAAGGAAAAACTGCTAAGGGCAGCCAGAGAGAAAGATCAGGTTACTCACAAAGGGAAGCACATCAGACTCACAGCAGATCTCTCGGCAGAAACCCTACAAGCCAGAAGAGAGTGGGGGCCAACATTTAACATTCTTAAAAAAATTTTCAACTGAGAATTTCATATCCAGCCAAACTAAGCTTTATAAGCTAAGGAGAAATAAAATGCTTTATGGACAAGCAACTGCTGAGAGATTTCATCACCACCAGGCCTGCCTTACAAGAGCTCCTGAAGGGAGCGCTAAACATGGAAAGGAAAAACTGGTACCAGCCACTGCAAAAACATACCAAACTGTAAAGACTATCAATACTATGAAGAAACTGCATCAACTAATGGACAAAACAATCAGCTAGCATCATAATGGCAGAATCAAATTCACACTTAACAATGTTAACCTTAAAGTAAATGGGCTAACTGCCCCAATTAAAATGGGCTAAATGCCACAGACTGGCAAATTGGATAGAGTCAAGACTCATTGGTGTGCTATATTCAGAAGACCCATCTCATGTGCAAAGACACACATAAGATCAAAACAGAGGCATGGAAGAAGATTTACCAAGCAAATAGCAAAAAAAAGCAGAGGTTGCAATCCTAGTCTCTGATAAAACAGACTTTAAAGCAACAAAGATCAAAAGAGACAAAGAAGAGCACTACATAATGGTAAAGGGATCAATGCAACAAGAAAAGATAACTGTCCTAAATATATATGCACCTGATATAGAAGAGGGATCCAAGATGGTCGATTAGGAGCAGCTGTGGATTGCAGCTCCCAGCAGGAGCGCAGAGGGTGAGTGGATGCCACATTTCCAGACGGAGGAGCACCATGGGTTACCAGAATATTTTGGCCGGTGCGGCAGGTCTCCACTCAAAAAACTCACATGGGTCTGGGTGCCATTTCAGCTGGTGACTGGAGCACATGGGAGACAGAGTCGCCTGTTCAACTGATAAAAAGGGGACTGAAACAGGGAGCCAGGCCAGGAGATTCCTGGGCGAAAAAGCACCACAAGTCCCCAGCATGGCTGTTTCAGCCGGCACAGTGGGTCTCCACATGGGAAATCCCACAGATCCAGGAGCTGTTTCAACAGGCAACAGGAAAGCCTGGGAGACAGAGCTGCCTGTTAAACTGAAAAAAGGGGGACTGAAACAGCGAGCCAGGCCCAGAGATTTCTGGGCGAAAAAGTACCACGAGTCTCCAGTGCCCAGCACAGTGGGTCTCTGCACAAAATCTCACACAAATCCAGGCACCTTTTCAACTGACGACTGGAACGCCTGGGAGACAGTCACCTGTTCAACTGAAAAAAAGGGGACTGAAATAGGGAGCCAGGCCAGGAGATTCCTGGGTGAAAAAGCACCACAAGTCTCCAGTGCAGCTGTTTCAGCCAGTGCAGTAGGTCTCCACATGGGAAATCACACAGATCCAGGTGCCGTTTCAACTGATGACTGGAATGCCTGGGAGACAAAGTCACCCGTTCAACTGAAAAAAAAAAAAAAAAAAAAAAAAAAAAAAAAAAAAAAAAAAAAAAAAGAAAAGAAAACAGGTCTGAGGTAGGGAGCCAGGTAATCAGGCTCGGCTGGTCCCACCCCCCAAAAAACCAGCAATCTGAAATGCTCTGGATTGAGAGTTTCATAGCAAGCACAGCTGAACCCAGGATGGTCCAGCTCTGTGGGGGAGGGGTATCTACCATTGCCAAGGTGACCCACCACTGCTGAGGTGGCCCACCACTGCCGAGGTGGTCCGCCATTACAGAGAGAGTCTGCCACTACAGAGGCAGGCTGCCACTGCCAAGGCAGTTCTAACTATACCTCTATAAACAGGACTGCAGGGAAGTTCACACTGCAGCTGGGCAGAGCCCACAGCAGCTCAGCAACACCTCTGCTGGCAGACTGTGACTAGGCTGCCTCCTCGCTTGGCAGGGCAGCCCTGAAAAAAGGCAGCAGTATGACAGAAAATTATAAATAAAGCCCTATCTTCCCGGAACAGAGAACCTGGGGGGAAAAAAAGGTGGTTATGAGTTCTGCTGCAGCAGACTGAAACATACCTGCCCAGCAGCTCTGAACGGAACAACGGAGCTCATAGCTCAACACTTGATCTCAAATAAAGGACAGACTGTCTCTTCATGCAGCTCCCTGATCCCCTTATATCCAAAGAGTCACCACATAAAGGAGAGCTCAGACTGACATCTGGCAGGTATCCTTCTGGGACAAAGATAGCAGAAGAAGAAACTGGCAGCAACCCTTACTGTTCTGTAGCCACTGCAGGTGATCCCCAGGCAAGCAGGGTCTGGAGTGGACTTCCAGCAGACCTACAGCAGAGGGGCCTGACTGTTAGAAGGAAAACTAAGAAACAGAGAGAAATAACTTCATCATCAACAAACTGGAGGTCTACTCAGAGACCCCATCTGAAAGTCACCAACTACAAAGACCACAGGTAAATAAATCCACAAAGATGGGAAGAAACCAGTGCAAAAAGGAACAAAACACCCAAAACCAGAACGCCTCTCCTCCTCCAAGGGATCACAACTCCTCACCAGCAAGGGAACAAGACTGGATGGAGAATGAGTCATGAATTGACAGAAACAGGCTTCAGAAGGTGAGTAATAAGAAACTTCTCTGAGCTAAAAGAACATGTTCTAACCCAATGCAAAGAAAGTAAGAACCTTGAAAAAAGGTTTGACGAAATGCTAACTAGAATAAACAGCTTAGAGAGGAATACAAATGAATAGATGCAGCTGAAAAACACAACACGAGAACTTCGCAAAGCATACACAAGTTTTCAATAGCTGAATCGACCAAACAGAAGAAAGGATATCAGAGGTCAAAGCTCAACTCAATGAAATAAAACGAGAAGGCAACATTAGAGAAAAAAGAGTAAAAAGAAACACAACCTCCAAGAAATATGGGATTATGTGAAAAGACCTAATCTACGTTTGATAGGTGTACCTGAATGTGATGGAGAGAATGAATCTAAGCTGGAAAATACTCTTCAGGATATTAACCAGGAGAACTTCCCCAACCTAGAAAGGCAGGCCAGTATTCAAGTCCAGGAAATACAGAGAACACCACAAAGATATTCCTCAAGAAGAGCAACCTCAAGGCACATAATCATCAGATTCACAGGGTTGAAATGAAGGAGAAAAAAAGGGCAGCCAGAGAGAAAGGTCAGGTTACCCACGAAGGCAAACCCCTCAGACTCACAGTGGATCTCTCAGCAGAAACCCTACAAGCCAGAAGAGAGTGGGGGCCAATATTCAACATCCTTAAAAAAAAGAAATTTCAACCTAGGATTTCATATCCAGCCAAACTAAGTTTCATAAGCAAAGGAGAAATAAAATCCTTTACAAACAAGCAATTACTCAGAGACTTCATCACCACCAGGCCTGCTTTACAAGAGCTCCTGAAAGAAGCACTAAACATAGAAAGGAACAACCAGTACCAGCCACTCCAAAAACATACCAAATGGTAAAGAGCATTGACACAATGAAGAAACTGCATCAACTAATGGGCAAAACAGCCAGCTAGCATCAAAATGGCAGGATCAAATTCACATATGACAATATTGATGTAAATGGGCTAAATGTAAATGGGCTAAATGCCCCAATCAAAAGACACAGACTGGCAAATTGGATAAAAAGTCAAAACCCATCAGTGTGCTGTATCCAGGAAACCCATGTCACATGCAAGGATACACATAGGCTCAAAATAAAGGGATGGAGGAAGATTTACCAAGCAAATGGAGAGCAAAAAAAAGCAGGAGTTGCAATCCTAGTCTCTGATAAAATAGACTTTAAAGCAACAAAGATCAAAAGAGACAAAGAGGGACATTACATAATGGTAAAAGGATCAATGCAACAAGAAGAGCTAACGATCCTAAATATATACGCACCCAATACAGGAGCACCCAGATACATAAGGCAAGTTCTTAATGACTTACAAAGAGACTTAGACTCCCACACAATAATAGTGGGAGACTTTAACACTCCACTGTCAATATTAGACAGATCAACAAGACAGAAAATAAACAAGGATATCCAGGACTTGAACTCATACCAGAACCAAGCAAACCTAATAGACATTTATAGGACTCTCCACCCCAAATCCACAGAATGTACATTCTTCTCAGCACCACATCACACCTACTCTAAAACTGACCACATAATTGGAAGAAAATCAGTCCTCAGCAAATGCAAAAAACGGAAATCATAACTGTCTCTAAGACCACAGTGCAATCAAGTTATAACTCAGAATGCAGACACTAACTCAGAACCGCACAACTTCGTGGAAACTGAACAACTGGCTCTTGAATGTTGACTGGATAAACAATGAAATGAAGGCAGAAATAAAGATGTTCTTTGAAACCAACAATAATGAAGACACAACATAACAGAATCTCTGGGACACATTTAAAGCAGTGTCTAGAGGAAAATATATAGCAATAAATGACCATATGAGAAGCAAGGAAAGACCTAAAATCGACACCCTATTGTCAAAATTGAAAGAGCTAGAGAAGCAAGATCAAAAAAACTCAAAACCTAGCAGAAGACAAGAAATAACAAAGATCAGAACTGAAGGAGATAGAGACACAAAAAACCTTTCAAAAAAAAAAATCAATAAATCCAGGAGCTGGTTTTTTGAAAAGATCAACAAAATAGACCACTAGCCAGATTAATAAAAAAGAAAAGAGAGAATAATCAAATAGATGCAATAAAAAACAATAAAGAGGATATCACCACAGATTCCACAGAAATACAAACTACCATCAGAGGTTACTATAAACAACTCTATGCACATAAACTAGTAAACCTGGAAGAAATGGATAAATTCCTGGACACTTGTATCCTCCCAAGCCTAAACCAGGAAGTAGTCAAAACCCTGAATAGACCAATAACAAGGGCTGAAGTTGAGGAAACAATTAATAGCCTACCAACCAAAAAAGCCCAGGTCCAGATGGGTTCACAGCCAAATTTTAATAGACATACAAAGAGGAGCTGGTACCACTCCTTCTGAAACTATTCCAAACAAACCAAAAAGAGGGAATCCTCCCCAAATCATTTTATGAGGCCAACATCATCCTGATACCAAAACCTGGCAGAGACTCAATAAGAAAAGAAAGCTTCAGTCCAATATCCATGATGAACATAGAGGCAAAAATCTTCAATAAAATACTGGCAAGCCGATTGCAACAGCGCATCAAAAAGCTTATCCACCATGATCAAGTAGGATTCATCCCAGGGATGCAAGGCTGGTTCAACATATGCAAGTCTATAAACATAATCCACCACATAAACAGAACCAAAGACAAAAACCACATGATTATCTCAAATGATGCAGAGAAGGCCTTTGACAAAATTCAGCAGCCTTTTATCCTGAAAACTCTCAGTAAACTAGGTATTGACGGAACATATCTCAAAATAATAAAAGCTGTTTGTGATAAACCGAAAGCCAATATCATACTGAATGGGCAAAAACTGGAAGCATTCCCTTTGAAATCTAGCACTAGACAAAGATGCCCTCTCTCACCACTCCTATTCAATATAGTATTGGTAGTTCTAGCCAGAGCAATCAGACAAGAAAAAGAAATAAAGGGTATTCAATTAGGAAAGGAGGAAGTCAAAGTGTCTCTATTTGCAGACGGCATGATTGAATATTTAGAAGACCCCATTGTCTCAGCCCAAAATCTCCTGAAATTGATAAGCAACTTCAGCAAAGTCTCAGGATACAAAATCAATGTGCAGAAATCACAAGGATTCCTATGCACCAATAAGACTTAAAGAGAGCCAAATCAAGAATGAACTGCCATTCACAATTGCTACAAAGAGAATAAAATACCTAGGAATACAACTAGCAAAGAATGTCAAGGACCTCTTCAAGGAGAACTACAAACCACTGCTCAACAAAATAAGAGAGGACACAAACAGATGGAGAAACAGTCCATGCTCATGGTTAGGAAGAATCAACATTGTGAAAATGGTCATACTGCCCAAAGTAATTTATAGATTCATTGCTATCCCCATCAAGCTACCAATGACCTTCATCACAGAATTGGAAAAAAACACCTTAAACTTCGTATGCAACCAAAATAGAGCCTGCATAACCAAGTCAATTATAAGCAAAAAGAACAAAGCTGGAGGCATCACACTACCTGACTTGAAACTATACTACAAGTCTACAGTAATCAAAACAGCATGGTACTGGTACCAAAACAGAGATATAGACCAATGGAACAGAACAGAGGCCTCAGAATAATGGCACATATCTACAGCTATCTGATCTTTGACAAACCTGACAAAAACAAACAATGGGGAAAATATTCCCTGTTTAATACATGGTTTTGGAAAAACTGGCTAGCCATGTGCAGAAAGCAGAAACTGGACCCCTTCCTGACACCTTACACTAAAATTAACTCCAGATGGATTAAAGACTTAAACATAAGACCTAACACCATAAACACCCTAGAAGAAAATCTAGGCAAAACCATTCAGGTCATAGGCATAGGTAAGGATTTCATGACCAAAACACCAAAAGTATTGGCAACAAAAGCCAAAATAGACAAATGGGACCTAATCAAACTCCACAGCTTCTGCACAGCAAAAGAAACAGTCATTAGAGTGAATCGGCAACCAACATAATCTACAAAGAACTAAAACAGATTTACAAGAAAAAAAACAATCCCATTCAAAAGTGGGCAAAGGAAATGAACAGACACTTTACAAAAGAAGACATACATGAGGCCGACAATCATGAAAAAATGCTCATCATTACTGGTCATTAGATAAATGCAAATCAAAACTACATTGAGATACCATCTCACACCAGTTAGAATGGTGATCATTAAAAAATCTGGAGACAACAGATGCTGGAGGGGATGTGGAGAAATAGGAACAGTTTTACGCTGTCAGTGGGAGCGTAAATTAGTTCAACCATTGTGGAAGACAGTCTGGCGATTCCTCAAGGACCTAGAAATAGAAATTCCATTTGACCCAGCAATCCCATTACTGGGTATATATCCAAAGGATTATAAATCATTCTACTATAAGGACACGTGCACACAAATGTTCATTGCAGCACTGTTTACAATAGCAAAGACTTGGAACCAACTCAAATGCCCATTGATGATAGACTGCACAGGGAAAATGTGGCACATATACACCATGGAATACTATGCAGCCATAAAAAACGATGAGTTCATGTCCTTTGTAGGGACATGGATGAACCTGGAAACCATCATACTCAGGAAACTGACACAAGAACAGAAATTCAAACACCGCATGTTCTCACTCATAGACGGATGTTGAACAATGAGAACACATGGACACAGGGAGGGGAGCATCACACATTGGGGTCTGTGGAGGGGGGAACTAGGGGAGGGACAGCAAGGGGTGGAGAGCTGGGGAGGCATAACATGGGGAGAAATGCCAGATATAGGTGATGGAGAGGAAGGCAGCAAACCACAGTGCCATTTATGTACTTATGCAACATTCTTGCATGTTCTTCACATGTACCCCCAAACCTAAGATGCAATAAAAAATATATATATTAAAAAATATATATATGCACCTAATACAGGAGAAGTAAGATTCATAAAGCAAGTTCTTAAAGACCTACAAAGAGACTTAGACTCCCACACAGTAATAGTGTAAGATTTTAACACCCTGCTGTCAATATTAGATACATCAACAAGACAGAAAATTAACAAGGCTATCTAGGACTTGAACTCAGCTCTGGACCAAGCAGACCTAATAGACATTTACAGAACTCTCCATCCAAAGTCCACAGAATATACATTCTTCTCAGCATCATGTCACACTTTAAAATTGATCATATAATTGGAAGTGAAACACTCCTCAGCATATGCAAAAGAATGGAAATCATAACAAACAGTTTCTCAGACCACACTGCAATCAAATTAGAACTCAGGATTAAGAAACTCACTCAAAACCACACAACTACATGGAAACTGAACAACCTTCTCCTGAATGACTACTGAATACATAATGAAATGAAGGCAGAAATAAAGATGTTCTTTGAAGCCAATGAGAATGAAGACACAATGTACCAGAATCTCTGGGACACATTTAAATCAGTGTATAAAGGGAAATTTATAGCACTAAATGTCCACAAGAGAAATGAGGAAAGATCTAAAATCGACACCCTAACATCACTATTAAAAGAACTAGAGGAGCAAGATCAAACAAATTCAAAAGCTAGCAAAAGACAAGAAAGAAAGAAGATCAGAGCAGAACTGAAGGACATAGATACATGAAAACCCTTAAAAAAAAAATCAATGAATCCAGGAGCTGTTTTTTGAAAAGATCAACAAAACAGATAGACCACTAGCCAGACTAATAAAGAAAAGAGAGAAGAATCAAATAGATGCAATAAAAAATGTTAAAGTAGATATCACCACTAATCCTACAGAAATACAAACTACCATCAGAGAACACTATAAACATCTCTGTGCAGATAAACCAGAAAATATAGAAAAAAATAGATAAATTCCTGTACACTTACACCCTCCCAAGACTAAACCAGGAAGAAGTCAAATCCCAGAATAGACCAATAACAAGATCTGAAATTGAGGCAGCAATTAATAGTCTACCAACCAAAAACGTCCAGGACCAGACAGGTTCACAGCCAAATTCTACTAGAAGTACAAAGAGGAGCCGGTACTATGCCTTCTGAAACTATTCCAGACAATACAAAAAGAGGGAATCCTCCCTAACTCATTTATTAGGTCAGCATCATCCTTATACCAAAACCTGGCAGCAAAACAACTAAAAAAGAAAATTTCAGGCCAATATTCCTGATGAACATAGATGCGAAAATCCTCAATAAAACACTGGCAAACTGAATCCAACAGAGCATCAAAAATTATTATCAAGTAGGCTTCATCCCTGGGATGCAAGGCTGTTTCAACATACACAAATCAATAAACATAATCCATCACATAAACAGAACCAAAGACAAAAACCACATGATTATCTCAATAGATGCAGAGAAGCCTTCAACAACATTCAACAGCCTTTATGCTAAAAACTCTCAATTAACTGGGTATTGATGGAACATCTCTCAAAATAAAAAGAGCTATTTATGAGAAACCCACAGCCAATATACTGAATGGGTAAAAACTGGAAGCATTCCCTATGAAAACCTGCACAAGACAAAGATGCCCTCTCTCACCACTTCTATTCAATATAGTATTGAAAGTTCTGGTCAGGGCAATCAGGCAAGAGAAAGAAATGAAAGTATTGATTTAGGAAAAGAGGAAGTCAAATTGTCTCTTTTTGCAGATGACACAATTGTGTCTTCACACATTTAGAAGAACCCATCATCTCAGCCCAAAATCTCCTTAAGCTGATAAGCAACTTCAGCAAAGTCTCAGGATACAAAATCAATGTGCAAAAATCACAAGCATTCCTATACACCAATAAGAGACAGACAGCCGAATCATGAGTGAGCTCCCATTCACAATTGCTACAAAGAGAATAAAATACTGAAGAATGCAACTTACAAGGGGCATGAAGGACCTCTTCAAGAAGAAATACAAACCACTGCTAAAGGAAATAAGAGAGAACAGAAACAAATGGAAAAATATTTCATGCTCATGTTTAGGAATAATCAATATCATGAAAATGACCATACAGCTCAAAGTAATTTATAGATTCAATGCTATCCCCATCAAGCTACCATTGACTTTCTTCACAGAATTGGAAAAAGCCACCTTATATTTCATATGGAACCAAAAAAGAACCCACATAGCCAACACAATCTTAAACAAACAAACAAAAAGCTGGAAGCATCATGCTACCTGACTTCAAACTATACAACAAGGCTACAGTAATCAAAACAGCAGATATAGACCAAAACAGAGATATAGACCAATGGAACAAAGCAGAGGCTTCAGAATAATGGCACGCATGTACAACTATCTGATCTTTGACAAACCTGACAAAAATGTGCAATGTGGAAAGGATTCCTTATTTAATAAATGGTGTTCAGAAAACTGACTAGCCATAAGCAGAAAGCTGAAACTGGATCCCTTCCTTACACATCATACAAAAATTAACTCCAGATGGATTAAAGATTTAAACATAAGACCTAATACCATACAAACTCTGGAAGAAAACCTAGGCAATACCATTCAGGACATAGGCATTGGCAAGGACTCTATGATTAAAACACCAAAAGTAATAGAAACAAAAGCAAAAATAGACAAATAGGATCTAAGTAAACTAAAGAGCTTCTGCCCAGCAAAAGAAACTATCATTAGAGTGAACCAGCAACCAACAGAATGGGAAAAAAATTTTTGCAATCCACCCATCTGACAAAGGGCTAATATCCAGAATCTACAAAGAACTTAAATTTACAAGAAAAAAGCAAACAACCCCATCAAAAAGTGGGCAAAGGATATGAACAGACACTTTTCTAAAGAAGACATTTATGCAGCCAACAAACATATGAAAAAAAGCTCATCAACACTGGTCATTAAAGAAATGCAAATTAACACCTCATTGAGATACCATCTCACGCCAGTTTGAATGGTGATCATTAAAAAATCAGGAGACAACAGATGCTGGAGAGGATGTGGAGAAATAGGAATGCTTTTACACTGTTGGTGGGAGTGTAAACTAGTTCAATCACTGTGGAAGAGAGTGTGGCAATTCCTGAAGGATGTAGAAATAGAAACTCCATGTGATCTAGCAATCTCATTAATAGGTATATACCCAAAGGATTATAAATCATTCAATTATAAAGACACATGCACATGTATGTTTACTGCAGCACGGTTCACAATACAAAAAACTTGGAACCAACCCAAATGCCCATCAACAATAGACTGGATAAAGAAAATGTGGCACATATACACCATGGAATACTATGCAGCCCTAAAAAGGAATGAGTTCATGTCCTTTGCAGGGACATGGATAGAGCTGGAAACCATCATTCTCAGCAAACTAACACAAAAACAGAAAGCTGAACACCACATGTTCTCACTCATAAGTGGGTGTTGAGCAATGAGAACAAATGGACACAGGGAGGGGAACATCACACGCTGGGGCCGGTCGGGGTGGGGGCTAGGGTAGGGATAGCATTAGTAAGAATACCTAATGTAGATGACAGTGTGATGGATGTAGCAAACCAACATGACACATGTATAGCTATGTAACAAACCTGTACATTCTGCACATGTACTCCAGAACTTAAAGAAGAAAAAAATACAAAATAAAAAAGTTACAGATTAAGATTATTGACCCAGTTCTGCCCAGTTAGCAGCACTGCCTTCCACTGGGCTGTTTCGTCACTGCCATTCAAACCTGAACCATGATGGATGACACTGGGCGGAAGAGCAGCAGATTACCCCAGGGATTCTTCAAGAGAACCAGCCTGGGGCGAAGCATGGCAAGCACTGGGCCTTGTCACGGCCAAAATCTGGGTCTGCAGCCTCCCAGCAGCCATTGCATTTCTGTGGTTTGCTTCATCTTGGAATCCCTCATAACAATTTGTTTAATATCAGGCACACACTATGTATTTTGAGGATGTTTCTAAAACACCCATATCTGCTGACAAAACACTTCAGTAGGCTGGGGAGTGGTGGCGCACACCAGTAATCCCGGCACTTGGCTTCTCTGGGAAGCCAAGGGGGGGCAGATCACTTGAGGTCGGGAGTTCAAGACCAGCCTGGGCAACATGGTGAAACCACGTGTCTACTAAAAATACAAAAATTAGCCAGGTGTGGTGGCATGTGCCTGTAATCCTAGCTGCTTGGGAAGCTGAAGCAGGAGCACCACTTGAACACAGGAGGCAGAGGTTGCAGTGAGCCAAGGTCACACTATCATTCAGGATGATGCAGATGGAGATGGCTGGAAGAGTGAGTTCCCTGTCACTGCAGATGATCCAGAAGAGACTAGAATTCTACCAGGCACATACTTTGGAGGAGCTAGAGCATCCTGAGGACCCTGACTTCAAGACACTGGCAGGCTGACACCATCCTCTTCGAGTGTGCCCAGAGTGTCAGGTGTACCTGATATGGGTTTGCCCTGCCTACTGACATCCATACTTCTTTCCTACAAGACCTCAATGTTGGGGTGAAGCATACAGATAAGAGAAGAACTTGAGTCACAAAACTATTGTTTTTATTGTGTTAAACATAAAATTTGCCACTATACCATTTTAAGGGTACAGTTCAATGGCATTAGATAAATTCACACTGCAGTGCAATTATCACCACCATCCACTGCCAGAACTCTTCAGCTTATAAAATGAAAACTCTGTGCCCAATAACAATAATTACCCATTCCTTCCTCTGAGCTCCTGGCAAGCACCACCCTTTCTGTCTCTATGAATTTGGCTACTCTAGGTACCTCATATAAGTGGAATCATAGAGTATTTTGCTTTTGTGACTGGCAGATTTCACTTAGCAATACTATCTGCAAGGTTCATCCATATTGTAGCATGTATCAGAATTTCCTTTTTTTTTTTTTTTTTTTTTTTTTTTGAGATGGAGTCTCACCCTGTCACCCAGGTTCCATGGCACAATCTCAGCTCACTGCAACTTCCACCTCCTGGGTTCAAGAGATTCTCCTGCCTCAGCCTCCCAGATAGCTGGGACTACAGGCACATGCCACCACACCTGGCTAATTTTTCATTTTAAGTAGAGATGGGGTTTCACCATGTTAGCCAGGCTCATTTCAAACTCCTGGCCTTAAGTGATCCACACACCTTGGCCTCCCAAAGTGCTGGGATTAGAGGTGTGAGCCACCATTCCTGGCCAGCATTTTCTTCCTTTGTAAGGTGAGCCAGAAAAATTTTTGATTCATTTTTCTGATATACCCCAACCTGACCCCCATCTCAAGAATGGGAAACCATTCCACCCTCTCACCAAAGTACCTAGTACCATGATTGTTTATAATTGAATGCTTAAATGAATACATGTAAGTCATCAAGTTCTGAGGAAAAACATATCCCCAAACCAAGCTTGTGAATTCTCTACCTCGTAAGAACTGAGATGTGTATTATAAAATAATGGAGAACATTTGAAGAACTTGGAAAAATGTAAATTTGGAGAAAACATTTAAAAAAATGAAGCACATTTTGCCAAGTCAGATTTCTGTAAATGGTTGAGTTTCAAAGGAAACTGGATTCATAGTTACCTAAAAGCACTTGTTAACACTCCTCAAAACTGTTTTGGTCAAATATCTACATCTACTCTCTTATCCTGCCTTTTCAGTGGGTTCCTTTGGTTTAGCAAGGCACTTCCTGCCGAGAATAAACATGTTTCAAAACTCCAAGAACTGGGTATATGCATGTGTGCATGTATTAAATGTATATTATTGTTAAATATAATATATAAAGTTGTTGTGGATTTAAATTTTTTTCTAGAAGGACACACATAGGTTGCTGAAGCTGGCTTCCTTTGCAGAGAGGAAGCTGTGGAGTGGGGATGGGTGAAAATGCCACCTTTCTGTGCTGTTGGCTTTTTTGAATACACTACATTTTAATGTTTTCTAGGTAACAGCATTACAGGCTATTTTAGCTTTCCTCATGTAGGCTTTCCATACTAACAAATCAATAACAGAAAATGTTGCTAAAAATCAACTCATTCATAAACTCCAAAGTTACTTTAAAAATTGCTTAAATTTGAAATGTGCCAACATATATATTCTAATTACTCAGATCTTTACTAGAAATCAGTTTTTTTCCAAAATTAAAAACTAATGATTACAACTGGGCATGGTGGCTCACATCTGTAGTCCCAGCACTTTGAGGAGGCTGAGGCGGGTGGATCACCTGAGGTCGGGAGTTTGAGACCAGCCTGGCCAACATGGCAAAACCCCATCTCTACTAAAAATACACAAAAATTAGCTAGGTGTGGTGGCACGTGCCTGTAGTCTCAGTGACTTGACAGGCTAAGGCAGGAAAATCGCTGGAACCCAGGAGGCAGAGGTTGCAGTGAACCAAGATCGTGCCAGTACACTCAAGCCTGGGAGGCTCCATCTCAAAAAAAAAAAAAAGAAAGAAAGAAAAGAAAAAACTAAACAACTACACTGGGCACAGTGGCTCACTCCTGTAATCCCAGCACTTTGGGAGGCTGAGGCGGGTAGATCACGAGGTCAGGAGTTTGAGACCAGCCTGGCCAACACGGTGAAACCCTGTCTCTACTACAATACAAAAATTAGCCGGGCATGGTGGTGCATGCCTGTAGTCCCAGCTACTTGGGAGGCTGAGGCAGGAGAATGAATTGAACCTGGGAGGCGGAGGTTGTGGTGAACTGAGATCCCACCACTGTACTTCCACTGCACTCCAGCCTGGGCAACAGAGCAAAACTTTGCCAAAACAAAACAAAATAAAAAACAAAAAACCCAAACAACTAACGATTGCTATTTTGGGCTTAGCTTCAGTGTTCATATCATTCATCCTAATGCTTCCCTTATTAGTGCTTCCCTAATAAGTAGCATTAGGAGAGGTGTTAAATGAGAAAGTCTTTCTTGTTTGGGACTATGTTATAAAAACCAACAGAATGACTAATTTTCAGTACATACCTCTACTCCATCATCCTGATAATTCTGCATTAATCTCTGTATACGTTTTTCAACTATTTGTGGTCTTGAGACTGAAAAGTTTTCTTTCATAACTTGGTGTTTCCAGAGATCTAGGCGGAAAACATACCAGCTCTAGTACCACAAAATTTTGAGCTGTCATTAATGGCTATAAAATGGCAACTCTCTGAGAACATGCGACACAATAAGCTGTTTCCAAACACAACTGTCCCTTGAAACACACAGGAAACTGGTTCCAGGAACACTCTCAGATCCTGAATCCATACATAGTCAAGTGCTGCAGTCAGCTCTGTGAAACTCGTGGACACAAATATCTGCCCTCTGTACACGTGGTTTTCACATCCTGAATGCTGTATCTTCTATCTTTGTCTCGTTGAAAAAAATCTGTGTATAAGTGGACCTGCACAGTTCAAACCGTGTTGTTGAAGGGTCAAATATATACAAAAACTAATGGGGGCTGGGTAGCTGAGGATCCAGGACCCTCTGGAACATGAGAACTAGGAAGATCTCTAACCTGACTCCTCATGCAAAGATTTGGAAGAGCATCTATGAAATCCAGGGAACAATATTCATTACTATAACTAAAAAACCGAAATCAAATATTGGTATTAATCCTACATGTTTATTTTTATAAAGGCCTTCTATGTCTCTGACAAGTATTTTGATCTAAGACAATGATCAGAAATAAATGACAAGCTATTATATTTATCTGCGTAAGTTCCTAGTGCTACAGAGCAAAATTAACTTGAATATATAGTAATAAAAAGGAGAGGAAATTTGGAAGACAGTTACAGATTAGAAATGTTGACAGACTGGGAGATTGCTGGCAAGATGGCCAAATAGGAACAGCTCTGTTGCGCAGTTCCCAGCAAGACTGACGCAGAAGGTGGGTGATCTCTGCATTTCCAACTAAGGTACCTGGTTCATCTGATTGGGACTGGTTGGACAGTGGGTGCAGCCCAAGTAGGGCAAGCCAAAGCAGGGTGGGGTGTTGCCTCAGCCTGAAAGCACAGGGGGCCAGGGAACTCCCTCTCCCAGCCAAGGGAAGACATTAGGGATTGTCCCCTACACTCCAGCCCAGATACTGCACCTTTCTCATGGTCTTCACAACCTGCAGACCAGGCGATTCCTTCTGGTGCCTACAACACCAGGGCCCTAGATTTCCAGCACAAAATTGGGTGGCCATTTGGGAAGACACTGAGCAAGCCACAGCAGGTTGTTTTTTTTTTTTTTTTTTTTTTTTTTTTTGGTCATACTTCCAGAGGCACCTGGAATACCAGCGAGACAGAACCATTCACTCCCCTAGAAAGGGGGCTGAAGCCAGGGAGTCAAGTGATCTGGCTTGGTGGGCCCCACCTCCATAGAGATCAGCAAGCTTAGATCCACTGGCTTGAAATTCTTGCAGCCAGCACAGCAATATGAGCTCGACCTGGGACATGGGAGCTTGGTGGGGGGAGGGGCACCTGCCATTGCTGAGGCTGGAGTAGGCAGTTTCAACCTCAGAGTGAAAACAGTTTTGCCTGCAAGTTCAAACTGGGCAGGGCCCATGGTAGCTCAGCAAGGCCTCTGCAGGCAGACTGTGTTACTAGACTCCCTCCTTGCTGGGCAGGGCATCTCTGAAAAAAGGCAGCAGCCTATCAGGGACTTATAAATAAAGCCCTGACCTTCCTGGGACAGAGCACCTGGGAAAAGGGGCAGTTGTGGGTACAGCTACAGCAGACTTAAATGTCCCTGCCTGGCAGCTCTGAAGAGAGCAACAGATCTTCCAGCACAGCATTCAAGCTCTAATAAGGGACAGACTACCAGCTCAAGTGGCTCCCTGACCCCCGTGTATCTTGACTGGGAAATACTTCCCAGTAGGGACCAACAGACACCTTATACAGTAGAGCTTTGGCTGGCATCTGGCAGGTACCTTTCTGAAACAAAGCTACCAGAGGAAAGAACAGGCAGCAATCTTTGTTGTTCTACAGCCCCTGCTGGTGATTCCCAGGCAAGCAGGGTCTGGAGTGGATCTCTAGCAAACTCCAGCAGACCTGCAGCAGAGAGGTCTATTCGAAGGAAAACTTAACAAACAGCTTCAACATTAACAGAAAGGATGTCCATTCAGAGACCCCATGCAAAGGTCACTAATTTCAAAGACCAAACGTAGATAAATCCATGAAGATGGGAAGAAACCAGAGCAAAAAGGCTGAAAATTCCAAAATCCAGAATGCCTCTTCTCCTCCAAGGGATCACAACTCCTCGCCAGCATGGGAACAAAACTGGACAGAGAATGAGTTTGACAGAAGCAGGCTTAAGATGCTGGATAATAACGAACTCCTCCAAGCTAAAGGAGCATATTCTAACCCAATGCAAGGAAACAGAATATTGAAAAAAGGTTAGAAGAAATGCTAACTAGAATAACCAGTTTAGAGAAGAACATATATGACCTGATGGAACTGAAAAACACAGCACAAGAACTTCATGAAGCACACACAAGTTTCAATAGTCGAATCAATCAAGTGGAAGAAAGGATATCAGAGATTGAAGATCAACTCAATGAAATAAAGTGAGAAGACAACATTAGAGAAAAAGAGTGAAAAGAAATGAAAAGCCTCCAAGAAATATGGGATTACATAAAAAGATCAAATCTATGTTTGATCAGCGTACCTGAAGGTGACGGGGAGAATGAAACCAAGTTTTAAAACACTCTTCAGGATATTATCCAGGAGAACTTGCCCAACCTAGCAAAGCAGGCCAACATTCAAATCCAGGAAATATAGAGAACACCACAAAATACCCCCTGAGAAGAACAACCCCAATATACATAATCGTCAGATTCACCAGGGTTGAAATGAAGGAAAAAATGCTAAAGGCAGCCAGAGAGAAAGGTCAGGTTACCCACAAAGGGAAGCCCATCAGACTCACAGCAGATCTCTCAGCAGAAACCATATAAACCAGAAGAGAGTGAGGGCCAATATTCAACATTCTTAAAGAAAAGAATTTTCAACATAGTATTTTATATCCAGCCAAACTAAGCTTCATAAGCTAAGGAGAAATAAAATCCTTTATGGACAAGCAACTGCTGAGAGATTTCGTCACCATCAGTCCTGCCTTACAAGAGCTCCTGAAGGAAGCACTAAATATAGAAAGGAAAAACTGGTACCAGCCACTGCAAAATTATACCAAATTGTAAAGACCATTGACACTATGAAGAAACTGCATCAACTAATGGGCAAAACAACCAGCTAGCATCATAATGGCAGGATCAAATTCACACATAACAATATTAATCTTAAATATAAATGGGCTAAATGCCCCAATCAAAAGATGCAGACTGGCAAATTAGATAAACAGTCTCTGATAAGACAGCCTTTAAACTAACAAAGATCAAAAGAGACAAAGAAGGATATTACAAAATGGTAAAGGGCTCAATGTAACAAGAAGAGCTAATGATCCTAAATATACATGCACCCAACACAGGAGCACCCAGACCCATAAAGCAAGTTCTTAGAGGCCTACAAATACATAGACTCTTACACAATAATAGTAGAAGACTTTAACACCCCACTGTCAATATTAGACACATCAACAAGACAGAAAATTAACAAGTATATCTTGGACTTGAACTCAGCTCTGGACCAAGCAGACCTAATAGACATTTACAGAACTCTCCACCCCAAATCCACAGAATATACATTCTTCTCAGCACCATATGGCACTCATTCTAAAATTGATCACACAATTGGAAGTAAAACACTCCTCTGCATATGCAAAAGAATGGAAATCATAACAGTCTCTCAGACCACAGTGCAATCAAATTAGAACTCAGGATTAAGAAACTCACTCAAAACCACACAACTACATAGAAACTGAACAACCTTCTCCTGAGTGACTACCGAACACATAATGAAATGAAGGCAGAAATAAAGATGTTCTTTGAAACCAATGAGAATGAAGACACAACATACCAGAATCTCTGGGACACATTTAAATCAATGTATAGAGGGAAATTTATAGCACTAAATGTCCACAAGAGAAATGAGGAAAGATCTAAAATCGACACCCTAACATCACTATTAAAAGAACTAGAGGAGCAAGATCAAACAAATTCAAAAGCTAGCAGAAGACAAGAAAGAACTAAGATCAGAGCAGAACCAAAGGGCATAGAGACACACACACATACACAAAAAAAACCCTTCAAAAAATAAATGAACCCAGGGCCTGGTTTTTTTTTTTAAAAGATCAACAAAATAGATAGACTGCTAGCCAGGCTAATAAAGAAGAAAAAAGAGAAGAATCGAATAGATGCAATAAAAAATGTTAAAGGGGATATCACCACCAATCCCACAGAAATACAAACTACCATCAGAGAACACTATAAACACCTCTGTGCAGATAAACCAGAAAATCTAGAAAAAATAGATAAATTCCTGGACATTACACCCTCCCAAGACTAAAGCCGGAAGTAGTCGAATCCCTGAATAGACCAATAACAAGATCTGAAAATGAGGCAGCAGTTAACAGCCTGCCAACCAAAAACATCCACGACCAGATGGGTTCACAGCCAAATTCTACTAGAAGTACAAAGAGTAGCTGGTACCATTTCTTCTGAAACTATTCCAAACAATACAAAAAGAGGGAATCCTCTCTCACTCATTTTATTAGGCCAGCAACATCCTGATATCAAAATCTGACAGAGACACAATTAAAAAAGAGAATTTCAGGCCAATATCCCTGATGAACATCAATGCAAAAATCCTCAATAAAATACTGGCAAACAAAATCCAGCAGCACATCAAAAAGCTTATCCATCATGATCAAGTTGGCTTCATCCCTGGGATGCAAGGCTGGTTCAAGATATGCCAATCTATAAATGTAATCCGTCAAATAAATAGAACCAAAGATAAAAAACCACATGATTACCTTAATAGATACAGAGAAGGCCTCTGACAAAATTCAACAGCCTTTATGCTAAAAACTCTCAATAAACTAGGTATCAATGGAACATATCTCAAAATAATAAGAGCTATGTATGACAAACCCTAAATGGGCAAAAACTGGAAGCATTCCCTATGAAAACCCGCACAAAGCAAGCATGCCCTTTCTCACCACTCCTATTCAACACAGTATTGGAAGTTCTGGTCAGGGCAAGCAGGCAAGAAAAAGAAATAAAGGTATTCAATTAGGAAAAGAGGCAGTCAAATTGTCTTTTTTTGCAGAGGACATGATTGTATATTTAGGAGACTCCATCATCTCAGCCCAAAATCTCCTTAAGCTGATAAGCAACTTCAGCAAAGTCTCAGGATACAAAATCTATGTGCAAAAATCACAAGCACTTCTATACACCAATAACAGACAGCCAAATCATGAGTGAGCTCCCATTCACAATTGCTACAAAGAGAATAAAATACCTAGGAATACAGCTTACAAGGAAGGTGAAGGACCTCTTCAAGGAGAGCTACAAACCACTGCTCAAGGAAATAAGAGAGGACACAAACAAATGGAAAAACATTCCATAATCATGGTTAGGAAGAATCAATATTATGAAAATGACCATACTGCCCAAAGTAGTTTACAAATTCAATGCTATCCCCATCAAGCTGCCACTGACTTTCTTCACAGAATTAGAAAAAAAACCACCTTAAATTTCATATCGAACCAAAAAAGAGCCTGCAAAGCCAAGACAATCCTAAGTAAAATTTAAAATAAACAAACAAACAAAAAAAGCTGGAGGCATCATGCTTCTTGACTTCAAACTATACTACAAGGCTACAGTAATCTAAACAGCATTATACTGGTACCAAAACAGAGATATAGACCAATGGAACAGAACAGAGACCTCAGAATAATGCCACACATCCACAACCATCTGATCTTTGATAAACCTGACAAAAATAAGCAATGGGGAAAGGATTCCCTGTTTAATAAACGGTGTTGGGATAACTGGCTAGCCACATGCAGAAAGCTGAGACTGGATCCCTTCCTTACACTTTATACAAAAATTAACTCCAGATGGATTAAAGATTTAAACATAAGACCTAACACTGTAAAAACTCAAGAAGAAAACCTAGGCAATACTATTCAGGACATAGGCATGGGCAAGACTTCCTGACTAAAAAAGCAATGGCAACAAAAGCCAAAACAGACAAATGGGATGTAATTAAACTAAAGAGCTTCTGCACAGCAAAAGAAACTATCATTAGAGTGAACAGGCAACCTACAGAATGGGAGAACATTTTTGCAATCTACCCACTTGACAAAGGGCTAATATCCAGAATCTACAAAGAAGTAAAACAGATTTACAAGAAAAAAAAAAAAACAGTTTTTAAATGAAAAAAACAAACAACCCCATCAAAAAGTGGGCAAAGGATATGAACAGACACTTCTCAAAAGAAGACATTTATGCAGCCAACAAACATATCAAAAAAAGGCTCATCATCACTGGTCATTAGAGAAATGCAAATCAAAACCACAATGAGATACCATCTCATGCCAGTTTGAATGGTAATCATTAAAAAATCAGGAGACAAGAGATGCTGGAGACGATGTGTAAGAATAGGAACACTTTTTTTTTTTTATTGTTCTCGAGACTCTGAGGCGGGGGTTTGCTTTTTTTTCCCAGGCTGGAGTGCAATGGCGCGATCTCGGCTCACCGCAACCTCCGCCTCCTGGGTTCAGGCAATTCTCCTGCCTTAGCCTCCTTAGTAGCTGAAATTACAGGCACGCGCCACCACGCCCAGCTAATTTTTTGTATTTTTAGTAGAGACGGGGTTTCACCATGTTGACCAGGATGGTCTCGATCTCTTGACCTCGTGATCCACCCGCCTCGGCCTCCCAAAGTGCTGGGATTACAGGCTTGAGCCACCGCGCCCGGCCGGAATAGGAACACTTTTACACTGTTGGTGGGAGTGTAAATTAGTTCAACCATTGCGGAAGACAGTATGGTGATTCCTAAAGGATCTAGAAATAGAAATACTATTTGACCTGGCAATCCCATTACTGGGTATGTACCCAGAGGATTATATCATTCTGTTATAAAGACACATGCACATGTATGTTTATTGTGGCACTGTTCACAATACAAAAGACTTGAAACCAACCCAAATGCTCATCAATGATAGCCTGGATAAAGAAAACGTGGCACATATACACCATGGAATACTATGCAGACATAAAAAGGGATGAGTTCATGTTCTTTGCAGGGACATGGATAAAGCTGGAAACCATCATTCTCAGCAAACTAATACAAGAAGGGAAATCCAAACACCACATGTTCTCACTTGTAAGTGAGAGCTGAGCAATGAGAACACATGGACACAGAGAGGGGAACATCACACACTGGGGGCTGTCGGGGGGTAGGGGACTGGGGAGGAATAGCATTAGGAGAAATACCTAATGCAGATGATGGGGTGAAGGATGCAGCCAACCACCATGGCACGTGTATACCGATATAACAATTATACTTAAGGTATAATTTTAAAAAAAAAAAAAAAGAAATGTTGATAGACTGAACTTTAGCTCTAATATTGAAGCAGCAATATGGCTAACACAGATGAGATGAGGTATCTACAAAGTTCACTTGAGGCAAGGAGTTCAGGCCAGTCTGGGCAACATAGTGAGACTCCATCTCTACAAAACATTTAAAATAGACAGGCTTGGTAGTGAAATGCCTGTAGTCCTAGCTACCTGGGAGGGTAAGGTGGGAGAATCCCTTGAGCCCAGGAGTTCAAGGCTATAGTGAACCATGATTATATCACTGCACTTCAGCCTGGGGAACAGGTTGAGACCCTCTCTCTTAAAAAAAAAATTAATTTTTAAAGAAAATAACCAGAGTTATTCAGAGAAACATTGTTTATGACAGCAAAAGCTTGGAAGCACACAGGTGTCCACCCTTCAGGGCATAGTTACTTCAACTATGGCACAGCCTTCCAATGAAATAGTATGCAGCTGTGAAAAAGAGAAAATTCTCCACATACTGTTACGAAAAGCAGCACAGATTGTTAGAAAAATGCAAGGTGCGGAACAGTGGCCATAAAGTGCTACCTTTTATAAGAAATGCCTCTGTGTTAGCCATATTGCTGCTTCAATCTTGGAGCTAAAGGTTTTTTTTTGCTTTTTTATTATACTTTATCATAACTACAATGATAACAAAGGGGGAGGCTATCCCCTCAAGCCTACTAGGATTACTACCCCAGAAATTCCACTTTCTTCTCTATCATTCCTCCACTCTTTCCCGGATCACTCACAATAGTACACATTATTTCTCCTATCTCATAAAATCCTTACTCTTGACTCCACTATACCCATTAGCTATTGCCTCATTTCTTTGTGCCCTTTTGTGGCAAAACTCCCAGAAAAAGAGGTCTACATTTAAACTGTCTTCGACTTCTTACAAATTCCCTCTTAACCCCACTTACCTGGTTTTCACCTCCACCACTTCACTGAAACTGATTTTGGCATAAACAACCAGTGATTTTCACGCGGCTAAAGCCAGTGGTTTTACTCAACCACCAGCAGCGTTTCACACAATTTGTCACTTTCTCCTGCTTGAGAAACCGCCTTCACTAGGCATTGGGACACTGCAGTGCCCTAGTTTTCCTGTTTGTTCCTTCTATTTCCTCTAGACGTCTTTTGCTATTTCTCTTCCCCCGCCACCCTCAGCTGTTAACATTAGAGTGTCCCAGGGCTCAGCGCTGGTCCACCTCCTCACTTCTATATATATTCACTCCCTTGGCATTCTCATCTCGTCTCACAGCTAAATACCATTCACATCCTGACAACTCGCAAATTTAGATCCAATACCCACTTGGCATGTCTTCTTGGATGTCTAAAAGGCATTTAAAACTTAATTTGTGCATAATCAAATTCCCAATCTTCCCTCCCTAACTTGCTTTTCAGTTTTCCTCTCAGCTGATAGAAATCTATCTTCCCAACGTCTTCCCAGTTGAAAACGTTAGAGTCATAATTAACTCTTGTTTCTCCCACACCTAATAATACTCAACTCATTAGTGCTTACTTCACAATAAGCCCGGAGTCTGACCACTGACTACTTCTACTGCTCCCAACTTTAAGGCACCATCACTCCTTTCTTAAGTTATTGCAATAACCTCCACACCAGCTTCTTTCTTTTTTCACCTTTTCTTCCTTCACAGCTTATTCTCTACACCTTAGCCACAGAGATTCTGTCGATATGTAAACCAGATCATGACGCTCAGAATCTGAGACTGGGTCCCCACTGCATTCAGAGTAAAACAAAAGGCTGAAAAGGCTTTGCATGGTCTGTTCTCCTTTCCCCTCCCTCTCTGACTTCAATGCTTACCACTTTCTCTCCCTCACGGTCTCCCCTCCAGTCACACGTAGGTCCTTGCCATTCCTTGAACACAATAGGCATGCTCTGCGTAGGGCCTTTGTATGACTTGTTCCTTCTGTCTGGAATGCTCTTCCCTCGGATACCCTCATAGCTCAATTCCTCACCTTATGTCAAACTTCTGCTCAAAACATCACTCACTCAGTGAGGTCTACCCTAATCACCTCATTTAAAATTGCAATGGGCCCTCTTCAAACCTCCGTGCCGCCACCCTCTCTTACTCCATTATTTTCTGTTTTCTCATGTTATTGCTTGTCTACCCCTTCCCAGGTTATAAACCAAATGCAAGGAAGAATTTTTGCTCCATGAAAGGAAGAATATATTCCTAAAGTAGTTCCTAAAATATAGTAGCCTAGGATATAGCACAGTTCCTATAATGAATGACTGTAAATATATATTGAATAGTTGAATGAAAGAATGAATAGATGCATAAAGAATCACTGAAAGGATATATAGAACACTAATGAAAGTGGTTACATACAGGTGGCTGACTAGGGTGCAAGGAGGTCCATGGTGACAACTAGACTCTACATGTATATTTTTCATCATTTTGAGCTTTGAGCCATGTGCATCTACTTATCTGTTAAAAATAAGATATTTTAAAAAAACATGACAGTGGTGGAAAGGTGTGAGAATGTCCACGCTGCTTGACTTCCATATGGAAGAGCAAAAGCACACGCACATGTTAATTACGTCGGTAAGAACTGGCTGGACAGAGCCTACCTCCTCATGCGTGGTCCCAGGGTGAAGGGATGAGATCTGTGGAGTCGGACGTAGGAGCCACGCTCCACCTGGCTCCGTTTTCTGTTAATGGGGGTGCCAGCCATCAGCAGGAACACCTGCCAGCCTGCTCCCATCCCAGCTGTTTCTAATTTCAGATGAGCCTTCCTATCTGCATACTCAATTTACTGACAGGAGGCTCAGTGCCCACAAGAACAAGCACCCGGCACAGTCCACCCGGAAACGTGGGCACGAAAGAGCAAGAGCCTCTGGTATTTGTACTTACACTATTTACTGCTGTGTCCTGGTTTTGAAAATGGGATTCTGGCCGGGCGTGGTGGCTCACGCCTGTAATCCCAGCACACTGGGAGGCTGAGGTGGACAGATCATGAGGTCAAGAGATCAGACCATTCTGGCCAACACGGTGAAATCTCATCTCGACTAAAAAAAAAAAAAAAAGCTGGGCATGGTGGCACGCGCCTGTGGTCCCAGCTACTAGGGAGGCTGAGGCAGAAGAATCGTTTGAACCCAGGAGGCGGAGGTTGAGCCGAGACTGTGCCACTGCACTCCAGCCTGGTGACAGACTCCGTCTCAAAAAAAAAAAAAAAAAAAAGGAAATGTGATTCCATGTTCCTACTTTCCCTAATAAACATATAAATCTGTTTTTGCTTTTCCTTTAGGAAATAAAGGCTAGGAGACATATCGCCACTGTCCCAATACAGCCAAAATAGAAAATCCAGGAGCTAATGTGCCCAGTAATTCACATTTCTTAAGATGTTGAAGACTTTTTAAAAGTCTCAGCTATGACAAGACAGGGCTCATGTGTACTTCAGATGAGAAGTTGGATATTTTTTCCAGGGTGCTGTTGTGGCAGGCCTCAGCTCTCAGATAAGCCTGGTGAGGGACCACATCTGTAGCACAATTCTAGTTTGGGGCCTTCACCTGGCAAATGCCCAGTGAGCTGATTCTGGGTTTAGCTCTGTGCTCAGCTGACTTAACAGAGTGCTGGGCCACACTCTTCTTGCTCGTGAATCCAGGTTCAGACACGTATTTGCATCTGCAGCCAGGAGTCAGGGAGCCAGAGAGAGCAGAATCCACCCAAAAGAAGGAATTCCTGGCAAAGAGGAGTCGGCTGTCTCTAAATGTGTCTCCTTTTCAGTGTGTGTTTGGTCTTGGCTTCTTTAGGAGGAGAAGGCAGCAGTTTTTGACAAAAGCACAGAAGTAGGAAGGAGTCAGCACACTGGGGGTTAAGTTAGGACTCCATTCTCTCCTCTTACTGCTCCAGGTCATTTCACTAGAGGAAACTTTGACTTCCTGTTAGCCAAACAACTTCCCCTCCCTCCCTCTCTCGCACCATCACCCAGCCTACTCCCTCTAGGAAGGACATCTTGTCTGGGTAACATTCCACCTCCCTAACACAACCACTAGCCTTTGGTGCCTCAGTAGTTCCTGGGTCCCAAACCAAGGCAGAACTGAAACTTGAAGGCATGCAGCTGCCAATCAAGGCCGTTCTCTCCACCAACTGGGGCACCCAAATAAGTGGGTAGGTTGAAAACCTCCTTGCAGAGTATGCATGCATCTTGTACTCCTGTGGTTTTCAAACTGCTCCCCAGAACAGTAATTCCTCACGTTGATAATAAAAGTTTCTAAGGAGAGAAAAAGGTTCTGTGGTCAAATTTTAGAATAAATTTTAAAAGTTGCATATTCTCGCTCTCTTCTGCAAATACACAGTGCATAGTTGGATAGTAAAGGCTCTAGAGTAGAGAAAACTGTTTAGCAATATTTACCCTGAGTTTCCCACACCTATTTTGAACAAAAGACAAATGAACAAACTCTTCTCCACCAACCCTGAAAAACACAGGGGAAATCCCCCCCCTATCTAACGCAATCAAGAATAAGAGTTAGTTGGTTAAAAAAAAAAAAAGTTAAAGCAGAAAAGCAGAGAATGCTTTACAAATAACATATACTATCTAAAACATTTAACTTAAAAATACATAAATGTAAAAATATTTGCCGGTCATCTAACACAGAGCAGAGGCCTTCGCTTTGTATGTACCCACTGGTTGGAGGCCTGCACCATCTTTCTTCTATAAATCATAATATATAGGGCATGGCCTATAGTTTCTAGTTTTTTTTTTATTTCAGAGAGGAAAAACTTAAAAGCCATGAAAATGCAAACACATCATTTTGTACAATTTCACAATTTTACCTACTCTTTCCAGTCGTCTGTCTTCTAACCAATTTGATAGCTTTCCCTTTTTCTATACAACTAGCCTTTTATTGAGGTTTTCCAAATCTTTCAACATACTGAGGTTTTTTTTAAACTTTCTTTTCATTTTCTTTTTTTTGAGATGGAGTTTTACTCCTGTTGCCCAGGCTAGAGTGCAATGCTGTGACCTTGGCTCACTGCAACCTCCACCTCCCAAGTTCAAGTGATTCTCCTGCCTCATCCTCTGAAGTAGCTGGGATTACAGGTGCCCACCACCACACCTGGCTAATTTTTGTATTTTTAGTAGAGACGGGGTTTCACCATGTTGGCCAAAGTACTGGGATTACAAGCGTGAGCCACCCTGCCTGGCTGTTTTATTTTCTTTCTTAAAATGGATTTAATTTTTTTAGAGCAATTTTAGATTCATAGCAAAATTGTACCAAGAGTGCAATAAGCTCCCAGTCCTCACACACATCCTTCACCATCAATGTCCTGCCCCAGAGAGTGCATTTGTTACCATCAATTAACCTACATTGGCATGTCGTTATCATCCAAAGCCTATAGTTTGCACTATGGTTTGCTCTTAGTGACTTATATCCTGTGGGCTTGGACAACGTCTGTGACATGGATACACTACTACAGAATAGTTTCACTGCCCCAAAATCCTCCGTACCCTGCCTCTTCCTTCCTACCCTTCTAAATGGCGTCAGGCACTGATCATTTTACTTACTCCATAGTTCTGCCTTTTCCAGATGTCATATTTGGAATCATTCAATATGTTGCCTTTTCACGTTGGCTTCTTTCACTTAGTAATATGCATTTAAGCTTCTTCCATGTCTTTTCATGGCTTGACAGCTCATTTATTTTTAATGCTTAATAATGTTTCACTGACTAGATGTGCTACAGATGTTCAATTTCAATTTAGTTTTTCTAGACTCAGCAGATCTTTCTTTTTGTATTGCTATTGCACTGGTTTACGTAGTTTTTAATTAAATTAGCTCAATACAATGACAATTAAAACCGGCACAAACAGCTTTGGAGCAAACAATGATCAGTGATGTAAGGTAAAACACATGCCACCCAAAGACTGTGATTAGTGAGCACTTTGCTGGCTCGTGTTACCAGGAGAATGGAAAGTGTCAGGTAAGCCAGAAGCCTGTTAAGTGAAGAAGGGCTGGGAGAACTATTGCTTTAATATCTTGAGGAATCTGTGTTCCATGGCACTGCTGGGGAAATGCTGGCTGACACATGCTCTTGTAAGAACTGTTTGAATTATGCTCTCTTGAAGCAAAACATTGTTGATATCTCACCTTTAATATACGTATACTTATATTTTGATTATATTTATTATGCTATATTATTAATTTAATTTAATTTAATTTGTATGTTTTATAACTACCCACAATACCACCAATAGTGAATATCACAAAGCATGATGTACTTAGGGTAGGATTCATCAACAGTGAGAATGGATCTCAGTCCACATTCCCAGAAGTTTCCTTGACCTTTTATATATATATTTTTTGTCTGCCAGGAAGGTGGCTTATTCCTATAATCTCAGCACTTTGGAAGGCAGAGGTGGGAAGATCACTTGAAGAGTTCAAGACCAGCCTGGGCGACATAGCAAGAGGATGTCTCTACAAAAATTTTTCAAAAATTAGTTGGGCATGGTGGTGTGCACTAGCTACTTGGACGGCTAAGGTGGGAAGATCGTTTGAGCCCAGGAGTTCGAGGCTGCAATGAGCTATGGTGGCACCACTGAACTCCAGCATGGGTGGCAGAGTGAGATCCTTTCTCAAAAAAAAAAAAAAAAGGAGGAGAAAACTTTATTGTCTACCTTCTTGTCAGATGTGATTAGATTATCTTTTCGGACCTCATAGTGTGGCTGAAGATAAGCATGCACTAGGATTAGAAGTGTCACCTCTACTATTTTCTCATTACTTGTGGACTGCCTGCCCATGGTCACTTCAGGATACCTCAGTGTAGAGTGTGGCATGTGACTCCTTACATATGGCTCTAATCTATTTAGAAGTTCTAATATTTTCTTCCCACACCCCTGGGATATATACATTCCACTTTGGAGACTATTGGCCTTATAACTGCTCAGAGAAAATGAGAAAATCAATTAAAAATCACTTCAATGCCAAAACATCAAAGATGAGGGATGCAGAATGTTTGTGAACCAATGGGGCCATCTCTGCTAAGATGAGCCCCGGGGCTGAACAAAGATGTCCGGAGCCACTTTAGACAGTTTTCAGGAGACTACTAGTTCAGCTACCGAGACTGAGCCCCAGAGCCAGGTCTGGATGCCACATCTTCACTGACAACCCAGAAACTCATTCAGAAGCTGTATGATCAAGCTCCAAGATAAGGTGAGGGGGAGGGAAGGCGGGAAGGGAGAGAAGTATTCCAGGATTCCTTGGAAGGAAGAGAAGTATTCCAGGGCTCCTTTCTTTTTTTTTAATACAGAGTCTCACTCTGCCACTCAGGCTGGAGTGCAGTGGTGCGATGTTGGCTCACTGCAGCCTCGAAAGCCCAGGCTCAAGCGATCCTCCCACCTCAGCATCCCGAGTAGCTGGGACTACAGGTGTGCACAGCCACACCCAGCTAATTGTTTCACATTTTTTGTAGAGTTGAGGTTTCACCATGTTGCTTGTACTGGTCTCAAATTCCTGAGCTCAAGTGATCCGCCTGCCTGGGCCTCCCAGAGCGCTTCTGGGCTCCAGGAGTTAGCAACAACACCCAGCTCAGGGTTTGTTTTTGGCAGATGTAAATTTAAACACCTAAATCAGTCAGCCCATAGGGAAAGAGAAGGCCCTGAGGAAAAGGATAAGGGCTTCTGCTGTCTCCCTGGTTCTCAATATTCTCCATTCCTAACTTCCTCTGGAGAAATCTCTAGCCCCAAGCTAACCCTGACCACAAAGGGTGACCTCTGCATGAAGTGGCCCCTGCTTGGAAGCCCTGTCCACTATGGCTACTTCTTGCTGCCATGATGAACAGTAGGTAGGTGGGGGTTCCAATATCTTATTGCTTTCTTTGAAGGTACCAAGTCCACAGAGGTCTCGAGAAGACTACACTGAAGAAATGTATACGAAAGCACTTGGCACACAGTGAGGACTCAATCACTTGAATTAGGAGAACTCAGTAGAGGAGGAGATCCAGGTCTCCACACTGGGTCATGCCTGACAGACCAAAGAACAAAACAAAACAGAACCAGAAACAACAACCCTTGCCCCTCGATATTGCACGGAGTTTAAAAGTCTTATAAGGGGCCGGGTGCAGTGACTCATTCCTGTAATCCCAGAACTTTGGGAGGCAGAGGTGGATGGATCATGAGGTCAGGAGATCCAGACCATCCTGGCCAACATGGTAAAACCCTGTCTCTCCTAAAATCCAAAAAAAAAAAAAAAAGAAAAGAATTAGCTAGGCGTGGTGGTGCATGCCTGCAGTCCCAGCTACTCAGGAGGCTTAGGCAGGGGAATCGGTTGAACCCAGGAGGGGGAGGCTGCAGTGAGCTGAGATCATACCATCGTACTCCAGTCTTGGGACAGAGCAAGACTGCATCTCAAAGAAAAAAAAGTCTTATAAGTATAGAATCAAACAAGAGTTTAGAATTGGCCAGCACAGTCCAGCCGAAGTGACACTTGGTAATATCAACCTTGCCACTGTTAAAAATAACTCTACCCCTCCCCTCCGTCTGCTCCCCACTACATTGAAGGCCCTTTGCAGGCACAGCTGACAGACACCCTGTGCAAGACAGCACAACCACAAAGCAAAGATGCTTCCCCTAGCCCCTCACCCCGGGTGTCTCATAGGAACCACAGCCCCAACATGTGCAGATGGTTGCACCTGCTGCGGGCTTGTGGATTTTCTCCAAGGACTCGGAAGGGAGCCGCCTGGATGCAACAAACACAGCATAAACAACAGGCGCTTTGTGCCTTGTTGAATGTTCTGTAACTAGAGCTCAGCCACACTCAGCTCTCTGGTGGCATGAGAGACGCCCAGCTGGGGAGAGGCTCACACTGTCATTGCACAGGGCGCTGTGTACAGAATTCAGTTACTCAAAGCACTAATAAAATGGCTATGTCTTATGTGAGGACAGAGGTTACTAATTATCATTACAATGTCTGTGGACTTTGTGTCAAAAGGCAAAAGGAAAGCCTAATTTATGTTTGTAGTCAGACAACTTCTCCCTAGCTCAAAGGTTATGAATTTCCTACAGAATATTCAAAGCTAGGAATAGATAGTATAGTTCAGACAGGACTAACTATATAATACAGGGGCCTGCTGCAAAATAAAAATGTAGGACCTCTTTTTCAAAAAGCAGGAAAAAGTGTCACACAGATCTAAAAGATAAACCTTTTCCCTTTCTTCTGCAGTCTCTCTCTTGATCTGTCATGGTGTCTTTATTTGCTTTTAATGTTCTGCTCTGTTGGTCATGGGAATATTTGCAGGGCAAGTGAGGCCCCATAAGCACCCAGAAGCCCTGTCATGCATGAATATGCATGACCTATCAGTTACCAGACTGAGTCTCTGGGCCCTGGCCAGGGATGAGAAGCTGAGCCAGGCATCTCCCCTTCCCACCACCCCAATCCACTGTGGAAAGGCAACCCCCAAGAGTACTGCAACCTCTGTCCTGGGAGATCCTAGGTACCCAAGGTGGGCAGG
This sequence comes from Sapajus apella, assembly GCF_009761245.1. Lineage (NCBI taxonomy): Eukaryota > Metazoa > Chordata > Mammalia > Primates > Cebidae > Sapajus > Sapajus apella. Next base: position 40,408,209 of record NW_022436946.1, read on the forward strand.
AGGCTTGCTCTCACTGAGCTACTCATGGAACACCTGATGGTGCTGCCAGCCTGCAACCCCTGAGATGCTGCTGTGTGCACACGCCTGACCTTGACCCTCCCTGCACCAAGGTGCCCCTCCTCTCTGGGTGAGGGGAGGTTCAAGGTCAGGCATGCATACCCAGCAGCATCTCAGGGGTCCCAGGCTGGCAGCACCATCATGTGCTCCATGGGTACCTCAGTGAGGGCAAGCCTCCTGCCCACCTTAGGTACCTAGATTGTAACTTTGAACAAATTCAAAGTGAAACCATCAAAAGTTTCAGCATGGTGACCACAGAATATGAAACCCCAGATGCCCCTCTGCATCCTGTGTGTCACATGGCCATGAAGAAGCCCCAAGTTTTGACCTCAGATGGAAGGAAAATATTCTGATTGTCTTCACACCCTAAATATGCAAATTTGACATATCATAACTTATATATGTTATAAATAAGAAAGGCTTTAGGTGTTTCCTTCATTTCAACTTTGTTTCAGTTATAAGTTAATCAGTAGAGTTGAAACTGAAGTGAAACTATGTTTTCTATTTTTTGAAAAAGCCTTTCACAGGGAAGGAAATATACCAAAGTGCTTTGTGTCTTGTGGCAGTTTCTGTAACTAGAGCTCAACCACACTCAGCTCTCTGGCGGCATTCAGAGATGCCCAGCTGGGGAGAGGCTTGCCCTTTCATTGCACAGGGTCAAGGTGTAAAAGATAATTTTTATATCATTTTCTGGGTATCACACTAATGTATTGGTTTTTGCTTGTTTTTATAAAAATGTTGATGTAAGAATTGCTTTTGTAATTAGGAAAAACCAATAAACATCATTTTGTGAAGTAACAAAATAAACACACTTTACCTGCAGAGAGAGAACCCCAGATGCCCTCCTTGGCCTTTTCTGATAAAACCAGTGTCATCTCTCTGTTAACTTTTCTTTGTACCTCTTGGATCATATGAATTTCAAATTTTTCGAGAAGTTTTTGAAGCTAGAGTAAGCATAGGTTGAGGGTCACTCTCTACATTCAGCTTATACTTTGAATCCCATGTCACATTCCTGCAGGAGGGCTGTGGACTAGGGCCTTCCCCTCAGCTGCTCTCTCCTGGGAAAGAAGGAAGGCAATCCTTCTAGGTCTCCCAAGTGCTTCTGGGGGCACAGAACTACCTCTCTGGAGACCAGCACCTTTTCTTTCTAGTTCACCTCCTCATTGATAAAATACAATCCTTTTTTTATATTTTTAAACCAAGTTTTGCTAAATTGCAAAGTGTTCAATCCCTGGGGTGACCTCATGTCTTGGGGTCTCTAAATGTGCCTAGGATTTTGTGAGTTCTCATTATAAGAGAAGCCCTCAGGTGTAAAACTTGATGTAGATGCCAAGGAAGATTTCACAAGGTTTTATTTGCTTTTAACATTCCACTGTCTTGGTCTTGGGAATACTTACAGGGCAAGTGAGACCCCCATAAGCACCCAGAGGCCCCGCCTATGACTCAGTACATGAATAGGCATGACCCACCAGTTACCAGACTGAGGCACTGGGCCCTGGCTGGGGATGTAGGACCAACAGAAAACTCTTCCAAAAACCATAAGCCTTCACTCTATCTATTATGCTTGCAGAGGCCATGTTTCCCCCTGTTGAAGGCCCCCGGATGCTGGAAAGGAATAGGGCTCAGAAGGGTAAGTAGTGAGCTTGGCACTGGGGCCTGCACGGGGGCTGAATTCTCCTTGTTGCTCAGTGGATGGGCATCTCTTCATTGACAACCAAACAGCCAAGGCTTTGCTTGCCTGGTAGAATAAGCCCAGTCTGAGTCCCAGGACCAAGCTGAACAAAGACTTGGGAAAACAACTTCTCCACACAGATCATCTAACACATACCAAATGAGCATTTTCTTATTCTCAGAAAAACAATTACAGGGAGCTTTTAAAAATATTTCATTTCCATATGGATACTTGCATGCTAAATTTTATGCTTAAGATAGTGGTTATGTTTTCTATCATCATTCTTATGAAATTACACATCAATTTGAGGAAAATCAAAATGATAAAAACCTAGACTTGTAGAACAGGGACACTAAGGGTAGTAATTTGCTTCATCGAAGCCCCATATGCCTTTAAATACCTAGTCCTGCCCTCCCTCCAGCTCATTCAATGATTTACAGCCCTGCAATTTACACTTAACTTCTTAGAAAAAATACCATTTGGTTATGTCTGCAGTTTTACATGCTAAGGCCATAAATCACGTTTTCAAAGGCAAATTCAAAATATATCCTCCATACCTGGTGAGTTTTTATTTCAATTTCTGAGGCTTCACTGGGGGGAAGAACAGACTAAGTATTTACTATAAATCCTTCAAATTCATCTTCTTTTCCCATCTGCCTGGCTATAGCTTTCATGCTGGAGTAGAGAATGTCAGTTCTATTAAAGAAGAAAGACAGAAATTAGCAAACATATTTTTTCTCATTTAAATTCTCTGATAATTATTTTCATTCATTTTATCTTTCCTGTCATCAGTATCCTAACCCATTCACAGACACTCATATCAACATCTAAATTCACCACGTTATCGCTCCCTTAGCCACATGAAATCGTGAGTCTTTTTTCCAGTGGGTGCATATGATTTCAGTCCTCATTCTTTAAAATATTGACAAGTCTTCACATTCCCTGGTTATCAGAGACACTGACTATAATAATTTCACAAGATAAACAATCTGGCTATGCCCAAAGTGAACTTTTTTTGTGAGACCAAGTTTCACTCTTGTTGCCCAGGCTGGAAGGCAACGGTGCGATCTTGGCTCACTGCAATCTCTGCCTCTTGGGTTCAAGCGGTTTTCCTGCCTCAGCCTCCCAAGTAGCTGGGATTACAGGTACCCACCACCACACCTGGTTAAGTTTTTGTATTTTTAGTAGAGATAGGTTTCACCAGGTTGGCCAGGCTGGTCTTAAACTCCTGACTTCTGATGATCCACCCACCTCAGCCTCCCAAAGTGCTGGGATTACAGCCATGAGTCACCACATCCAGCCTAAAGTGAATGTTCTTAAGCTTGGTAAGGCCCAGGGTGTGTGTGGGTGCTTAGTAAATGTTTGTTTGTTAACAGACACATGGTAGAAGCAACATGCTTCCCAGCCAGCTACATCATTCCAGCCAGGGCCTGAGCTGGTAGAATGCCTGCCATTCCCCAGACTTGTGCCCATGTGCTATATGTATACCTCTGGCTGCAATGCCATAAGCTCTCAGAGACTCAGCCCATGGGTCTAATGAGCCATATTAAGATTCATGGACCAAGTCTCACTCTCAGATTAAGGGGCAGGAATCTGCCACCCCCCAGGTTCTAGTCATGGCAATACATTTCAGCCTCAGCAACACGCATTCATAGAGCTCTGAAAACTGTTTATGTAGAGACAGAGTTGATGCCCTGGCCTTGCAGCTTGAGTCAGCCCAGTGCTCCTTTGGCACTTGCAGCTGCTTCCACAGTATCAGAAATGATCTCAGCAAAGCAAGGGACATCACTGCATCGCACGGGCCCTGCAGCAGCTCAGAGGCCTTTGGGCTGCTTTGGAACTGACTTCTGAATCCTGGCACTTTGGACCAATCTGGCTGAAACCATTATGGAAATCCTTCTTTATTGATCATGGACCAACGCAGGTTAACCTTTTACATGTAGCCTGTGCAAAACAAAGTATTTGGAGAATTAACTTTTCTCCAGGAGGAATGGTTTACAGGCCTGTAGCACATGTAGAGTTGAGGGAGGGTGATCATTTTTCATGAACAGTTTATGGAAAGGATAGGAATGTCTCAACTGCAACTTTCGGCTTGGGTCTGGAAGCATTCATTTTGAAAACTCTTACTTGTATATTAACATTTTATCTACCTTTGAAAAACTGAGCTTTTTGTGTTTTTCCTCTGTATTCTGGAAAGTGCTTTTCCATACACCTGAGAGTAAAGTTCCCATCACGGTGGAGCCACGAAAAACTTTCCACTGAGGATTTTGCCCATCTTATGAGTAAAGAAATAGACACTGAAGTTTATCCTATCTCCTGTTTCTTTGACCGTCTTTTAGAAGTTAGGCAGGAAACATTTCTCTTAATTAGAATTTATAATTCAATAAGAAAGATTAGTGTAAAATTATGATTTCTTCATTTATTCATTGGTACTTTCCTTAAGTAAATATTTGTGGAGGGGCTGCTAAGAGCCCTGGAGGACGTGGAGGGAACAAGGTATTCAGGTCCTTGTTTGTCCTGCTCTCCTGCAGCCAGTGGTCTGAGGGCCAGGGTCACCCAGAGAGTGAGGAATAAAATGGGGACCAGATCCAGGCCCCTGCCTGTTCATAGTGTCTCAGTCACAGAAAAAGGAGCTTTATTTGGCAGTCCAGGATGGCAAATCCCACGATGTTATAAGAAAAGCCTTAGAGAGCATTTAGGTGACAGTACCCGGGACACGCAAGTTTCCTGGCTAGAAACAGGAAGAACAACCTGGTATAATTGGATCCTAGAGCAGTGCTCTTGACATAGCTAAGGAAAAGCCTGTCTGCCAGGAATAGCGTTGGTCAGTGTCCAAGGGAGAATTGGTAAGCAAGACCCAGGGGAGAGTGAGTTCCTGTAGACTGCTGGTAACTCCTCAGTCTTGCAGCCTGCCTCCCCAGCAATCAGTTAGTGCATGGATTTCCAGATTTTATTTTATCCTCAAAGCCCTTTCATCGAATGAATTCTTATGCACTGGCCCAAATATTCAACAGACCAGCGCCAAGCATGGTGACATGAAGGGGACAGCCTGGAGGCCATGTAATTGCACCCCCCTGTCCCAGCTCAAGAAGCCCCCAAGGTGTCTCTGAGGAACCCCAGGGCTCCTTGGAACGCAATTTTAAAATCCCTGAGCCAATGTATCACTTTTACTTGGTAGCTTTGGAGACAGGCCTAGTGAGATCATAGAACTTGAAGCATAACTGGGGCAGGAACTCAGGAGTCCTGACTCTCAGGGAAGTACAAATTCTACCACTTCCTATTGTCTACAAATAGCTAAATACTCCTAAATAAAAACACATGAAATAAAATTAAAATAAATAATAATTTTAAAGAAAACTTGTTTGTTAATGTGTTCATATGATAAGAAATCTTTTCTACCTAAGTGCTTTAATTTAAAAGACAAGAGAAGGAACAGGAGCCAAGGTAAATAACAAGATGGAGGGTGGTGGAGAATGTCAGGAAAAGATGGTAATCCATCAGAGACAGGGCCGAAAAATGGCGAACAGAAGGACCAGGGGGCCTAGCATGTGTTTTGATCTTGGCACGATTTGGTCTATATGATCACACGAGGTGAAGCATCTGATTCTGTTGTGGAATGTAGATGGCACATATAAAACTACTTCTTTTTCTACTAATTGGCCTGAAGTGTACTTGTGACTCGGTTTAGCCAAAAAGACACAAGGAAAGTCTACTGGGGGATTCTAGAAAAGATTTCCCTTCTTGATAAAAAGATAGATCTCCAAGGAGAAAGCTTTTTTGCTCCTGTTTTTATCTTACAAAAATAAGGGAGATGTTTTCTGACACCCTAGATAGTGGAGCTTGAGTCCTTCAAGTCATTGTCTAGGGGCTACATCAACCTGAAATGGCTCCTTCTAGACTTTTTATTACGGATGATTAATATGCTTCTCTAATTTAAGTTGTAGCTAATGGGACAACCTGTTACTTGCAGCAGAAATACTCTAATTGGCACAGAGGAACATCGGGGTAAGGGTGGATGATCAGAAAAAGCTTCCTAAAGAGAGTGGTTTGGAAGTGGAAATCTGAAGGAAAAGTAGGAATTAATCAGGTGATGCAGTAGAAAGAGGAAGGAGAGGGAAGTTTTCCACTAGAGGGACCAGTTTGGGAGGAGTACAGGAGAGAGCACAGTGCATTTGACAAATCGAAAGACACTGAGGGCAGAAATATTGGCAGGAGTCAAGTCACGAGGGTCTGATGAAAGCATTTGGACTCTTCTCAGGGCATCTGGAATCCATTGAACGGTTATGGTGAAGGAAGTGACATAATCAGGCTTGCGCTGAAAAATATTACCCTGGTGAATGGATTGGAAGGAGGTGAGAGTGAGTGTATGGAATCCAATTGGAGGTCATGATCGTGGCCTAGTGATCAGAGATGATGATGGTTTGGACTGGTAGAAGGAGGTACTTGGGGGGAGTGGAGAAAGAAGACAAACTTGAAAGATATTAAAATACTTGATAGTAAAACTTAGTGACTGGTTATGGGATGTGAGACAGAAGTCAAAGATGGTGCCCAGAGTTTCTGGCTTGGCCAAGTGGGAAGGTAGTGGTAAACTGACAGGGAATACAGGAGGAGGGGCAAGATTTAGGGGGTAAGATGAGCTTAGCATGGGACATGCTGTCTCTGAGATGGCATAAGTAAAGATGTCCAGCAAGTAATTGAACAAATGAGTCTGATAGATTGATATTTGGGCTAGATATATAGGTTTGGATCATTGCATGTGAATGTCATCAAAGTTATAAAAGTGGATGGGTTTTCCTAGGGAGAGGGTGAGGAATGGAGCAACCTAGTAGAGAAGAAGATGAGGGAGCTCCAGGGCTGGACTGTTGGGTTGGAATCTGAGCTGCTCTCCTCATTAACCATGTGACTTTTGCCATGTTACTTAATCTTTCTAAGCGTCAGTATTCTTTTTTTTTTTTTTTGAGACGGAGTTTTGCTCTCGTTACCCAGGCTGGAGTGCAATGGCGCGATCTCAGCTTACTGCAACCTCCGCCTCCTGAGTTCAAGCAATTCTCCTGCCTCAGCCTCCCGAGTAGCTGGGACTACAGGTGTGCACCACCATGCCCAGCTAATTTTTGTATTTTTAGTGGAGACAGGGTTTCACCATGTTGACCAGGATGGTCTCGATCTCTTGACCTTGTGATCCACCCGCCTCAGCCTCCCAAAGTGCTGGGATTATAGGCGTGAGCCACCGCGCCCAACCCTAAGCCTCAGTATTCTTATCTATAAAATGAGAACAATGAAACAACCTATCTCATGGAATTATCGTGAGGACTAAATAAATGAATATATAAAAAGCAATCCGAACATGCCTCAACTTCTAGGGGATAACAGTAGTGATATTTATAGCATTCAGGGCTGACTTATGGCTTGGGCAGAGGAGGCACGGTGCCTAGGGCCCACAAAATGCCTTAATTTTTTAAAATCAGAAAAAAAGACCTTTTAGGCTAAATAAAATGCTTTAATATATGATATTAATATATTTTTCTTTGTACTCACATAGTGTTAAAATATAACTTTTTATGGTTTTTCATGGAAGAGGGAGGAGCCCACAGAGATAAAGGTGTTACGGCCTGTGGAAGTCAAAACGTGGCCCTGTTAGCAGTGATGAGATAGATTATAAAAAACAACATTTTAGTGTTGGCAGAGGTAGAGGACTCCACAGAAGGGTCTGAGAAGGAGGGGCCAGAAGCATGGGAGGAAAGCTAGGAGAGTCTCATACTGTGGAAGCCAAGGGCAGAGTGGCATTGAGAAGGACTCTGTGTCTCGGGGGCCGGGGGGGCACAGTGGCTTTCAACTGTAATTTCAGCATTTTGGGAGGCCGAGGTGGGCAAATTATGAGGTCAGGAGTTTGAGACCAGCCTGGCCAACATGGTGAAACCCCATCTGTACTAAAAATACAAAAAATTAACTAGGTGTAGTGGTGGGCACCTGTAACCCCAGGTACTTGGGAGGCTGAGGCAGGAGAATCGCTTGAATCTAGGAGGCAGAGGTTGCAGTGAGCTGAGATGGCACCACTGCACTGCACTCCATCCTGGGCAACAGAGTGAGACTCTGTCTAAAAAAAAAAAAGAGAGAGAGAGAGAGAAAGACTCTATGTCAAATGCTGCCAAGGGGTTAGGTAGAAAGGTAGATACCCAGTGGATTTAGTGACAAGGACCATGGAGCTCTTGATGAGAGAGGTTTCTGCAGCAAGATGGGGAAGGCAGATTGCAATGCTTCGAGGAGTGGCGGGAAAATAAGAAAATGGAGATGACGGGTTTAGGGCATTGCTCAGAAAGTTTGGCTTGGACAGAAAAGCTCTTCAAATGGGGGCACCAGCTAGTTTGTTTGGCATCCAAACGTGTCTCTGGCTAGTTCCCAGATACATGCAAAATTGTTTAAAGTCATGATAGTAGGGGGCTAGTGGCTCTTGTACCTTAGAGCTTCAGAGGGATAAACTTGGAGGAGGCAATGCCTGCCCACGAGTCCATAGGCCAGTAGTTGAGTGATGAGGTCAAGAGCCCAGGCCTAAGATACTCTCCTGGCGTGTCTATCAGACCCCTCTGGCCCTTTCAACTCCAGTCCTAGATGTATGACTCACAAAGAAAGTGCCCTGTTGGAGTTTTTGTTTCATTTGGTTTCAGTAGACCTCCCACAACTTTTGTCCTACTTTTTAAAATGTTTTTTGAGATGAGGTCTTGCTCTGTCACCCAGGCTACAGTGCAATGGCACAGTCTAGGCTCACTGCAACCTCTGCCTCCCAGGTTCAAGTGATTCTCCTACCGCAGCCTCCCAAGTAGCTGGGATTATAGGCGTCCACCACCACACCCAGCTAATTTTTGTATTTTTAGTAGAGATGTATTTTTACCATGTTGGCCAGGCTGGTCTCGAACTCCTGACCTCGTAATCTGCCTGCCTCAGCCTCACAAAGTGCTGGGATTACAAAAGTAAGCCACTGCACCTGGCTGTCCTATTTTTAAAATTAAAATAAATAGACATACCATGATCATGGAACTTAGAAAAAGCCTTGCAGTGGCTACCCATGCTCCACTGTTGCTCCTAGGTAGTGTTGGCACAGTCCTGGGACCTACTGAGAGAGGCTGTGGGAAAATGTGGCTCCCTGGTCCATCTCCCCAACAGAGAGGTCCTTCAGTCCAATACAGTACTGGTCAGTATGGAAATGATTCCCCAAGGATACCTGTGTATTTTTGCCCAGTGTGGCTTGCTGTCTTGGGGGACCCTCCATGGTCATATGATAGCTACCCAGAACATCTTCCAGTAGCAGTTGCACACCCACCAGTTCTCCATGAGCCACCTTGCAGTCACGGTCACTCAGCCCACAGAGGCACAGCTAAAAAAACAAAACACCTTCCATTTGAAGACCACATATACACTTTACATACAGCTTTCAAGAAGAAAACAAGGAGTAACTGTATTTATAAGCACCCACTCTCTCAACTGTTAGAAAATCCATAAAAACCAGAGTAACATTTCTAAGTTAAAGTTTTCTTTGAGCACATCAGACTTTTGGTTCTGTATGAAAATGCCAAGTTTCCAGCCCTTACAGCAGATCTGTACATGGTGAATGTATAGTGTGATATCAATTTCCCCTTAAAAGTACAGATATAAACACACATATGCATAGGGAAAACACCAGGGAAAAAAACAAAATGTGAACTGGAATTGTCTGTTAGTTGTGGTACTATGGTTGATTTTATTTTATTTTATTTTTTAAGACAGAGTCCCACACTGTCACCAGGCTGGAGTGCAGTGGTGCAATCTCAGCTCACTGCAACCCTTGTCTCCTGGGTTCAAGTGATTCTCATGCGTCAGCCTCCTGAGTAGCTGGGACTACAGGCGTGTGCCACCATGCCCGGCTAATTTTTGTGTTTTCAGTACAGACAGGCTTTCACCTTGTTGCCCAGGCTGGTCTTGAACTCCTGTACTCCTCTGCCCACCTTGGCCTCCCAAAGTGTTGGAATTACAGGCATGAGACACCACACCCAGCCACGCGGTTAGTTTTTTAAGACCATTTTCACTATTTTACTCAAAAAAACCATTTTACTTATAGATAATTTTGAATATATAGAAAAGCAAACAGAAAAGTTCCCATCACCCAGCCCCAGCAGGCACCAACCTGTGGCCATTCCACCCCACCCCATTCACTCCCTACCTCCATATTGTTTTGAAGTGTATTTATGGTTGATTTTCATGTTGTTCTTAATACTTTTCTATGCTTTCTATTTTTAAAATAAAAACAATATTTACCTAAATGATCAAGGGAAAAACATTTAATAATGAAAAGAATCTAACAATTTAAAAGAAGTTAACAGTGAAAAAGAAAGCAATGAAAAGAAATTCTCCCTATGAGTCCTGTTTTGAAAAGTTCCCTTCCCACCACTGTTTACGGACAGGTCAGGAGTCACACACCTCTAAGCCACCAGCCTGGGAGTTTCTCTAGGACGCTCAGCCCATGACTGGAGATGACTGACCATTCTCTCAGAACACGACTGCCACAAGAACTGCAGCTGAGTCTACAACCCAGGCCAATGCCAGTTGAGAGCAAGCTTCCCTTGTGTCATAAGAAAATGTGACTCACCTCGTGGCCCAGGGTTTATAGCTTCAAAAGTCAAACACCCTGCTTATCTTACACATTATTCATCATGGGTGAGAGTAGGAGGATCTGACCTGTGGACCCAATGGCACCTATCTTTGCAGTCTGCATTCAGTTCCCTCTGTGACAATGGAGAAGACCTATCCTACCTGCATATTATATTCTAGGGTATCTGGGCTGCTACTCATAACTGGGAATGGTCCTCCATCTTCCAGAAATGTTATCCAAGGGACCAGCTCAAATGCCTAAGAGAATCAAATAATAAATATGAAAATAAACATAACTTTGTGTTCAAAATTAATAGACATATTTATATGAATAGGAAATCTGTGTCTGTACCCCAAAACACTTTTGGATGACTTATTTATTATGTGCAAGTATTTCTTGATAGTTCCTAGTGATATGGAGGAGAGAGTAATAATTTATTTTTTAAATTGTTTTCTCAGCAGATGGTGAAACACAGAAGAGTACTGAGTATTTCAGTGTAACTAATCGGCACCAGTGTTCAGAAGTTCCAGAGCAGTATAGCACCAATGGGACATATTTAAAATCAATAAAAATGAACTTACTCAAATGCTCTTAATATTAGGAACATTAAAAAGTTGTCCTTCATCACCATTGTGCTCCAATTCTAGGTAACAACTCAAGACCAGCGCCACAGGGTTTCTGTCTCCTCCATATCACTAACCAACAGCTAAGGCATCCTCTGTCCCTTGTTGTACCATGTGCAGCACTGAAGCCGATGGGCCTGCCTTTCTGACCCCATTCTACACTTTCAGACCAGGTTCTGGTTTTAGTCAAGTTGTGGAGTTGGAATTGATTCTGATAGCAAGGAGCCGGGACCCCTGCATCCACCTAATCCCAGGCAACATTCAAAGGTAGGGAGAGCAGATCCAATGGTCATGGTCCAACCCTGTCTTCTGGGTCTAAACGAGGGCCAAGGCTGGGGCCAAAAGTCACTGTCTTGCAGCCACTGAAGGTAGAAATGTGGGACTTAATTGAAGTTGACGTTGGTGTCACTTGGCTTAGCATTATAAGATCAGAATGTTAAGTTGGAAATTTTGGAGTCAAAAGACCAGGGCTTGTGAGGTAGTTTGAAAGAGGCATCCGCAAGTTCTCTGCTACACCTCCTATAAAGAGGCGGAGCTTAATTCCCGTCCCCTTGAATACATGACTCACTTCTGGTGAAAAGAACATGGCAGAAATGATGGAGTCACTTCTGAAATCTGGTAACAGAAAGACTGTGACTTTTATCTTGGGTTCTCTCTTGGACTGTTTGTGCTGGAGGAAGCCGTCTACTGTATTGCAAGGGAGCTCTGTGGAGAAGCCCATGTGAATAAGCCTGGAAGTGGATTTTCTGGTGCCCACCAGCCGCCATAGGAGTGAGCTTAGACACAGATTGTCACCCAGTCAAGCCTTGAGATGAATACAGCCTTGGCCAACATCTTGACTGCAGCCTCATGAGAGACCCTGAGCCAGAACTACCCACCTAAGCTGCTCCCAGAGTCCTGACCCTCAGAAACTATGTGAGATAATGAATGTCTATTGTTTGAATCTGCTAAACTTTAGGGTAATTCATTATGCAGCAATAAGTAACTAATACAGCTTACAACCTGGTCCTGCCATGACTCTGGAATAGTCTGATCTCTGGCCTTCCTGAACATTGAATTCTTTGGTTGTAGAAGGTGGGTAATATTGTTCCTGCCTAGGAGCAACAATAGTTGCTGGGATTACCTTCAATAGTAGGTGCTATAACCAGGGCTGTTGACGTCATCTATGTATTGTAATTGCTATCATGATTATTTATTACATGGAGAAGATTAAGTGTTTGTTTTGCTATCAACTGTGAACAGACATGCTGTTGCCCCAAGCAGCCTGTTGAGTGTTTGGAGGCAAAGACCCTGATTGGGAATCACAGCCAGCCCTGGGGCCCAGACTGTTCCACTGTGTGAGTGAAGCAGAGCCAGTGAAGACAGAGGACATTAAAGCCTTGAGAGCCCCTGCAGAACCTAAACTGAATGGAAACAAACTGACTAAATCCCCTGCACACAGCATACAATTTACAGTATAAAAATACATCTGAAACACACCTGGAGGCTCCACGGATCCAGTGGCTGGGGTAGGTGGAACTGCGAGGCAAAAAATGCTCTTCCTGAGAGAGTTGCTCAGTGCTGGTAGCCCATGGTACATGTTGTCTGTGACAGACTGATAGGCAGGAACGTTTCCAGCTGCCAAAAATGTTCCTCTACCAAAACATGGAGGGGACACTTCAATAAAAGCAGTTACTTATACTTCTAAAGTTCAGAACTTTCCTCAAAGTTACTGAAGCAAGAAAACATTTTGAGATACTAATAAGTTCCTTCTTCAGCCACATCATCCTCCTCGGCTTTCACAGTTCAGAGCCCTCACAGGGAGGGCTGGCATACTCCCTCGACTAGCATTGTCTGACACAACAGTCTGCAATGGTGAAAATGTCCTATATTTGCACTGCCCAACAGAATAGCATCTGGCCACATGTGGCAGTTGTACACTTGAAACGTGACTACTGTGACTGAGGGATTGAATTGTTAATTTCCTTTTTCTTTTTTTAAAGGCTAGCCAAGTGAAGCAGTGTGAGTGGAAAAAGAATAAAGAAATCTGTAACTGGCTGTGATCAATTACTTGTAAACACCACTGCACTCAGACCAGCCTGAATTTTTTATTTTCTTTCATTTAAATTAATCTTAATTTTAATCAAAGTAAATAGCCACATGTGGCTACTGAACTAAATAGTGCAGCTGTAACTCTAGAAAAAAGCTAGCAATTCTTCATTGAATGAATTATTTTAAGACCAATAACTGAGACAACAGTTCTTTATAAAAACTAAATTTTAAATTTTAAGCCTCCTTGGGATTTGGGAGAGAAAAGTTCTTGTTTGGTTTTAAACAAAACAGCTTTGTATATCAAGAACCACAAACCCTGAAGACTGGAGCATGAAATTTATACCACAAGTCAGAGAGAAGGAAGTATGCATGATAAATTAGAATGATTTTTTCTTGCCTAAAAGGAAATAAGAGTTAAAACAAGGAAAGACTATTTCTAGAGCTTAGTTCTAGTGGATGCCTCAGAAAAGATGCTGGAAAAGCTGGACGAGAAGGCCCCTTTTGCCTGGATCCTCTGTGAGCTGGCCTCCCAGGAAGACTAGCAGACCCTCAAAGTGGGGAGAAAGACCCCCACACATAGGTGTCCAGAGGGGTGCTGAATATCAGGCTAACCAGAAGAGGCCTCGGGTGGGCCAGCTCACCCACAGCAGAGATAAGGGAAGTGGCTGTGTCTTTCCAACTGCCAGAAGATTTGAAAGCATCCCCAGAGACTTAATCACCTCTGAGAGGATGGAAGAACATGAAGAGTGTCGTGTGAGGCCTAAACTTAATGTCCAAATTTTGTGCTGCCTTGACTTCTGGCAAAATCGGGAGGGCTCAAATAGCTTAGCCACAAGGTCCCGGCTCTCCACTCAGCTCCCACAGATAAGATCCCCAGGTTTAACGACCCTTGTTATCAAAGGAACCGGGTGCAATTCCTGCTTATTCCTGAGTAGCAGTTTCAGTTCCCTGCCAGACCACAGCATTATTCAAATCAGCCAATCCCCGCTTCCTGTGTGAAGCAGGAAGCATCATACTCTCCTGATATTACAAAACCTGCCTCTCACAGCCCTTGCTTGCCCACTCTGTTCCCAAGTGGCCCTCTGTAGTGGGCAGTGTCCTCTTCCTCTGGATTGTGTCTGTGACTAATAAATTACCATCACCCCATCTTTCTAGGGCCGGGTATTGTGTGTTCGGCCAACCCCATAACCTTAGGGCAGAACCCTTCCCTCTCCAGCAAATGAAGAGGAGGTGATTAAAAGAAAGGGGAACAGAGAGAACCTTGAATTAACTGATTTTAAATCTCAAACTGATCACTCGTAAACTGCAAGTGTGACTCAGTGATGTGGCATTGGAAACTTTAATCTTCTTGCCATCAGTAAAAGCTATTTTGAACTGCAGGGAACTCACAGGGCACATGCTAGAGTTTTCCTGCAGGTAAGAATATAATAAAACCTGCAAAGTGGCCCAGAAGTGGCCAGGCAAAAGATACCGAAAACGAGGGCCGTGGCCCCGAGTTCACCGCTGCTCATGTGAGAGCCTGGGCTCCTGTATGTCTCCCAGGAATCCCCAGACAACCCAAACCACACTTTATTTTTTAATTTTTATTTCTTTTTGTTTTTAGAGACAGGATCTCTGTTGCCCAGGCTGCAGTGCAGCGGTGCAATCATGGCTCACTACAGTCTCAAACTCCTGGGCTCAAGGGATCCTCCTACCTAGGCCTCCCAAAGTGCTGGGATGACAGGAGTGAGCCACCACACCCAGCCATCAGAACACACTTGAATATCTGCATGTTTAGAGACAGTTAAGTAGGTGAGCATGAAAATAAAAATACATTCAAAAACGAAGAGAAGGCTGGGCGCAGTGGCTCACGCTGGTACTCCCAGCACTAGGATCACTTGAATCCAGGAGTTCGAGACCAGCCTGGCCAACATGGTGAAATCTCATCTCTACTAAAAATACAAAAATTAGCTGGGGATGGTGGCGGGCACCTGTAGTCCCAGCAACTCGGGAGGCTGAGGCAGGAGAATTGCTTGAGCCTGGGAGACAGAGGTTGCATTGAGCTGAGATCAGGCCACTGTACTCCAGCCTGGGAGACTGAGTAAGACCATCTCAAGAACAAAAACAAAAATGAAGAGAAAACCAACAGACATTCAAGGACTGAGAGGCTGGTGTTGCTTTCTTTAGAAATTCCTTCGCGTACTCCTAAAGCAGGCTTGCTGCAGGAGAGAATGTATCATCAGGATATTTCTTCAGCTTTTTCCTTTTCACCCTAATCACCCTGAACATGAACAATACATTCAGACTAGAGGCAATTTTCATGCCATATATTTTATGCTGCGCTACAGAGTACCTTTGAGGGACTTCTTTGCTTCCTTCTACCTCTAAAGCGCAAAGGAATTCTATTCTTTAAATCAGGGAATGAAAAACTTTTTCTTAAAGGAACAGACAATAAATATTTTCATCTTGGCAGACCCTATGGACTCTGTGGCAACCATTCAGCTCTGTGGTTGCAGTGTGAAAGCAGAGACAATCCATACATGAATGGGCATGACTGTGTTCCAACAACGTTTCATTTATGAACACCGAAATATGAACTGCATATCATTTTCATGGGTCACAAAATACTATTCTTTCATACATTTTTTTTCCAACCATTTAAAGATGGGAAGGCCATCCTTAGCCCACAGGCCACATAAAAATTGGCAGCAGTAGTTTGCCAACTCCTGACTTAAATAGATGAGATTGGATAGAACCGCTTTGTCACCCAAGCATTTCCTTCAATGCAAATGATTAATTCACCTGGCATTAAAGATAAGCTCGATCCTCGGGCATTTCTTGAATTGGCTAATCAATAACTCCGGCAGGTTGGTGGACATGCCCAGAGATGAATGCTTGGTCATTGTGTGTGAGTCAGTGTGATCCAACCCATCGGAGGACAGCTACCAATTTCCATCAGGCTTTTGGCTAGTAGAGGGGGCTTGAGAGGGGCAGAGTGAAATGTTTTGTGCCTAGAAGCATGCACATAACCAGTAACCCAAGCTGATCTATGCCACGGAGAAGAAGGAGCCAAATTTTAGGTGACTTTATGGGGCTACCGTCCTGTCACCCCCGAGCCACTTCCTTCCTCCTCCTACACCTCACCCCCATCTGTGAAGCATGCTGCCCTCATTCCAGGTAAGAGTTCCATTTTTCCTTTGCACATTTTGGGGAAGCCTTCAGCTTACGTAGGCAGAAAGTTCCTGCATAAACGGTCATATTTGCTCAGTGTGGGTGAACTCCAGGAAGGACCAGGGAACTGTCACAAGCTTCCTATCTCTTTCCATTCTCTAAGGACTTTCCCTTGTTTACAGGCTGAGTACTAAGTAAGACAATCAAGAGGGAGGACATTTATCTTTTAGCTTCTCTTTTCCTCCTGCCTCTTGCCTTCTCTTCAGCATCCTCTTCTCTGTCCATGCTGCTGCCCGGTCTCCATCATAGCTCTCGGGTTTTGAGGTCAAACACACCTAGGTTCTAATTCTGGTCTGCCACTTACTAGCTGCAAATACCCAACACACACAACCTGAACAGCTCCGAAGAAAAAAGGCTGGCGAAATGTAACCAGTGGAGGACACAGTGGGGTGAACCATCTGGGTGATTCTCTCCAAAGGGTTGCACAAAAATATATGAAACCAGAAACAGGATATAATGCCCTCCATTTCTGCAGACTGAGTGTGAGGACAAAGCAAGCCCTGACAAAGCAATTCCAGAGGGTTTCTTGGAAGCAGAGTGGTTCCCCTGGGAGAATAGTACCAAACAGAACCCGTCATAGGAGAAGTCCAAAAAGGACTTTTGGGGAATAGTTCTGTTTCTTCACTAGTATGTAAAATCCTTGCAAATTCTTACCTTGGACTTTGAGAGCCCAGAGGGCTAATGACTGGCCCTCCTGATAACTGTTTGAGCCTTCACATCTCACCTGCCTGACTAAGCTACAGCTCAGGAAGCTATTTGTCAATATAAAGAAAACACATGAGCCTGGTTTTTGTCCTGTTGAATTTACATTCTAAATCCAAGAGTCCTCTGATGCCAGAGTAAAGAAAATAAAGAGTAGAAAAAGAACAAGACAGTTCAGTGCAATCCCCACCTTTTCATTCTGCGTGGATGCCCACAAGCGCAGAGAAAAGCAACTGCAACCCAGAGGTAACAGCACAGCCCTCTGAGATCCTCTCAGTGGCTAAATGCTCACACCGGGAACTAGCCCAAAAAAGGTAATTTTGACAATTAAAAAATCAGCAGAGACCCTGAGAGCTAATCCCTTTCCTTTCTCATATAAAACTTATTTATACTGGAAACATTATGAATCTTAATCCAAGCTAATTTTTCCATCGGTGTCATGATTAATTAACCAAATAAAACATTCCTTTTGTATGTGGAGTACTTAATACAAGGGTACCTACAAGACTAGAGGTAGACTGATTTACTTATAAATTGAACACTGGTAGCCAATTCCATTAGCTTGAGAAGTACAGTAAAAATTCTGTCTTTTTGAAAGGTAAACAAATGTTGAAAAAATAAAACCCCTAGAAATAATCATCTTTAGAAGTATAAAAATGTTACCCCCAGTAGAACCCCCTGTACACTGAAAGCAGCAATCATTATACAAACTGTTCTGAAATTACATTTGATAAAATCAGTTTGTTATTAGCCAACAAGAACATATTCTCACAGCCAGCCTTTGTGGCAGGTCATGTTTGGTAGCCATGGTGTTCTGGATCGGGCTGTGCCCGTGACTATTTTAAGTTCATTATCTAACCTTGCCAAGAATGGCCTCCCTAGACGGTCACTCAGCAAACACCTGCGCAGCAGAACTTACTAGACAGGATTAGTGCCCCAGCCCTTACCGGATGCGATGCCTCACTGCAGCATCAAACTGCAAAAACATAACCTCTGTGCGGAGAAGGAGTGCCTGGGCCACCCGGGTGGGGTCTTGGGGTTTCTGGAGGCTGTCAATCATGTTCTGCAGCTCTTGAAGCTCAGACCCTAGAAAAGGGACAAGATTTTAGTCTGTCAGTGTGAAATATAGGCTGCTAGAGCTAAACCAGTAAACCCACATTTTGTCCCGTATTTTCACCTAATCAGACTTCCCTTGTTTTGTTTGTGGGTTATACTAATTATATGTTTTGCAAGACCAGCAAAGCCTTATGCTCCAGAATGGGAGGTCTGATTTATCTCTCCTTCCTTCCTCAGGAAGATAAAAATTTGCTTTGCTTTTTGGTACAATAAGAGCAGGCTATGCAAAGATTTAAAATTTATATGGCTATGATCTTGAAATAGAACAAAAGGAGAAATTACAAGGAATAGAAAAGTATAGTCCTCAGTATAACTGTTAGGGACTTTAAATTATCAGAGATTATAAAGCAGTACTCATCTCCTATTGCCATGCTATCTAAATCAGCCCTTCCTGTCACTGTCTCATGGATTAAAGAACACTCAAGACCATCTAAAGCAAGTAAAAAATACATGTGCATATATGTATATATAAATATATGCACACATATGTATACATACACACATGTGTATATGCATGCATACATATCCTTCTAGGATTCTAGCCATTTCAGGAGTAAATGCGAGGGATCCATATCTGGCTTATTTCTTAGACCCTTACTGCAAGAGTAGGCGACGTATACATAGATTCATATGCATTTTGGGTAAATATTTAACTTAGGGGTCTTGTGGGGCACTCAGTGCTGGGACGTGGAACCCAGTCTGAGTCTGGATGACCATCCTATCATCCAGGTATATATATCCTAGTTATTGGCATAGAGAAGGAATAGTCAGAACAGGAGAGCGCATGGAAAGTGATGAGCCCTCGGGGAACATGCTTGCGCCCACACTTACGGGGCTACCAGAATGTCAGCGGGTTTTAAATACCCCTGTGAAGATAGCGATAGTTTTCTACCCTGACAGGACATCCCTATGATTAGAAGGATTGTGAAAACTGATCACTATGCCTCACATGCAGTCCAAGGCAGGGGTGAGACAGGAAGCCCACAGGGCATTTCTGGAGATGCTCTATCTTGACAGCTGGTCCACATGCAAGGAGCCTTCTTTCCTCCCTAGCCCAGTACTGGGCTCCAGCATCTACGGACAGAGAAAGCAGACAGTTGTGTGTGGGGAATGGGGGGGAAGCTGTCCATGAGAGCTTGATCAGGCAGATCCAGGGCTGAGAACGGTTACTAACACATATAACATGTGCTCTTGGCTTTCGGAACAGATAAGCAGTCCAGATTTCCTATCCATTTGCTGTTTTATACAATAAGACATGTGTTTTATTTTTGTTTCCAGCCCCAAATAATTGGGTTCAATCAGAAAACTTTTTATGACTTCTCTAAATCTGATAATTCTATTGGGCTGAAGAGTTCACCAGAAGAGGAGCCATGTCAGAGCAAATTGTACAAGAACTTTTGTGGTGGTGGGAGGGAGGAGAGGTGGTCAGTGAGCCTCATTTGTTCAAGGCCTAGTGGGTTCGGTCTATAAGCAATATACTCTATCAGGCTAAGCAGTTGCCAGGGGAAAACTTTATAATCCTTTGCCATGACAATGTAAAAAGGAGAATATAAAATTACACATACCCTATGGTTAAAGCTCTGTAAAATGTAAATATGGAATATATTTGGACAGGGGCTAGAAGGGAGTAAAGATAAAAATATTTCACTTGTGAGAGTGGTTGGCTTACAGGTGACTTTTTTCCTGTCATTTCCATCGTTTGTATACTACTCTTTGTGACTTTGGCATGTGAACACTTCCCAGCAAGATTGTTGGATGCCGGTATGTGACATTATCATTAAAACACAGATGTGGAGGCTAGACTACCTTTCCTTTGTTATTTTACTGATCTTAAAATCCTCATTCTGCCTTTCTTTCCTTTGTGTGGTCAAGAGGCTTGGTGAGGGAAGGTGGCAGGGCAAGCGGCCTGGTGGTGGGGACAGGGCAGAGGGCTGTTGCAGGCAGTGATGGTGGTGGGGTTGGGGTGAACCCCAGGAAGCATCAGGAAAGGAGCCTTTGCTTGTGCCTTCCCCAGGAGGGTCCTCTTTGGGAAGTCAGAGGAAGACAGACAGCCAGATAGCCAGAGAGAGAAAGAGAGAGAGAGGAGTCACAGTTGCCCTGTCTCTGCGTGAAAACTCAGAGCTCGTAAACTTCATTCCTTGTTTGTCTTGCGAGTTACTGAAACCCTAAGTTCGGTGTGTAGTATTTGGGCCTTAATTGGCCTCTTTATGCTTTACAGAGGAAGTCACAATGTAAACGTCCACATTCGGATTACATTCTCCGTTTCACACAGGGACTTCAAAGTGAGTTGCTGGCTTTCAGGGAAGGAGAGAATTTGGCTGCATCCGCAGAGCTGGTCCACAGTGTCTAAGAGCTGTTTTCTTCAGTCGAGAGGAGGACCAAAAGCTGAAATCTTGAATATCTCTCAAGATTTGTTTTTAAAAATACTTTAAAGCATGTAAGTCCACAAAAGTAATTTAAACCAACTAAATAACAATTAGAACTAACTCTAAATAGTTCTGAGATGGCTTGAAGGAACAGACTCTCATTTCATCTTTTCCCTTAGTTCTTCTTGCCTGCTCTAGGAAGTCGGCCAGGAAATAAGCAGCCTAGTCTTTTTAAAATGATGATTATCTTGGAGGGGATTTTTTTTTTTTTTTTTTTTGCTTAGGTTTGCTTTTTATTTTGAACAAAGCAGAGCATGCAAAACTGTAGATTCTCCCTGGAGCACAAATGTGCTACATGACAATGTGTGCCTCTCTAATTGCATGCTTCAGAAAGCCTGGGCCCCACATATCTCAATGGTTTCTGGGTTCGCTGCACAGAAACAGCAAGAGAACAATTCCCTTCTTCCCGAATCCTAGGTCCTCAACTTGGGCCTCACTTCCCACTGTTCTTTGGAGGCATACGCGTGGGTTGGTAGGTTCACTTCTCTGGACTGGCCATGTGTAGTTCTGCCCTCTGTTTTCACAGGTGTCCTTTTCTTGCCTTGCTAGGGCTGTCCCTCCTATTAACTCCACTGATCCAAGTCCACTCCTCCCCAGGCTAGGCCAGCACCCCAGATCACCTCCCTGCAGGTTTTGCCTGGGGGCACCCTTCGCTCCCGGCTGCTATAGAACTTCCTATGTAGTAACTTCTCTGGGAAACATGGCTCTGGCTCTCTCAGCTTCTATCTCATCTCCATGGAACGCCTGTCTCCCCATCTCGAGGCCGGGCAGGGCATTTCTCTTGGCCACACCCCTCCTTCCTGTATCTTAGCTAAAGGTCAGACCCCACACCCTCCTGACATCCAGCAACTCCCCTAAGAGGGTCTTAGCTTATTTTCTGAGTAAGCCCCACTTACCACAGTCCCCAA
This sequence comes from Sapajus apella, assembly GCF_009761245.1. NCBI lineage: Eukaryota > Metazoa > Chordata > Mammalia > Primates > Cebidae > Sapajus > Sapajus apella. The sequence goes on from NW_022436946.1 coordinate 40,429,574, forward strand.
CTAGTTAAAGGGAAGGACCTGGCTGGGCATGGTGGTGCACACCTGTAATCCCAGCACTTTGGGAGGCCAAGGTGGATGGATCACCTGAGTTTGGGACTTTGAGACCAGCTTGATCAACATGGAGAAACCTCATTTCTACTAAAAATACAAAATTAGTCAGGTGTGATGGCACATACCTGAAATCCCAGCTACCCGGGAGGCTGAGGCAACAAGAGCAAAACTCTGTCTAAAAAAAAAAAGGAAAGGAAAGGATCTAAGAGTACTTTGGAGCTTCTCTAATCTGACACGTACAGTGAAGACTTGTGAGTCACTCTGAGAGCTCGTCTGCAACAATTCTGTGACTTCTGCCGAGGTGGCACCATTACCACTCTCTCATCATCCTGCCTCTCCTAGACACAGGCATTACTCTCCTCCCAGATCGCCACTCACGCCCTTCCCTACGTCCACATCTAAATGTTTACAGAGCCCTTCAGTGTTCCTTAGCACAATGCAAATATACCAGCCACCAGCTCCAAGGTCTCCCATACACGTATTTCCTTTATGCACCAACCAGCCAGAGGGGAATATCCTCAGATTCTCTGACGTTTGTTTTAAGAGCATTCAGTTTAAATAGGCATGTTGCCTCATTTTTTAGGCTCTTCTAGTTCTTTAAAATCCCTGGCTACTGTAATATTTTGCTATTAATTGATATTTACATGACCAGTGACATTATTTGGATGGTAGTCATATTATTAAGGTAAGATTACTCTCCCTGACTCTGATAAACATAGCTTACTACACATTTCAGTGTCTTTTTTTTTTTTTTTTTTTTTTTTTTTGAGGCAGAGTCTCATTCTTGTTGCCCAGGTTGGAGTGCAGTGGTGCCATCTTGGCTCAGTGCAACCTCTACCTCCTGGGTTCAAGCGATTCTCCTGCCTCAACCTCCTGAATAGCTGGGATTACAGGCACTCACCACCATGCCCAGCTACTTTTTGTATTTTTGGTAGAGACAGGGTTTCACCATGTTGGTCAGGCTGGTCTTGAACTCCTGACCTCGTGATCTGCCGGCCTCGGTCTCCCAAAGTGCTGGGATTATAGGTGTGAGTCACTGCACCTGGCCCATTTCAGTGTCTTTAATTCACCTCATGTGTTTATCTTATAAACTGTGTTGATGAGCCCTGGGTGTATAAAACTAAAGCCTTAGTCATTCTTATCACAAGACTTTTAGGTCACTGATAGCTAACCAAGGGCTGTTTACAAGCTTCTTAACAGGAAGTGATTGGCTCTGACCTTGCCATGTGAGTTTATGAAGGCCAGGAAGGAAATGAGAACAAAAGAAAACTAATATTTAATGGGAACTTACATATCCTTCTAGAATTTCTACATACATTTCAATCCACAGAACATCTCTATGACACAGATACTATCACCCCATTTTATAGATGGACAAGCAGAGACTCAGAGAGTAAAGTGCCCAGCTTTCAGTAAACAAGTGGCAGAGGCAGGGTAAGACCCAGGCCTCCTGACTCCCAGCTTGGTGCATTCTGTGGTATAGCCTGTGAATGTGGAATCAAGCAGATAGCTGTGCAGTGTGGAGACAGTCTATAAGATAGTTTGGACTTTTCCTCTGCCCTTCTGATCACTGTCATTTATGAGAATATATTGTAGTTCTGTCTTTCCAAGTATTAAGAGTTTCATAGAACTTCAAGTGAATGTTGAAGGTGATCTGAATCACCTTTAATCACTCACCAATGCCTTCAGCTCCTCCCCAATCACCTCTCAAAGGGTTAGGACTTAGATGAAATTCAAACCATGCTGGACAATTGCCAACCTTAGAAAAACTGACAAAGTAGGCCATGATATCATGCAGAGGAGCTATCAGCTGTAGAGTTTGCTTTAAGGCTTTAAAAGCTGCCTATGGATAGAATCAATACAAGGAAATACGTTTTAGGAAGTTTCTAAGAAGCATATAAACATATAAGAGTGCTGAATAGGGACAACATCTTTAAACAAGAATATATCAATAAACATTGCCATAGTATATACAGGATTAAATCAGAAAAAGAATAAACCTATACATGAACCAGGGTTACATGCCCTTGGACACAGGGACTCCGGTGGGGATTAAAGCAATGTGTTTCTTAGTTTAAAGTCATTGGAGTCTATGAACACATCAAAGTGTTTGTATGACCATCAAGGAATTACAAAAGTCACAACTACATTCATAGAAGGGACTCATATTCAGGCAACATTATCTTGAGAGAATATCTGTAAGCAAGGTATAGATATTTATCAACATTGTTTAAACCAACACATGACTGAAAATCAAACAATGGATCTTATATATCAATGTCCACGTGAAGGAAAAGTGAAAAATTATGATCTAATTGAAGAAGGTAGCATTTTCATATTTTTAAAAATAAAAATCTGAAACTTCTTCAAATAAAAGTAGGGGTAAGAAACCAAGGTTGAGAAACAGGATTTTACTTACAAAGAAAAATCAGAATATTTCCCAAATGCCATTTTCAACACTGCATTCTATTTCTTTAGCAAATACTTAAGTGTTTTATGTGTTTTTATGTTTTCTTTTTTAAAAAATTGTTACCCATCGATGATAGACTGGACAGGGAAAATGTGGCACTTATACGCCATGGAATATTATGCAGCCATCAAAAACGATGAGTTTGGGTCCTTTGTAGGGACATGGATGAACCTGGAAACCATCATTCTCAGCAAACTGACAGAAGAGCAGAAAATCAAACACCACATGTTCTCACTCATGGGCGGGTGTTGAACAATGAGAGCACATGGACACAGGGAGGGGAGCACTACACACTGGGGTCTGTTGGGGGGAAATAGGGGAGGGTCAGTGGGGGGTGGGGAGTTGGGGAGAGATAGCATGGGGGGAAATGCCAGATATAGGTGATGGGGAGGAAGGCAGCAAATCACACTGCCATGTGTGTGCCTATGCAACAATCTTGCATGTTCTTCACATGTACCCCAAAACCTAAAATGCAATAAAATAAAATAAAATAAAATTGTTACCAGCATTGCCCTTGATTAGTGAGGTACATAGAGCAGCCATCAAAGAACAGTAACCCCCAGTTACAAGTGTAATATCGATCTATCACTAGCTTCAGAGCATCAGTGGAATTTTCTGGAAGGGTTGGAAGGAAATCAAAGATTAATAAGAAATGTCAGAAGCTCAAATTAGTATTCACTAGTGACCAGGGAGAAAGAGAAATCATAGCATAGTAAGGCCCAAGACAAATAATAATAAAGCAGAAAGAGCAGCCGTGAAAAAACTTCAGTAGTTAGATATCTGAATAAAACAAGGGATGTTCTCTGGAATTGATATGTTTAACTGTGAGACAAAAACCAGCCAGTTTCCATTCTGGCACACATGCAAAAAAAAAAAAAAAAAAAAAATACAAACCTTTTCTGGCAGAGTTTTCTGAACATAACTAGCACTTCAGAAGAATGGGGTATGAACCATAAACTGAGGAAGACATTTCCATCCTTTGACGGCAAACATCGAGGCAGGGGCTGACATCTCCTGCAAGTGTTAGAAAAAAGTACCCATAACACAGCATTTCCCCCTAAACAAGAGGTGTCATGAATGACCCTGTTGAATCACCGCCCTCCCCTCCGTCACACAGGCCTGTCACCACAGGCCCAGCTTCCACGCCCTAGAGCAGCCCTTTTCATGCTGCTCCCAGGTGGCCAGTTTATAAATAACTCAACAGGAAGAAGAGCAGTTAGGCTGATTTTAGCCAGAGCTATGTGGGAGAAGGAGTGGGGATAGAGGGAGGGAAAGGCTTGGTAAGAAAGGACAGGAAGGCCATGAACTAGATGGCCAACACCACACTAGGTGGTTCATATTTTGTGTCACTTAATTCATCTGGCAACCTCAGGATGGACCTATTTTGTTCCTCTTCCACAGCTGAGGAAATGCACGCCCTGAGAAGTTATGGAGATCTACCCAGTTCCTAAAAGATGAAGTTAGAGTACAAATGTACATCTATCTCTCCAGCTGTAGAATCTGGATTCTACAACCAGGCTCTGTTTCTCTTCCCTTGCCACCACATTTCTTGCCAGGTTCTCCAGCTTCTGGCCTTCTTTTTCTCCTTTCTCCTCCTCCTCCAAATACCTTATTATTTCTTTTTTTTTTTATATTGCATTTTAGGTTTTGGGGTACATGTGAAGAACATGCAAGATTGTTGCATAGGTACACACATGGCAGTGTGATTTGCTACCTTCCTCCCCATCACCTACATCTGGCATCTCTCCCCTTGCTATCTCTCCCCAGCCCCCCACCCCGCACTGTCCCTCCCCTATTTCCCCCCAACTGACCCCAGTGTGTAGTGCTCCCCTCCCTGTGTCCATGTGCTCTCATTGTTCAACACCTGCCTATGAGTGAGAACATGCGGTATTACCTTATTATTTCTTATTAAGGTTAGTCAACTCTTTGTTTAGTCATCTCTTTGTTGCAGGTTTATATACAAACATATTGTCCACATAGGTCTGGTTTAAGGATTCACACAAGCCCAGGCACCCACCACCTGGCCTGAGAAACAGAATGTTGCCAGCACTCTTGAAGCCTGATGTGCACTTCCCTGGTGGCCCCCAGATGAACCACCATCCTGAGTTTTTTGTCTTGCTTTTCTTGGTGGAAAATCCTTGGTGCACCCATGCTGCTGCAAATGATTGATTTGTGGGTTGTTAGGTTGATTCTGTATCTTGGTTGTTGTAAGTAGTGCTACCATAAACATAAGTCTCAGGATTTTGATCAGTTAATTCTCAGCTCAGGAATAAAGTATGGTTTTAGTTTGGAGATTTGCCTTTCTGTTAGCAACCACAAAGTCACACAATTCCTGTTCTGAAACAGATCAAAACCAGCTTAATCCAGTCTCATCTCTATTATACAGTTCACAGTGTTCATTCCTGCCCAGAGGTGACAATGAATATCAAAAATAAAAAGTTGCAACTTCTGCATCTGAGCGCATGGACCTGCAGGCCACATGCTGGCAGCTGCTGCTAGCAGCAAGACTGAACCAGTCCTTGGCCTCTGAGAAGAGGCCCTGGAGCCACAGAGCCCTCTACCAAGTGCTACCCTTTACTTCTTATCTGTTGGTTCCTGCCATTTTCAGCCCTGCTTGCAGCAAGCAGCCATCGGCTGAGAAGAACAGAGATGACCACAGAAAGCTTTAGGTGCTCAGTACAAGAAGCACAGCCTGGTTCTCAACCCCACAGGGAGACTTGCCCCTGCCCCTTGTGGATGGCCTGTCAATTACCTGGCCTGGCAGTTCCCCAACCTGCTCAGCACTGTCCCCTTTCATTCCCCTTCAGCTGACCACTTCTGGGCCACACCCAAGACTTTATGATCCTCTAAAACCATATCACCTCCAAAGTCTTAACTTTCCCAGCCCCACATTTTATTCCTTCAGCTTTCTGTCATCCACTCCCACTAAACTTCCCTTCCTTTATTCCCCCAAAATAGGTGCCTTGACATTATCCAGTCCTCTGGTCCCCACTTCCATTTGTCAGCTCCTTTCTGATCTGAAACTGGACCTTTCCTATCCAGACTGGGTCTCACAGTCAAGCACATGAACTACTCTCTTCCCAGCACCTTCAATTCTCTGCTGCTTTGTAGTCACAACCCACCTACCTGTCAAAGCCCCAGCAGGGTCCCTCCAACTACTCAGCTTTCTGTTTCTGAGTGCACGTTGCTAAGCACAGCTGGAGGAAATCACACTGCTAATTATACTGATGGAAATTGTTTCCAGCCTGAGTGATGACACCCTGGAACAATCCTTTTCCTTTCCTTTGATCAGCTCTCATGCCCATTTTCTTGTTTCGTAATTCCAAGCCTTCTTTAAGGCCCCCATGCCAAATTCCTGCCAGCAGATGATAACATGGTCTGCTATTTCTTGACGAAATTAAAGGCCGCTGCTGGAACTCCCTCCCGTTCCTGATGGCCTGTTTCCCCAACTCCCACCCCTAACACACACACCCTCCCTTTCAACCAGGGTCAAAGTCAGAGGTGCACACCTAGATACAAAATGAAGACCGTCTCTGCCCTCCATGCTCTTACCTTCCAGACCCAGCTGGCAACCATGACGCTGTGTAGCAGCATGGCTAATGGAAGTGTATGACAGTGCAGAGGATGCCCAACAAGAAGCACCTGAGCCTCGTTGGGAGGCTGGTGGAAGAAACTCACAGCTGAGACTTCTGAGCTGCAATTTCTCATCCCGCTCCATATCTCTTTCTCCCAGTGGCATTACCATCTTTCCCCTCCATAAAAAAAATTGTGGGGCCGGGCGCGATGGCTCAAGCCTGTAATCCCAGCACTGTGAGAGGCCGAGGCGAGTGGATCACGAGGTCAAGAGATCGAGACCATCCTGGTCAACATGGTGAAACCCCGTCTCTATTAAAAATACAAAAAATTAGCTGGGCATGGTAGCGCGTGCCTGTAATCCCAGCGACTCAGGAGGCTGGGGCAGGAGAATTGCCTGAACCCGGGAGGCGGAGGTTGCGGTGAGCCGAGATCGCGCCATTGCACTCCAGCCTGGGTAACATGAGCGAAACTCCGTCTCAAAAAAAAAAAAAAAAAAAAAAATTGTGGTAAAATATGCATAACACAAAATTTACCATTTTAGCCTTTTTGTCTGTTTTTCAGAGCAGGAGTGGAATTTTATTTAAAAGCCTTTAGGGTCCTTTCGTGGTTCATGAGCATGATGATTGGCTGTTCATACATGTGTGTGAGATGTGCTATCCTGGAACCGTGTTACTACGTAGGCACATTACCTGTCTGACCTCAAACTGCTACTGGGTGAACCCCAGGAAAGGCAAAATATGTCACTCAGGACACGTGGAATTTCTGTGCCGTTTGTGTGTTGTGGGGAGAAACACCCAACTTCTCTCAATACATTGCGAGTCCCATTGTATAGGTGCACATTTGATGGCTTTGTATTTGCTGAACCCCTGGGAGGACGGGCACAAGACCAACACATTTCAGATTCGTTGGGCGACATGGCCACCCACGTGCTCCCCACGCGGCCTCTGCTGTGGGCCTGCCACGAGCTCGCACAGGCTCCCCTAGAATTACCCCGAAGGCCGTTGGGCGCCGCCTGTGCTCCCCGGAAACGGGCTTCAGCTCCCCTAACGTCGTGATGTAGCTGGACTCGGAGCCTGGGGCGAAGCCGGAGCCCAGGAAGCGGGACTGGGCGACGGAGCCGGGGTCGGGCGGGGGGTCAGAGCCGGAACCGGAGTCCGAGCCGGAGGGAAGCCGGGGCGGGCCGGGGCCAGGCTCCAAGAGGCCGCAGGGGTCCCAGACAGAGCGCAGCTCAACGCCACAAGGTCCGGGGCCAGGGACGTCCCGGAGTCGGATGAGGAACCGGAATCGCAGTTGCTGGAGCAGGGGCAGGGGCCACAGCCATCCCCGGGGTTGGAGGGGACGACCCACACCTACCAGAGGTGGAGACCCCAGAGACCCTGTCTGCTGGCGCCACTGCCACTCCGACTGCCTGGAGGCGTCGCTCTCTTTCCAGTGGCCGGAGTGGCAGGCGGGAGCGCACCCCTGGATCTTCCTGCCGGCACCCACAATGCTGATGGCCGCGCTGGCCACCGGCTTCCTTCACCGGCCCAATGACGAAGGAGAATATCTGAAGGAGCAGTGCAGCCCGGTGAGGAGCCCAGCCAAGGCGGAGAGACGCTTTGTGCAGGGCTATTTCACCACCAAGATTCCTACTGCCTCCACGAGGTGCACTCAGGCGAGTTTCACCTGGATGCTGGTGGGTTCCCACAGCAGCTCACTGCTGGAACCGGACATCTTTGCAAAGTCAGTAAATCCCACGGTGCCGGATCTGCGTGCAGCACAGTGAAACGGAAGACAGATCCAGAACAAGCAGGTGTGCTGAGGTACAGGAGGCTGTGTGTGCCGCCCAGCCCGTTCCTGTAGGCCTAGCAAGTGGACAGAACGCTCCACCAGAGCTACAACCACAGTGAGGATCCCTCTATCTGATCGGCTTCTTTAGAGGACACATCTTGGGACACAACTGGCCTAGGTAATGGGCCAGTCACTCCTGCAGGCCAAAGCCATGTGGCTGCTGTACTGCTGAGGAGCACCCTGAGGACAACGTGCAGAACAAGCAGTGGCTCACCCGTTTCCTCAACCAACTTAACAACATTAAGAACAGTTTGGCCTTAAAGAAAATTGAGGTACCTGGCAGTTCAGGTTTACAGGGAGGTCAGGAGAAGGCGGAGGAATGAGGAAGACTTGCTCCAAGCACCCTAACAAAAGCACTGCATGACTACTTGATGAGGTCCTTGCTCACAGCTGGGTTTGCTCTACTGTATTTGGAGACAGAGTCTTGCTCTGTCATCCTGGCTGGAGTGCAGTAGCACTATCTTGGCTTACTGCAACCTCCACCTCCTAGGTTCAAGTGATTCGCTTGCCTCAGCTTCCCAAGTAGCTGGGATTACAGGCGCATGCCACCACACCTGGCTAATTTTTGCACTTTTATTATAGACAAGATTTCACCATGTTGGCCAGGCTGGTCTCGAACTCCTGACCTCAGGTGATAAACCCTCCTTGGCCTCCCAAAGTGCAGGGATTACAGGCATGAACCACTATGCCTGGCCAATCCACCTTTCTTAAATTAACACTTGACAGATGCCAGAAATTGTGAATCCTTGGTAACATTCGGATCAATAACACAAATCTTGTGTCCACCCCATGAGGCCGTTAGTACAGATATTAATGTTCATGTTTAATTTTGGGAGGTAGTTTCTAACCAAATTAAAGAAATTTGAAATTCTACTTTTGTTGAAGTTTTGTTGGTTTTGGGGAGCCCCCAAAACTTGCTTGGAGCTCACTGAGTATATTTTTTGTGGCAAGTGGTCCACATTACATTGCTTTCCACACAACTGGAATTTGAGGCAACTTCCATGACAGTAATCTCTTTGTTTCACCTGGCACACATTCTCATCATACTGTTTGCCAATCATACTATTGTTGCTACAAGTTCTGGATTGAAAGTATCATCCGTGAGCCTCAAGAACACGCTGGACTGGCCCATCCCACTCTCACCGGTGATGAGAATCTTCAGGGTGGTCAGCACGTCCACCTCTATCTTGACCCTGTTCAGTTCCGAGCCCAGCTGGCCATCCCAGGCCCCACCTCTTAGCCATTTTAGCAATTTTTAAAGTGTATATTGCAGTGGAAGTGAGTACATTCAGTTCGCTACCCTCCATCTCCAGAACTTTTTTCGCCTTCCAAAACTGAAAGTCCATGCCCATTAAACAATAATGGCACTGCTATATTTTCATTCACCCAAGCCAGAGATTCTGAGTTGCATCCTAGGTTCCTCCTTCTCCCTCAGCTTCATATTATATCCAGCACCTGGCCTAGCTGATTTCACCTTCTAAACATCTCATCTGTACAATTTTAGTAGCTTCCTACATAATGTCACGGACAGTCATCTTGCTCCACTTCTCCCAATGACCTGAAGGACAAAGACTTCTGGCTCTTTCCTCACCCCTCAATACAGTCTACTTCCCATTGCTGCCTCACATAGTCTGCACAAGCCCACATGCTGTCTCTCACTTCTGTTCCTTTGCACATGCCGTTCTCCCAGCTTGAGCCGAATTTCCTTTCCCTGTTCCCCTGGAGCACTAGTTGTCATTCAAGACCCAGGTTAAGCATCCACTCTTCCCTAGAGCCTTTTTTGCTCCCCATCCTCATCACCCCAATCCTTCAGATAATACTACTTCTTGGTGGGGGCTTTCATTAAACATTTATTTTACTTTATCACAGTGTGCTATAATTACCTATTTCTCCTTGCTGGGCAAGGACCAGCACTTGGTTAGGCTGCCATATACTGTTGATCAGGTTGTGCCCTGAGGCAACAAGCAGTGGCCAAGATCCAACCTGTACTTTACTTGCTAGATGCTTTTTCCTGGTATGAGACTACACCTGCTCAGAGGAAGCCATGCTGCCTTCTAATTCATACAAAGTAGCTGTTTTAGGGATGATGGTGTTTCTACTTGTTACAAAGTAAGGGCTCAATTAATGTTAGTCTCCTCTCTCTGTCCATCAGCAAATGCAACCACTCCTGGAGTGGAGTGTCATCCTAGACCCCAGACTCCAGTCTCCTCTGGGGCCATGAAGGAAATGGAAGCCTCAAGAAACTTCCTGCTTAGGAAAAGGGTTCCCCTTGGCTCCTCCTCTACCAGGACAGGGGTGTCTTTGCTAAACTGAACACAGTACATTACAGCCTTTGCAGAATTAAGTAGCATCTTAGAATTTTATGGGCTCTCCTAGTCAAGGATGGCAAACCCATAGCATGGAAGTTACCTTTCTGCCGTTCCTGGAGCACGGCAGACATTACCAATCAATTACAATAGCTCTCACAAACTTGAGATGCCTCAGAATCCTCAGTAGGGCCATTAATGCATTGTTTGAACTGAAGTTTAGAATAAAACTGATTTCTCATCCTCATTCTAATTCAACCCCTTATTTTATGAATGAGATGAGGTCCTCTTTCCTCTATGGCCTTCACTCCTCAACTCTGTCCCTTCATCTCTAGTTAACTTTGGCTTGGGATGATTCCTATTTATCATGTCCTGAGCAGTCTTAAAAATGGCCCCTTACAATAAAGTATTTCCTCAGCAGTCCTATTCCTTGGAATTGTGCTCTAGATAACTTAGCACTAAGAATCATAACATGTTTAACTTCAGAGAGCTGCTTCTTCAATTTCCTCACTCATTAGACAAAAAGATTGAGGCCCAGAAATTGAAGACAAGTGATTTACCCAAGACCTCAGGGCAACATATGACTGAGCTGGGCAAAGTCCAAATATTCTGACACCCAGGCCATGTCTCTCTCCACCACACCTTCTTGTGGCTGACATTTAATTTTTATTAGTCGATCCTCAGTGCATGGAACCACTGACTTTGGAGTTAGAAGAATCTTTTACAGTGCTTTTCCAGACTTTCACATAAGACAGAATTTCCTTTCTCTACACTCCTTTTTATATGAGTGTATTAAAAGGGCCATGTTAACATCTAGAGTGTTTAGGAAGCAGGAGATTGGTGTAGGGGAGAAACACTGAGCCTATATCAGTTGCAGCTCATCTGCTGGCTGACTGTGTGATTCAGGCTCTGAGTGGGCACTCACTTTGCTCATACTTTCCCGGCCCAAGACTCTATCCTAAAGTTATCACACATTAACTGACCAGATAACTGAGGGGTCTAGGCTCTCCAGCTTCACCATTCCCTTAATCTTTAGAAAATACACAGCATCTATAAGAAATAGTAAAGGAATGGAGCAAGATCTATAAGCTAGACTTTCCCATCCTCTCCATATCTGGATCTACTTATTCGGTTGCTGCAAATGGAACAGATCAGAAATAAAAATGGACTTCCTGAATACATTTTATCCTAAACACAAATGTTGGTGAGTTCATGGTTAGACTTCTGGAAACTATTTTTAATCTTTAAATTTTATTTATTAATTTTTTTTACATATGGAGTCTCCTGTGTTGCCCAGGCTAGACTACAGTCGCAATTCACAGGCATGATCATAGCGCAGTACAGCCCTGAATTCCTGGGCTCAGGTGATCCTCCCACCTCAGCCTCCTGACTAGTTGGGAACACAGGCATGCACTACTGCACTGGCTAAACTACTTTTAAAGTTCAATCCCAACTGCAGACTGGGCTAATACATAGTTAACTTGGCTAGAGGATGGAGCTAAGAAGTCTTAGAGGATTCTCTTGTGATGCTTCATATGAGAGAAAGATACACTGCAGCCTCACTGGGCAACAGGTATCTAGTCGAGCCCTTCAGCAAAATAGTCTACTGAAGCACCTTTGCCTCTACTCTTCTCTCAGATGCAGTCTTCCATTTGGTAAATACTGACATCTACCCAAGTGAAAGCACGGCTGAGCTCATGAAACCAAACACTGGTATCCATAAACTGGGCATTTCATAAGTATCAAGGTGGGACTGGCCACTATATTGAGAGTTAGCTGTCAGTCAGTCAGGCTTAAGGACTTCAGATTCTTTCATTCTCTTGCATTCTGTAGCCTGTTCTATTAGCCCCATTTTCTTGGTGAACTCCAACTTTCCTGTCACTTTATCTTTGAATTCCTCTCTGTAGCCCTGGGATAGAATAAAACACTGCCTCTTGGAATGTGAGCCCCGCCAAGATGCCTACCTGGCACCACACCACTGCACCCCACACCTAGCCCACGTGTATCCCATGCAACATTCCCTCACACCCCCACGCTCATGCCCAAATGGCCACCCTCGGCCCATGTGACATGCAGACCTGCTCACTTGTCTTTCGACCTATACCTCACTGTATGTGCCCAGAACAAGGAGGCCCTGGTCCCCAGGAATGGCGAGGCACCACCTATGACGACGGAATGTGAGATGACTGAAAGCAAAAAAACATGCTTGAGACCAGCCTGGGCAGCATGGCGGAACCCCAGTTCTACAAAAAATTAGCCCAGTGTGGTGACACATGCCTGTGGTCCCAGCTACTCAGGAGGCTGAGGCGGGGGATCCCTTGAACCCGAGAGGCCGAGGCTGCAGTGAGCCAAGATCATGCTGCTACACTCCAGCCTGGGCAACAGAACGAGACCCTGTCTCAAAAAACAAACAGGCTGGGCATGGTGGCTCACACCTATAATCCCAGCACTTTGGGAGGCTGAGGCAGGTGGATCACGAGATCAGGAGTTTTAGACCAGCCTGGCCAATATGGTAAAACCCTGTCTCTACTAAAGATACAAAAAATTATCTGGGCATGGTGGTGCATGCCTATAATCCCAGCTACTTGGGAGGCTGAGGCAGAAGAATCACTTGAACCTGGGAGGCAGAAGTTGTGGTGAGCCGAGATTGCGCCACTGCACTCCAGCCTGGGCAACAAGAGCGAAACTCCATCTCAAACAAAGAACAGGGTGCGATCACCAATGGAGTATAAATCGAAAGGAGATTGGATTGAGTCCCAGGACACATAGGTTTAGAGGCCTTGAGAGATGAGGGAAAAGCAGCCAAGGCGTTGGAGTAAGCGTGGTCAGGAGACAGGGCAAGACAACAGGAGAATGAGGCATTCTGGAAGGCACCTGGAACTGCTCTAACAAGGAGGCGGAGATCAGCTATGACAAATGCTGCGGATGTGTTCAGGGAAGATGAGTTAGAATTAACTTTGGGTGACCTTGGCAGGAGCAGTTACAGTGATGTGGTGAGGATGAAAACCTGATTTGAGTATGGATTCAAAAAATCAGGAGAGATTTGGCATATCCATACAACAGAAAACTACTAAGCAATAAAAATGAATGAACAATGGATACAACATGGATAAATTTTGAAATAATTATGCTGAATGAAAGCCAGACACAAAAGAATATATACTGTATGATTCCATTTATATAAAATTCTAGAAAATGCAAATTAATGTATAGTGACAGAAAGCAGAGTCGTGGCATTGCCTGAGGCAATGAGGGCCATAAGGAAAGATTACAAGGAGGCAGAAGGAAACTTGGGGTGATGGACATATTTACTATCTTGATGGTGACGTTTCAGAGATGTGTACATGTATCGAAATGCATCAAATTGTACATTTTCAAAAAAAAAAGAAACGCTGCCTGTTTAGTGTCTTCACAGACATTTTCACATACCTCTCCTTGAAGTTGCATGTTTGTTTATAGAATTTTCCCCCACTAGACTGAATTTATTGCCAGTCAATGACTTACTTACCTTTGTAAATCTAGCACATAGCAAAGTGCCTAATGCTAACTGGGCACTGAATAAATGATGGTTGAGTAAAGCCTGAATGAATGAATGAGGGAAAGTGGTCTGATACAAATGATCTTTCAGTTCCCTTCCATCTATCCAGTTTATGATCATATACATTAAGTATTACTGTTATTCAAGCTCCATGCTACAAGGGGAAGAGGAGGAATGAGGTAAGCTAACCCTGCAGGGTGTTTTTCTCCTCTTTGGAGGTTACACACCATATAGCATCCCCCTCTTTTTTTTTTTAAGGAAGTGTGGTCACTGCACAGATATGCTAACTCTTCCATCCAAGTGGGTGAACCCTAGGTAGGCTGAGTTAAGAAACTTTGGAAAACTGGATAATGCATGATATATATGGAAGCAGCTGTTATCACTTAATATCACTCTAATATAAATGTGTGTGTATACACACACACGCACGCACGCACATACATTTTTTTTCCTCTCAGAGAAAAACAGAAGGACACTGATTTATCCAAGGCACTGGTATATCACTGTTTTTTTCCTGACTATTTCTTCTACTCCATTAAGTAGAATATTTGAAGCCAGGACAGCACAAGATTAAGTTTACTTATTTGTTTGCTTATTTTAGATGCTGGCTATGGAAAAGGTTGTGACTGATGAAAATCTCTGGGCTCCCAGGGAAAATAAAACTGCATAGATTGAAAAAACAGCCAAACAGCCCATAAACAAAGAAACTCTTCTGGGTTCAAATACAAAGATACTCTTATTCTTAGAGTGTTAACTCTTTCTTTTGCCCTTTTGGACAAGAAGATCAAGGTCAAGTGCAGTAAAGGTTTACTATTAAACTTAACATGCCTCTCCCCTGGGAGAAGTAGGTCCAGGGAAGAAGAATAATAAACACTGAGGGAAATTACACACCTGGGGTCAGCCTTGAGGCCCTCCTTGAAGTCCTTCAACCCCTTCTTCTCTTGTGGTTACCCGACCATGAAAAAGGTGTCCCTGATGGTAGGAAAATCTTCCAGAAGATCTCTCAGGCTATTGCAGTATGCCATAATCTGACCCCGAAGAGCATAGCGAGACATGCGGTGTTTAAACCTGAAAGTCAGGAGAAAGGATGTCCAGAAGCACAATCCAAGTTCTTCCACCTCTCACAGAAGTTCCAGGATCTGCTTTCCTGGAGGACTTTCCAAAGAGACAGAGTACTTTTATCAAGAAAATATTCCCATTTGGGTCAGGCGGCTATTGCCTGAAGGCAGAAGCATGAACCCCTTCATAGCGACCCCTATCCTACACTTCCAATGCCCCCATGCATGTCAGAGGGCAGTTTAACTTGGTTTTAGCCAATAAAACTGCTGTTTATTGCATTCAGAGTCAGAGAAATCAGCATGTGTTATTCACATATACTATACTTACTTCTGACAGTATTCAACTATAACGTCTCTCTTGACTTTTCCAGTTTCATCCTGTGATAAAGGAGAATGATAGTTTTATTAGACAATTGGCTATAAGAATTCCCCAGCCTAGTGCATGTGTACAAACTTAAAGGAAACTTCAAGCAGGAAAAGGCCACACATCTGGGACATTCTAGGTCAAGCTTGTTAGGAAGCACTCCTCTGTGTCTCTCTCCCGCTCCTACCCGTCTTGCTGAGTATCCCAAGGCTGCAAGGCCCTGACCACACTTTACCTCACAACCATTTCTCGGGGTTGTGTTTGCAGAGAGCAATCTTGAGTGATAAGGTAATGTCTCCCTCCAGGAAAGAGAGCAGGAGGTGGGTTCCCCAAGTTCAGTGCTTTTCAACTGTGACATAAGCCACTACCTGCACGTAGGCTTCTCCACACTGTCCCCGTGGGACTGGCATGAACATGAAGCTCATGTTGCCTACTCTGCTGTGAATAATACAATTATTTGTCTCTGACAAAGGAGTTTGTGTGCCTTCTGCCAGCATCCATCCAACAGTAACAGATTAACTTATTAGCTAGTAAGTAGCCCCCAGACCCTGACAAAATTAATATAGGTAATCGTATTGTCTGAGCTCTTTCTGATCTGATGGGTATTGAATAACCCTGAAGGGCAGCTCATGAATGATTTTTTCCACTTGGTCAATATTTTTTTGAGAATTGCTTATTAGAAGGGACCCTTTGCTTCTATTATTGCTGTGTAGTAATTGCTGGCCCTGTCATATCTCATCTGTAGAACTAGATCAGGTAAATTTAAGTCTTTCCTCTAAAGTCACAAATAGGGAAAAAAGTCTAGAATTATGAATCTTGTCATTTTCCTCCTAAATAACTATGTATTAGCATAATGATTTTCTCATCAAAAAAATTAATGAATAACGAAATGATACTGACAAAATTAAGGAATAATTATTACTGATTAAAGTTTGGAGTTTTAGTATTTTTCAATAGATTAGGCTAATATAAAAAACACAAACATAGTGGTAGTGTCTGAAAAACCAAGATAACCGCATGGTTATCAGGTGACCAGAGGGGTAAGACCCATTGTTCACCTGTCTAATCCCCAAGCCCCTGTGGGTCACTCAAAAGCAGGTTAATGTTCCAGTGCAGGTGCTGAAAAGAGTTCATTTAGAAAGTGACAAAACAGACTGCGGCCTTGGGAAAATGCATACATTTTTAAAACACGACTGCAACCCACTGGAACGGACTCCCTTTTACTTCTTATTGAACTCCCCTTTTCACTTCTTTACGATGTATTTTCAGTGGTCCTAACCAAATAGGTTGAAAGCATCAGATCAACAGATTCCAAGTGAAGACTTTTCATTTGCTCAAATACAAAAGAGGACCAGAGCTTTGGGCAGCATTTCTCACTGCACACTCACAGAGCTCTTCATTCTGTCAGCCGTAGTTTGTTTCCTCAGGAGGAAGGCGTTCAGCATCATGTCTCTCAGCCCCACCTTTTCCAGTTGAATAGACTCGAAGGCCTCTGGAGCCCTGACAAGTGAACAGAGACATGGGAGCCCAACGCAGGAGGTATGCAGATGGGGAACAGGAAGACAATGTGTATACTGGGCATTGCAGCAGGAGGGCAGGTGGCTGGGTCTCCATGGTTCTTGCCTGCTTCAGGTGTTTCTGATTATTCACCAGGGATGTGGATGTGTCAACATCCACATCTTCAGGCTCAGGGACCCCATGTGCCTGAAGCATTTTGCAACAGCAGCCGTTCTCAGTCCTAAGCCCAGTGTTTGTACTACCCATCGCCCTTTGCATTCTCCTAGCCTTAACTGTAGGGATACTTGAAGTGTCCTCCCAAGGGTCCTCTTGACTAGACATATTGGTCTTAAATCTTCCATCCACACATTGGAAATGTGGACTGAACATACTTGATCTCTGGCCATGTGTCAGACTGACAGCATCTTGAGTAATAGAATTGCTTTGCCTGTTACTATTTTTTATTCCAAATTTTCCAGAATTCAGTTAGAGTGTCATTGGTAGGCCCTGATAAAATACTCAGACAAATCATACTACAGAGTATGATTTACAGAGTATTCATACAAAGTATCATACAGACTATTACAAAGTAATTCATACTACAGAGTATGAATATCTCTCTTTCTCTGTCATGGTGAAAAGATATCCAGACAGAATAGGGCATCTCTAATTTAAGACATGTCTCTGGAGAGGTCATGCCTCTCTGACAATAATTCACCATCCTGTTATTCTAAGCAATGTTAAAACCTTTGTTAGAACAGTGAGGACAGGCTGGGCACAGTGGCTCATGCCTGTAATCCCAGCCCTTCAGGAGGCTGAAGCAGGTAGATTACTTGAGGTCAGGAATTCAAGACCAGCCTGGCCAACATGGTGAAACCCATCTGTACTGAAAACACAAAAATTAGCCAGGTGTGATGGTGCATGTCTGTAGTCCCAGCCACTCGGGAGGCTGAGGCAGGAGAATTGTTTGAACCCAGGAAGCAGAGGACGCAGTGCACTGAGATCAGGCCACTGCATTCCAGCCTTCCAGTCTGGGTGACAGAGTGAGACTCCATCTTAAAAAAGAATAATGAGGACAGTTCTGTGCTTCTCAATTCAAGATAGATATGGAGAATTTGGAGAGGCCTTCCTTGTGATCTGCACTTTTTGGAGTCTGAAAAATATACAGAGAGAGAAGAAGGGAAGGAAGGGAAGTGAAAGAGAGGAGGAGAAAGAGGAGAGAAGGGGTTAAAATTAGGACTGTTCACTGTCCTTTATTGACTGGAGTTGATTGGAAGGAGTCGAGCCCTCTCAGTATTCATACAAGGTCTTTATATAAGATGCTAGTCACTCTGAGACTTTAGGCTCCTTTGGTTCCCCAATACTGTTTGTTAATTGACTTAAAAGAGGACGCTTTTGTTATTCCAAGCAGAATCCATTCTTCCATCTTACCAGGTACAGTACCTTTTGGCAGCCTGAAACCTTTCTGGAGAATGAGTAAGGGTATCTGGGACTTTTGGAATTGGGGCTATCACTGAGCTGTCTACACCATTCACAATTCTGGAATGTCTTCTTCTGGTTGGGCCCATTCCACCATGATTTCTCAGATCTGAACGTATTTCCTAAAATATTTTAAACCAAAGTAAATTAAATTTGTTGGGCATATAAGTCCTGAAGTACTGCTGTAAAATAATCTCACAGCCACAACTGATCCCCAGCACATGTAAAGGCCTGGGTACATGGGACAGGGGAGTGGAAAGAAGAGGAGAGGAGGGGAGGAGAGGGAAAGGGGAGGGGAGGAAAAGGGGAGGGGAGGAAGAGAGATATTACTATGCACAATTAAGAGGTGAGGCACCAAGTGTGACTATTTTCAGAAGAGAGTGTAGTTGTCTGAAGTGCTCTGAGAAAAAAAATCTCCCTTCTACAAAGTGGCTAGATGGTGTGCTCTGATAGAGTGGTCTCTCAAGGAATACCACTAATAGATTTCATGACTACAAGATCTGGAAAGTTCCCACAGGGCACCTAGGCAGATGGAGGTGGGCTGTATATGCTGCCATGCACAACATAATGACAAAGATGGGAGGGAGGAGGGGGAGGGAGAAAAAGAGGAGAAAGAGGGATGGTGAGGGAGAGGGGAAGGAAGAATGGGGAAATAAAAGGGAAATTCGTGTCTTCCAATACTCCAGCGCCACTGGCTATGGAGCTGCAGGGCCTGTTGGATGGAACTTGTTTATATTTTTCTAAACAACTAACTAAAAGAAAAAAGTTAAAGCTTTGAAGGAAAGATCATTCTTCAATTAAAGACACAAGGAGTTACCCATAGCAGAATTACCACAGGAGACATAAGGAGACTGAGGCAAAAAGAAAAAGACTCCAGGTAAAAAAATCTAGTTTTCAACCATATTTTTTTCTGAAGACCCTTGAGGTATCCCAGTCTCCTGGAAATAGGAGCATCCGCTAGTTCAGGGGACTGGGGAGGTCTTACAAGGTTGTGAGTGAGGTGAGAGGGAAGAAAGCCCACACTCTGCAATCAGATCCTGGTGCTGACGCTGAGCTGCTGATCTTGCGTCTTTTCCTTAACCTCTCAGAACCTGTTTCCTTACCCAGAAAAAGAAGGTCATGCCCCCCACTGCACGGGGCTGTGAGAGGACTCTATGAGTCCACCTATTTCTATCACCTAGCTTCCTGCCTGCCTGGGCCACAGAAACTGTTGAATGAAATCGTTAACTCCCTGACCCCCACCCGCACTCTTCATTCCAAAATGCCCAGTATTCGCACTTATCTCTATCCCCAGTTGCTTCCTCTTGTCCAAACCCCTTCCTACAAATGTGTTCACATCTTCTTTTATTCTTTAATATTCCTACTCCTTCAAGTTTCCTCCTCAATTCTTAAAGAGTTACTATGGCCTGAATGTTTGTGTCCCTCCAGAACTCCTATGTTGAAATTCTAATCCCATAATGATAGTATTTGGAGACAGGGCCTTTGGGAAGTAATAAGGTCTAAATGAAATCATAAGGGCAGGGCCTTAGTCTGACATGGTGCTGTGCTTATAAAAGAGGAAGAGACACCGGGGCTCTCTCTCACTTGCTTCCCACCCATCTGTCCTTTAATGCGAGCACCCAGTGTAAGGC
The DNA here is from genome assembly GCF_009761245.1 of Sapajus apella. Taxonomy (NCBI): domain Eukaryota; kingdom Metazoa; phylum Chordata; class Mammalia; order Primates; family Cebidae; genus Sapajus; species Sapajus apella. The sequence continues at coordinate 40,449,374 of NW_022436946.1, forward strand.
AACCATCCACAAGCCAGAAAGAGAGCCCTCACCAGAAAACAACCATGCTGGCCCCCTGATCTCAGACCTCCCGCCTCTAGAACAGGGAGAAAATACATTTCTACCACTTAGTCCATGGTATTTTGTTGTGGCAGCCCTAGCAGACTAATGCAAGAGCAATAAACACACACTCCTTCTAGACTTCTATCAGGCTCTTCTTGCTCCTTTTCTCTGGCAATCCAGCTTTCACTCTGACTTCATTAGCAGAAATGCTCTCAGAGTCAGCAAGACATTTTTGTGGCCTCATTTTCATCCCTACCCTCTGGATTTTCCCTCTACATTCAAATCTATTGGATTCCTCCTTCTTCTTCTAAAAATAATAGCTTTATTGATGTATAATTGACATTCAATAAACAACACATATTTAAATCGTGCAACTGGATAAGCTTCGGCGTATATACTCAACTGTGTAACCATTATCACAATCAGATTATGACCACAGCCATCCTTCCTAATCTACCTCTTCCTTAAGCAACCACTGCTTGGCTTTCTGCAACTATAGATGAGAATGCGTTTCCTAGAATTTAATGGAATCATGCATTAGGGGCTCTTTTTTGTCTTCATATTATTGTGGATATAAATAGTTCATTTCTTTGTATTGCTGAGCAGTACTATTCTGTTGTACAGATATACTACAATGAGTTTACCCGTTCACTTGTTGATGGTCATTTGGGTTCTTTCCAATTCTTGGCTATTATGAATAAAACTGCTATAAACACATTGTGTAAAAATCTTTGTATAGATGTGTGCTTTCATTTCTCTTGGTTAAATACCTAGGAGAAGAATGGCTGGATCACATGGTAAGTATATGCTCCATGTTTTAAGAAACTGTCAAACTGTTTTCCAAGGTGGTTTGACCATTTTGCATTTCCATTAGCAATATGTGAGAGGTCCAGGTCCTCCACAACCTTGCCAACACAGAGATGGTCAGTCTTTTACATTCTAACCATTCTAAAGGGCATGTAGAGGTTTCTCAGTGGGGGGTTAATTTGCATTTTGCTAATTACTTATGGTGTTGAACATCTTTTCATGCTTATCTGTCATTTGTACATCTTTGGTGACTTTTTCTTCTTGAACTGTTCTCTTCCTTTGGCTTTGGTGGCAGTAAACAATTTGTTCTCTCTTTCCTTTCTCACTCCCTTTCCTTTCTTCCCCTTGCACCCTTTCACTGTCTCCATCATTTATTCCTCCTTATGATGTCATCAGCCCTCTTCTTGTTTCACACTTGTAAGAGAAGCAATGTGTGTGTGTGTGTGTATCACAGTATATGGTTTTATAATGAAATCATCACAAAATGGACTTTAGCCAAGTTAAGAGTCATGAACATGTCTGGGAAGATAAAATGACTGAGTTGAATCTTGGGGGCAAAAAAATTAAATGGGAGGGTAGGATGTGGTAAAGTAAGGTTAAAATATTCTCGGAAAATATGAGCAGAAGCAGACAGACATGAAACAGCACAAAATGTTTAGGATACTTCAAATAGAGGGCAAGGGAAGTAGCAGAATAGAGGGCTGGGGTCAGGCAGTGAAGGTCTTGCATGCCTAGCTAAGGAGGTTGAGTTTTGCTCCTTGGTCTACAAGAAGTCACTGAAGGGGTTTAATCAAGGAGGCATAGTTGCTCTGGTCACTGTGTGGAGGATAGATATGGTTGAGGGCAGAGGTAGTGGTGCAAGACATGGAAGGATGGAAGCCACTTTGAAGGCCATTACAGCCACAAAAGTGAGATAATGAGTTTGAACTAAGGCAGTGGGGATGGAGAAGAGGGGCAATATTCAATAAATATATAGAGTATGATATTGGCAAGAGGTAGTGATTGATTGATCTAAGGTAAGAAAGCCAGAGGAGTTAAGGACAATACTCACATTTTAATCCTGTCTGATGGCTGGGTGCAGTGGCTCATGCCTATAATCCCAGTACTTTGGGAGGCCGAGGCAGGTGGATCACCTGAGGTCAGGAGTTTGAGACTAGCCTGGCTGACATGGTGAAACACTGTCTCTACTAAAAATACAAAAATTAGCCAGACATGGTGGCATGCACCTATAAACCTAGCTACTTGGGAGGCTGAGGCAGAAGAATCTGGGAAGTGGAGGTTGGAATAAGCCGAGATTGTGCCATTGCACTCCAGCCTGGGCGACAAGAGTGAAACTCCATCTCAGAAAAAATAAATCCTGTCTGACTACTTAGATGGTGCTACCTTAACCAAGAATAGAAATACGGGCCAGGCACAGTGGCTCATGCCTGTAATCCCAGCAATTTAGGAGGCCAAGGCAGGCAGATCATGAGGTCAAGAGATTGAGATCATCCTGGACAACATGGTGAAACCCCATCTCTACTAAAAATACAAAAAATTAGCTGGATGTGGTGGCACATGCCTGTAGTCTTAGCTACCCGGGAGGCAGAGGTTGCAATGAGCTGGGATCGCACCACTGCACGCCAGCAACTGAGAGACTCCATCTCAAAAAAAAAAAAAAAAAAAAAAAAAAAAAAAAAAAAAAAGTAGAAATATCAGAGAATTAGATGGAAGAAGAATGAGTTGTCTTTTGATGCTGAGTTGGGGTGTTTGTGGGATATCCAAACACTGTCTATGAAGCATTTAGATACTCTAGTCTGGGGCTTGGGAGACAGGTTCCATGAAGAGATGTAGATTTGAAAGTTGACAGTATATTGGAGGTTTTAACCTCAAGAGTCAATGAGATCACTGAGGGAGAATATGAAAGGAGAAAATAGGAGTTCCAAAAAGAGGATCCAGGAAAACACCATCATGTTAGAGATGGGTGGAGAAGAGGTCCCCCAGTCCAGGAAATTCAGAAGAAATAATCAAAGGTGTAGAAGAGATCCAGGAGAAAGTGGAGTCACAGAAGCAGAGGAAGAAGAGTATCAAGGACAAGGAATCCTCCTATTGCCTTAGACATAATATTGAAATTAGGCCAATTAGTAACTCTACAATGGCTTCTAAATGAGAAGAGTCACACGACTCTCACTTGCAATCAAAAGCTAGAAATAATTAAGCTTAGTGAGAAAGACATGTCAAAAGCTGGAATAGGCCAAAAGCTAAGCTTCTTGTGCAAAACAGCCAAGTTGTAAATGCAAAGGAAAAGTTTTTGAAGGAAATTAAAAGTGTTATTCCAATGCATGCAAGAATGATAAGAAAGGAAAGCAGCCAGCCGGGCGTGGTGGCCTCCCTGCACTGTGTGAGGCCAAGGCAGGCAGATCATGAGGTCAGGAGTTTGAGACCAGCCTGACCAACATGGGAAACCTTGTCTCTATTAAAAATACAAAAATTAGCTAGGCATGGTGGTGTGTGCCTGTAATCCCAGTTACTCAGGAGGCTGAGGCACACGAATCACTTGAACCCGGGAGGCAGAGGTTGCAGTGTGCCGAGATCACGCCACTGCACTCCAACCTGGGCAACAGAGTCAGACTCCATAGAAAGAAAGAAAGAAGGAAAGAGAGAGAGAAGGAGGAAGGGAGGGAGGAAGAAAGGAAGGAAAGAAAGGGAAGGAAAGAAGGAAAGAAAGGAAGGAAGGGAGGGAGGGAGGGAGGGAGGGAGGGAGGAAGGAAGGAAGGAAGGAAAGGGAAGGAAAAAAGGAAAGAAGGAAGGAAAGGGAAGGAAAAAAGGAAAGAAGGAAGGAAAGAAAGGAAGGAAGGAAGGGAAGGAAGGAAGAAAGGAAGGGAAGGAGGGAGGGAGGAAGGGAGGCAGGAAGGGAGGGAAGGAGGGAGGGAGGAAGGGAGGGAGGAAGGGAAGGAAAACAGACATATTACTGATATGGAGGAAGTTTTAGTGGTCTAGATGGAAGATCAAACCAGCCACAATATTCCCCTAAGCCAAAGCCTAATCCAGAGCAAGGCCCTAACCTTCTTCAATTCCATGAAGGCTGAGAGAAAAGTCTGAAGCTCGCAGAGAGTAATTTCATGAGGTTTAAAGAAAGAAGCCATCTCCATAACAAAGAAGTGCAAGATGAAGCCGTAAGTGCTGATGGAGAAGCTGGAGAAAGTTATCCAGAAGATCTAGCTAAGATAACTGATAGAGGTGGTACAATAAACAACAGATTTTCAGTGTAGACAAAGCAGTTTTCTAGTGAAAGAACAAGCCATCTGGAAATTTTTTTTTTTTTTTTTTGAGACGGAGTTTCACTCATGTTACCCAGGCTGGAGTGCAATGGTGCAATCTCGGCTCACCGCAACCTCCGCCTCCTGGGTTCAGGCAATTCTCCTGCCTCAGCCTCCTGAGTCGCTGGGATTACAGGCACGCGCCACCATGCCCAGCTAATTTTTTTTTTTGTATTTTTTTTTTTAGTAGAGACGGGGTTTCACCATGTTGACCAGGATAGTCTCGATCTCTTGACCTCGTGATCCACCCACCTCGGCCTCCCAAAGTGCTGGGATTACAGGCTTGAGCCACCGCGCCCGGCCATCTGGAATTTTTATAGCTAGAAAGAAGTCAGTGCTTGGCGTCAAAGCTTCAAAGGACAGGTTGACTCTTTGCTAGAAATTAATGCTACTGATGACCTGGAGTGGAAGCAAATGCTCATTTACCATTCCCCGAATCCTAGGACACTTAAGAATTACGCTAAATCTATTCTGCCTGTGCTCTATAAATGAAATAACAAAGTCTGGATGACAGCGCGTCTCTTTACAACATAGTTTACTGAGCATCTTAAGCCCACTGTTGAGACCTACTGCTCAGAAAAAGATATTCCTTTCAAAACATTACTGTTCACTGACAGTCCCCAAATGTACAAAGAGATTAATGTTTTTCTGCCTGCTAACACAACACCCTTTCCATAGCCCATGGATCAAGCAGCGTGTCTTGTGTCTGTGTACATTGTGAAGTTTCATTATTAGGAAACATATTTTATCAGCCCTTGTGCGCCAACGTCCTTTCTCTCTTCCCCGGCACTGCCTATGGAGGTAGCAGCGATCTCCTCCTCAGCATCATGACCGCCCTTAGACCCCTTGTGAAACCCAAAATCGTCAAAAAGAGAACCAAGAAGTTCATTCAGCACCAGTCAGACCGATATGTCAAAATTAGGCATAACTAGCGGAAACCCAGAGGTATTGACAACAGGGTTCATAGAAGGTTTAAGGGCCAGATCTTGATGCCTAACATTGGTTATGGGAGCAACAAGAAAACAAAGCACATGCTGCCCATTGGCTTCCAGAAGTTCCTGATCCACAACGTCAAGGAGCTGGAAGTGCTGCTGATGTGCAACAAATCTTACTGTGCTGAGATTGCTCACAATGTTTCCTCCAAGAACCGCAAAGCCATCATGGAAAGAGCTGCCCAGCTGGCCATCAGAGTCACCAACCCCAATGCCAGGCTGCGCAGCAAAGAAAATGAGTAGACAGCTTATGTGCAAGTTTTGTGTTTAAATAAAATTGGCATCTTCCTTCCTTGAAAAAAAAAAAAAAAAAGAAACATATTGCGTAAGACTATAACTGCCATAAATAGTAATTAGTCTAATGGAAGCTTGTCCAACCCCATGGCCCATGGGCTGCATGCCGCCCAGGATGACTTTGAATGCAGCCCAACACAAATTCATAAACTTTCGTAAAACATTATGCAGTGGTTTTTTGGTTTTTTTGGGTTTTTTTGAGGTTTCTTTTTAGCTCATTAGCTATCATTAGTGTTAGTGTATTTTATATGTGATCCAAGACAATTCTTCTTATTCCTAATGTGGCCCAGAGAAGTCAAAAGATTGGACACCCCTGTGTAATGGATCTGGGCAAAGTAAACTGAAAAGCTTCTGGAAGATTTATCATTCTAGACGCCATTAAGAACATTCGTGATTCATGAGAGGAGGTCAAACTATGCACATTAACAGGAGTTTGGAAGAAGTTATTTCCAACCCTCATGGAGGACTTTGAGAAGTTCAAGACTTCAGTGGAGGAAGGCACTGCAGATGTGGCAGAAATAGTAAGAGAACTAGAATTAGGAGTGGAGTCTGAAAACGTAACTGAATTGCTGCATTCTTGTGATAACACTTAAACAGATAAGGAAGTTATTTCTTAGGGATGAGCAAAGAAAGAAGGTGGTTTCTTGAGATGGAATCTAATCCTGGTGAAGATGCTATGAACATTGTTGAAATGACAACTAAAGATTTAGAATGTTGCATAAACTCAGTTGATAAAGCAGTGTGGTACAGTTTGAGAGGACTGATTTCAATTTTGAAAAGAGTTTTACTGTAGGTAAAATGCCATCAAACAGTATCACATGCCAAAGAGAAATTTTTCATGAAAGGTAGAGTCAATTAATGTGGCAAACATCAATGTTGTCTTATTTTAAGAAATTACTGTAGCCCCTCAACCCCCAATTTTCAGTAACCACCACCCTAATCAGTCAATAGCCTTCTACTTCAAGGCAAGACCCTGACCAGCAAAAAGATCACAACTCACTGGAGGCTCGGATGATCATTAGCATTATTATTATTATTATTTTTTTAGCAATAATGTATTTTTTCTTTCTTTTTTTTTGTAACTTAGTATTCTTTGGTCTGCAAGTGAATAATATAGTTTTAATTAAGACAAAATGGTATTGCACACTTAATCAGCTACAGTGTAATATGAATAAAACTTTTATATGCGCTCAGAAACCAAAAAATTTGTGTGTGGAACATCTGGAACCAAATCCACAATATCTCCAAGGTATGCCTGTAAATAGAAAGATATCCCCTGCTCATGAATTGAAAGACTTAATATTGTTAAAATGGCAATCCTACTAAAATAAAATAAAGTAGCAATACTACTCAAACTAATCTGTAAGTCTGATGCAATCCCTGTGAAAATTCCAACTGGCTTTTTAAAAATTGCCAGAAATTGACAAGCTGACACTGAAATTCATATGAAAATGCAAGAGCCTCAAAATAGCTAAAACAATCTTAAAAAGCAAAGTTGGAGGGATCATACTTCCTAATTTCAAACTTATTACAAAGCTACGGTAATCCAAACATGGTAGTACTGGCATAAAAACAGGCATTTAGATTAATGGAATAGAATTGAGACCAGTTATAAATTCTTACATTTATGGTTAAGTGATTTTTTTGACAAGGGTTCCAGGACAATTTAATCAGGAAAGATGAGTCTTTTCAACAAATGGTGCTGGGACAACTGAATAGCCACATGAAAAGAATAAAGTTGGACCCCCACCTTCCACTACACAGCACAATTAAGTATAAATGGACCCTAGACCTGAATGTAGGAGCTAAACCATAAAACTCCTAGAAGAAAACATGAGTGTTTTCATGATTTTTGATTAGGCAATGGTTTCTTAAATATGACACCAAAAGAACAAATGATGAAATAATAGATAAATGGTGATCATAGGACAATCCATAGAATATATTTGCAAATCATATACCTTATAAGGGTATTGTAGTCAGGATATAAAAAGAATTCTTACAACTTTTCAATTAAATAACATCAAATTTTATAAAAAGTCAAAGGATTTAAATACACATTTCTCTAAAGAAGACACACAAATGGTCAAGAAAGCAAATGAAAAGATGCTCAAGATCTTAATAAATAGGGCAATCCAAGTCAAAGCCAAAATGAGCTACTACTTTACCCCCACTAGTATAGTTAAAATAAAAAGACAGACAGTAACAAGTGCTGACAAAAATGTGGAGACATTGGAACCCTCATATATTGATGATGAGAATGTAAAAAGCACAGCCACTCTGAAAGACAGTTAGGAAGTTCCTCAAAATATAAAATATAAAGTTATCATATAACCCGAGCAATTTCATTTCTAGGTATATGCCCAAGAAAATTAAAAACATATGTCTTCATAAAAACCTATATATAAATGTTCATAGTGGCATTATTCCTAATGCCAAAAAGTAGAAACAACCCAATATATGTCAACTGATAAATGGATAAACAAAATGTGGTATATCCATATAATGAAATATTATTTAGCAATGAAGAAATGAAGTGCTGATATATGCTATGGCATAGATAAACTTTGAGAACACGATGCTAAGTGAAAAGCCAGACACAAAAGGTCACCTGTTGTATGATTCCATTTACATAAAATATCCAGAATAGGCAAATCTACAGAAACAGAAAATAGATAAGTGGTTGCTAGGGACTGATGGGAAGGAGAAAGGTAATGGGTACAAGGTTTCTTTTGAGAGTGAGTGATAAGAATGTTTTGGAATTAGATAGTGGTGATGGTTGCAAACTCTTGTGAATATACTAACAACCACTGAATTATATAACATGGTGTGTTTTATATGACATGAATTATGTCTCAATAACTAAAAAACAAAAAGAATGCAGAAAAAGTTATCACTGAAAATTAAGAGACCCAGTAAGGATTTGATCATACATTGATTCACAAACAGAAAGAAGAAAAGGAGGGGAAAAGGAAAGTAAGGAAAATAAAAAGATAGGAAAGAGAGAGTGGGGAACAGGGGAGAAAGAAGGGGGAAAAGAGAGAAAGGAAAAAAGGAAGGAAGAAAGGGGCAGCCTGACATTAGCTGGTGGGAGTGGTGACATGCCTCTGGCTTCAGTGTCATGCAGGCTGACCTTGACATTACCAGGACAGCTCCCTTGAGGGGTGTGATAGAAGTGCACCTGCTGGATAGCCACCATCAAAGCATTTTTCTGAGCAGCTTGGCATGCAAGAGTCACCTGCATATTTTCCACTCCTGAATGCAGCAAGAGCTAAAGGAAGAAAATATGAAAAGTATTAGGAATTTCTTGCATAAAGAAGTGAGTTGAGGGTTAAGATCACCAGTTATTCAACATGTAAATATATAAATCAAACTGCCAGATGAGCTGGGTTACTTGCTAATCAGCCATAAGACTGAATCTGGTCTCTCCCTAAGCAGCATTTCATTCCAAGAAGGCAGCTTCCAGGCCTGATTTGCTCTGTAGCTGGACACCATTAGGTTTCTCCAATGGTCAGGAAAAGATGAATAGGCTCTGATGAACTAGCAAACATGTGCTCAGTGGCAGGCTCCTGTAAGCCAAGATTAGATCAACGTTTTAAAAATACACATATGGAGGCAAAGAAATCCAAATGGCAGATGAAAAAATAGCACCAGGTTTAGAAAGACCAGATAAAAGCTTCAATAACAAGTGTATATTTTAAAAACCTTATGCAAAGATTGTTCACTACATGTGAACTTCTTTTTTAGTATCTAACAGAAGTTATTATAAGTGGCATTGCAGTCTCTATGGTTCAAACCAGGCTAATGTGCACATCAAATAAGGCAAGGCCATCACTATGGTTTGAATGTGTCCCCTAAAAGTTCATGTGTTGGGAGGTGATTGGGTCATGAGATTAGAGCCCTCTTGATGGATTAATGCCATGATCGTGGGAGTGGATTTTTTCTCAAGATAGCAGGATATTATAAAAGCAAGCTTGGCTTGCCCTTGCAGTCTCTGTCGCATGTAATCACTTGACCTACTGCTTTTCTGCCATGTTATGATGCAGTGCAAAAGCCCTCACCCAGAAGCTGCCACCATGCCCTTGGACTTCCCAGATACCAGAATCATGGGTCAAATAAACTTCTTTCCTTTATAAATTACCCAGTCTCAGGTATTTTGTTACTGAAAGAGAAAATGGACTAAGTAAGCTTTATTATTATTTATGAAACTGGAAGCTTTTCTTACATATGTAAGCTAAATTTATATAAAGTATTATGTCCCCTTAAAGAAATATGTGAACAAATTGCTTTATTTTACTTTCATTTGCTTTTTAAAAAACAAATAATTTACCTTAAGAATGGCTTCCTTTGTGTAAAAACTAAATTTGCCAATTTGGTTATCATCCACCTCAAAGATGGCTAAGACAAGAGCAGCAGGAGAATATCTGCAACGAAAAATATGAAGTTTTATGTGATATCCAACTGATTAAGAGACAAATGAACAGGATGTCATGTAATCAGACCTGAAATGTCAGTAATAGCAAATGCAAATTTTATACAAGACTTAATATTTCCACTGAAAGCTATTAGGGCTCTGTGATCTTTTCTGTCCTCTTTGGACTTGATCTCACTGCAGTTTGATTATGGTGACCACCCCAAAGTGTTGGAAATTATTTTTTCTTTATCACCATTACACTATTCTCTCTCGTTTTTCCTCATCTTCTTTTTGTTTAAAAAGCAAAATGTTTTTATTTATTTGAAGTACATATATAGTTAACTGGGCATCAAAGGTGTGCCAAGTGCATTTTTTTTGGTTGGGGGGGAGTCAAAATCTTACTCTGTCATCCAGGCTGAAGGGCACTGGTACAATCATAGCTCACTGCAGCCTTGAACTCCTGAGCTCAAGCAATCCTCCCACCTCAGCCTCCTGAGTAGCTGGGACTACAGACATGCACCACCACACCTGGCTCCTCTCACCTACTTGACCACACCTGTTCCAGATTCCTCACTGACTCACTCCTTTGAACGCCCCCTAAATGTTGTCCAATTCTCTCTCTCCCCTATGGTTCCAACAGCTATCTAAATATTCTTTGCAGCCATGTTTCCACCTTGAGACTCAGTACTTTGTCCATAACTATGAGACTCTGTCAAGTAATTTAATATCTACCAATCTTTCTTCATCTGTAAAGGGAGTGTCACCTGTCTCATAGGGTTATGGCAAATATTAAGAGGGATAATATGCATGAATGTGCTTTTAACAATGAAAGTCACTATACTCATATTTGATACAGTTGACCTTTCACATCTATGGGTTCTGCATCCATGGATTCAACAAATTGCAAATAAAAATATTTGAAAAAATAAAACAATAAAAAGTAACAATACAAAAATAAAAATGATATAAAAATATAACAACTATTTACATAGCATTTAAATTGTATTAGATACAATTATAAGTAATCTAAAGATGATTTAAAGCTTAAGGGAGGGAGTGCATAGGTTATATGCAAATACTATGCCATTTTATATAAGCAACTTGTGCATCCTTGGATTTTGGTAACCAAAAGGATTTTGGAACTGATCCCCCACAGACACTAAGGGATCACTATATATGTTGTTGTTATAACGGTACTCCAAAGTGGCAACTTTAAGGAATTAACATACATAAAATAAATACAAACTCAATACACAAGTTCTTTGGATGCGTAAGCCTTCCCCGGGTAGTGTAGAAGGCTCCCTTATCTTGTGGCATCTCTAGGTCATCACCAGGAGGACCAATCAGACCACAGAGCATTGGCCAAGCCACAGGGTATTCGGGCAGTTTGTGCTGATTGGTGGATTTTGACTGAACAAAAATGTGGTGCCCTATTTTCACAGCAATCTAAAACACCAACCAAGGAGGGCCTTAAAGAACCAGAGGATAGCTTGGCTCCAGATGTTTGGGTTTTTTTTGTTTTTTCCCACATGGGGATCTGGCATCACCCAAGGCCTGATCATACTTCCTGCCTTGGCTTCTGTGAATATCTCTGTATCCTTACAGTAAATTCTGTTTTTGGTTTAGCTAGTGTGACAGGATAGAGCAGGGGGAGGTTTTGCCCCCAGGAGATACTTGGCAATGTCTGGGGACATCTTTGATTGTAGAACAGTGTGTGTGGGTGGGGTACTTGGATACTACTGGCATCTAGACGGTAGAAGTCAGGACTGTTGCTAATCAATCTAAGAAACACAGGACAGTCCCCCCACAACAAAGATTTCTTCAGCCCAAAAGTTTGGCAGTGCTAAGATTTGAGAAATCCTGCGATCTTGTACTCTATCATCCTAATCCCCTCATTCCCCTCCTGTTCTGAGAAGTCATTTAGGATACTAACACGAGTTCTAATTTGAGCAGGGATCTGCATTAGCAAAACACAGGGACCAGTTGCCTCCTTGGAGTCACCTTTTTCTTCCTTGGCATGGAACCAGTACCAGGAATCTCCAGGGATAAAGCTGGGACCCTGAGGGGGGAAGAGCAGATAGCAGAGAAGGAAAGAAGAGGGAAACAGAAGTTTCTCCTCCCCACCCATCAAAGGTTGATTGTAAGAGGAAAAAAGAAAGATTCCTTCCCCTGACTGAGTAGACTCATGAGCTATTTCTAGTAAGGGTGTTTTCTTTCAAGCAATGGGTTGAACCTACGGGGTATGAGAGAGAATTTTCATTGGTTTGTGTTGGCTTCTGTCACAAGCTAACAAAGACGGCTGCCTGAGATATTGCCGGCATGTTATATTTGTAGCTTGTGTTATCCTTTCAAGAAACAGCTGCTCTGAAAACTTAAGTGACATCTTCCTGGTCTGAAGGAAAGTGAGAGATGAGCCCTGGGCTTCTGAACCATGGCTCTCACCCCATCAGACCCACCCTGACACCCTTTTCTACCTGCAAGCAACATACCCTACCTGCGAAGCGGCTGAGCCTGTGATTTCATCTCATCTGAGTTCTCGGACAAGCTGTTTCCTTCATTTCTCAGTTACTTGGTGTTTTTAAATGCAATTGTCCCCCTTAAGTGAGATCTTACTTTTCCCTCTTATTAAAAAAAGAAAGAAGAAAAAAACTGGCATCATGGCAGATAGAATATAAGAGAGAACTTAGAAATGTGATTGATCTTGCCTGTCGAATGGTGACAGAAATTATTTTTCACTGGCTATTGACTCAGCCATGACGTTATTTCCACCTCAACCCTCTCAAAGCTCACCTGTCTACTAGCAGAGAGGTTATAAAGACAGGAGGTGGCTGGTCCACCTTGTCCTTGTGTGATGCAAATTCAAAGTGAACAGGCCTCAGATACAAATGGAACTCTTCAAAACTCATCTCCCATGCCAATTCTTTATACAGTCTAAAAGAAAAAAAAAAGAGCCAAGGATGTATGTTAGCGTTTTCCCCTAAAAAGAAAATGAGTAATAAAACCAAGACACCTGAACAAGAACCAAAGTAAAAGTCCAACAACAGCCCAGGTCTATGTGAAGTGAGTCACAGAGGTCTTCTGTTCTGCACTTGCTGTGACAGTTACAGACGGGAGGAGGCAGTGAAGTAGGAGATGTGCTTGGGTGTTTACTCACCTCTCATTTTCCGCAAGCTGACTTCTGTCCCCAGAGCCCTCACAAGGTCACCAGTGTTGCTGAAACGCAACATTCACCATCTTCTCTCAGAGCTCCTCACAGTTGGCGTCAAGGGTCGTCTTTTCTCTCGCGGATCCAGAACCTCCACGTTCCTGCCTCATGATCACTCTCAGCCTTCACTGGCTTCTCCTCTTGATTATCTTCAAATGCTGGTGTTTCCTGAGGTTCTGAACCTGGTTCTCTTCTCATCTACCACAGCCCCTTACCTGGCGAGGGGAGACTCTTCAGCTCCACACCCTAAGGCCACTCCTTCATGTAACAAACTGTGACCCTGGTCTGTGTCCTGACTTAACTCTGAGCTGCAGTCCCAGGTCTGTGCGGCTCGCACATGACTCTAGTTAGTTGTTCCTTTGGCATCTCAACCCTACGTGTTTACAATGCTTTCCTCCTTCCTTAACACTCTCTTCCTCCTCCTCCTCCTCCTCTTCTTCTTCCTCTCCTCTTCCTGCTTCTTCTGCTTCTTTTTTTCTTCTTCCTTCTTCCTTCTTCTTCTTCCCCCTCCTACTTCTTCTATTTTTAGAGATAGGGGTCTTGCTTCATTGCCCAGGCTGGAGTGCAGTGGTGTAGTCATAGCTCACTGCAGTCTCAAACTCCTGGGCTCAAGCAATCCTCCATCCTCAGCTTCCCAAGTAGCTGGGACAGGCATGCACCACCAGGCCCAACTGATTTTTTTAAAAAAATTTGTAGAAATGGGGTCTTGCTGTGTTGCCCATGCTGGTGTCAAATGCCTGGCCTCTGGTGATCCTCCCATCTTGGCATTCCAAGGTGCTGTGATTACAGGCCTGAGCCACTGGGGCATGTCCCCCAGCATCCCACTCCTAAGGCATTTCTCCATCTTGAGAAGTTGGCACATGAAGGCTGAGTTCTTGGCACGTGTATTAGTTCTCTAGGGTTGGTGTAACAAAGTACTCCAGAAACACACAAAATATTAAACAACAGAAATTTATCGTCTCACAGTTCTAGAGGAGAGAAGTCTGAAATCAAGGCGTGGACAGGATTGGTTCCTCCTGAGGGCCCTCAGGAAAGGATCTGGTCCTGGTATCTCTCCTTGGCTCGCCGATGGCCGTCTTCTCCCTGTGCCTTCACATGGTTTCCCTCTGCGTGTGTCTGTGTCCAAATTTCCTCTTCTTCTTCTTTTTTTTTTTTCAAGACAGAGTTTCACTCTTGTTGCCCAGGCTGGATTACAATGGCGCGATCTTGGCTTATGGCAACTTCCGCCTCCTGGGTTCAAGCAATTCTCCTGCCTCGTCCTCCTGAGTAGCTGGGATTACAGGCATGCACCACCACCTCCAGCTAATTTTGTATTTTTAGTAGAGATGGGGTTTCTCCATGTTGGTCATGCTGGTCTGGAACTCCTGACCTCAGGTGATCTGCCTGCCTCTGCCTCCCAAAGTACTGGGATTGGATGTGTGAGCCACCATGCCCGGCCCCAAATTTCCTCTTCTTATAAGACACCAGTCATATTGGATTAAGGCCCACTCTAATAACTTCTGTTTAACTCTATTACCTCCGTAAAGACCTATCTCCAAGTAAAACCACATTCAGAGGTACTGGGAATCAGGCCTCAAACTTATGAATTTTGGGGGGACATAATTCAACCCATAGCAGCCCCTCTTCTATGAAGCTTTCCCTGGCCACTTAAGAAGAATGAAATATTCTCTTTTGTGTACTTTCCTAGTATTTTGTACCTATCAGTAGAATATCATTGTTACCATGTATCATGGGCAATTTTTACATTATGAGCTTCCTGCCACCATGAGTCATAAATTATGGAGCAAGGTTAATAATATCTTAACTAATAGTTTAAATTCTGCCTTCACTACTTTCTAGTTATATGCTCTTAGGCAAATTAACTTTTCTGAGCCTCTATTTTTTTTTTTCCATATCCAATTCCTAGAGACTGAGCCTCTATTTCCTTGCTGATAAAATGTTTGTAATCTACATCATAAGGATATTCCAAGAATTAAATGAAGTGATACACATGAAGTCCTCAGTAAAGACCCAGGCCACAGCAGGCCCTTGATAACGGTTGGTGGTAGATGGCTGGACCCTCTACGTCTACAGGGCCTTTTGTGGGGACCAGAACATAACAGCACTCACACATGTTTACAACAAACCCTCTAGCTACATATTTTTCCTGCTTGTAGAACACGTCCACTTGATGTCTTACCGTCACCTCACCCTCATATCTGAAATGTAAATCACTCATGTCTCTCTCTTACCTGCTGAGCCCTCCGTACCTCTGTCTGACCTGGATGCTGTCAGTGACTCATCTCTCTTCCATCTCTAGGCTCTTTCTAGTCAACTTCATTACATTCAGGAGCAAATTCAACCAGTATTCCCTGAGTGCCTGGAGTGGCTCAGGCCCCATACCAGGTAATGGGATGTCACAGTAAAGAATGTGGATAGGGCTTTTGCATTTGGGGAGCTAGCATGCAGAAAAGTCAATAAACCAATATTAAGCAATGAATTAAAAGGAAATATGCTGAATGAATGGGAAACTTAAGTGCCAGTAGGAGGGCTTAGCCTAGTTGAGTGATCAGAGAGGCATTTGGTGAGGCATGGAAAAAGAGAAGGAACAAGGGAACAAGGTGATCATGTTAGCCATTTAGAAAACTCACTCTGGCTGCTCTGGGAGCAGAGAGAGGGCAGCCTTGTAGGCAGGGAGTCTCATGGCCTCTTTCCCCCCATGTTTTGCTGCAAACTGTATATTGTGCCTGGGTCCTCTGACCCCCACTGACCGAGCTAAGTGTGCACTCTCCAGGCTCATTTCTATTAGCCAGTCGCAGAGGGTCAAGAGCTTGAGAAGCTTGGAAAACATCTCCAAGAGCAGCACATGAGAGTCTTGGCCTTGTTTCTCTCCTTTGTCTGCTGCAGAGTTGAGTGCCAACAGGCCTATCTCCCCCATGAGAAAGGCATCTCACGTAACTTTAGCTGAAAACAGCTGGAAGAAAACAAAATATCCTTTAACACATAGAAGAAGAAATTTCACATTTAAAAAAATATACTGCCAGTGGCACAAACTCTGGATCCAGATTTCCTAGGCTCAAGTCCTAACTTTGCAACTTAGAAGCTGTGAGATTTTGGCAATGCACTCAATTTTGCTGTCTCTCAATTTTCTCATCTATAAAGTGGTGATAAGGATAATAACAGTCCTTATTGTAGGAAAATAGATGCTAACTTCCTAATAGGGCTCTTGAGAGGGTTAAATGGGTTTATATATGCAAAACTATCTGCTGTTATCATTATTATAAATGTCATGAGTCTAAATAAACAAATCCCTAGATATTCACTATGGGGATACTTGTCTATGCTAAAGACAAGCTAAATAGGAATAGAAGTCCCTGATTTTAAAAAGTATTTTGGTGGCCAGTAACAATTTTTTTATAAACCTCTCTAATGACAGTTTCAAAATTATGAAGCATTTTTACATCTATTAACTCATTTTTATTTTCACAAGATCCCCATGAAGTAGGCGTCACAGATATCATTATTCCCCTTTGTCAGTGAGGGATCTGAAGCTACATGAAACTGTCCAAGGTCACACAGCCATACCAAGAGTAAACCTGGGCTTCCTAACTCCAAGTTCAGCTATTTTACAGTACACCAAACTGCCTTTCCAGCATTCCTTCACTCAGAGACGGCCCTGGGTGATTTGTGAAGTAACCACATTGTCCTTTAATACCCTCCTGCCTTGGTGGGTACCTCTGCTCTAACATCTTTGCTGCCTTCTAATATACCACTCCCAGCAACCACCCAGTCTGCGACCCCCATCTGCCTCTCTGGTTTGGCTCCCCAGGATACATTGGCTCCTTTATCTATCCATTTATCCACTAAAGGACTGGGCTACTCAAAGGTGCAATTTCTAGGCTCTCAACGTTTTGCAAAGTGGTAACACAGAGACCTATTAAATAAATTCCTGCATGTCTTGTGAGAGCATTTTCTGACCTAATATAACATATTAGTCAGAATATTTATCACTTGTAGGTCCAAATTTGAAGAGATTTCAAAAATAATAAAACTGTGTGGCAGCAATGGGAGACTAGACAGGTATCCCAGATAGTCACTGTAATTTATAAAAGAATTTCAAGGCTGGGTGCGGTGGCTCAGGCCTGTAATCCCAGTACTTTGGGAGGCTGAGGCGGGTAGATCACGAGGTTAGGAATTCAAGACCAGCCCGGCCAACATGGTGAAACCCTGTCTCTACTAAAAATACAAAAATTAGCTGGGCATGTTGGTGCATGCCTGTAATCTCAGCTACTTGGGAGGCTGAGGCAGGAGAATTACTTGAACTGGGACCTGGGAGGTGGAGGTTGCAGCGAGCCAAGATCGCACCACTGCACTCCAGCCTGGGATACAGGGTGAAACTCCATCTCAGAAAAAAAAAAAAGAATTTCGAATACATCTTTTAAATGTGGTATCATAAGACAATGTGAAAAGAATCCTCAATTGGTGGTAGTAGAATAAATAGCTAGTAATTTAAGAAAAAAAATTTTGACTCATACCTCACATACGACACATAGATGCATGCATACATACACACTCTCTCTCTCTCTTTTCTCTCTCTCCAGTGAAATATTAAAAGAGTTAAATATTTTTATTATTATTTATTTATTTTTATTTATTTATGTATTTATTTTGAAATGGAGTCTTGCTCTGTCACCAGGCTAGAGTGCAGTGGTGTGATCTCAGCTCACTGTAACCTCTGCCTTCTAGGTTCAAGTGATTCTCCTGCCTCGGCCTCCCAAGTAGCTGCAATTACAGGCACCCGCCACCATGCCTGGCTAATTTTGTGTTTTTAGTAGAGATGGGGTTTCACCATGTTGGCCAGGCTGGTCTCACAACTCCTGGCTTCAAGTGATCCGCCCGCCTCAGCCTCCGAAAGTGCTGGGATTACACGCACAAGCCACCACACCCAACCAGAGTTAAGTATTTTAAAAATAAAACCAAGCACTTAAAAATCAGAATAAAATAAGACAAATAGGAAACATCTGGAGGAAGATTTTTTTTTTCTGAATTTAGGATAAAAGAAATCATAAAGAAAATGATTGATAGATTTGACTGTATGAAAATAAATTTATGTTTAAAAAAATGGAAAGACAAATGGAGAGGCTGGGCACAGTGGCTCCTGCCTATAATCTCAGCACTTTGGGGGGCCAAGGTGGGTAGATCGCTTAAGCCCAGGAGTTGGAGACCAGCCTGGACAACATGGTGAAACCTCCTCCCTACTAAAAATACACAAAAATTAGCTGGGCATGATGGTGTGCACCTAGAGTCCCAGCTACTTGGGAGGCTGAGGTAGGTGAATAGCTTGAGCTCGGGAAACTGAAATTGCAGTGAGCTGTGATCATGTCATTGCACTCCATCTTGGGCAACAGAGCAAGACTCTGTCTCAAAAAAAAAAAAAAAAAAAAAGGTGGAGGGACAAATGTGGAAATATTTGCAGAAAATCATAGACAAAAAGAAAGATTAAGGTTCTTATTTAAGACAAGCTCATGTAAGTAGATAGGACTAACGTTAGGATTCCAACAGATAAATAAATAAAGGAAAAGAATAAAATTCACAAAAAGTATAATTAGTAACAAAACATTTGAAAGACTATTTAAGCTCAATAAAAAGCAAGAAAATGCAAATTAACAGCACAATATCACCTTTTATGTATGCGTGTATATTAGCACATACATTGCATGCTTTTGCCTAATACTACACAGCATAGCAGAACTGGTACTCTTAGAATATGTGCGTGCCATTATAAATTGGCACAGCTCTTTGGAAAGCAATCTGCCAATATGTATCCAAATATTTAAATTTTATTTTAGTAATTCTGCTTTCAAGAACCTATCAAAAGGAATCAATTTGAAATATGAAAAAATCTGTAAGTAAAAAGACATATCTTTTAGAATTTTTCATAATAATGAAAAATTAGAAACCACTTGAATTTCCATCAGTAGGGAAATGACTAGAGAGGTTTTTATTCATCAGATATGGGAATTATGTAGTCATAAAGGTAAGTCTAAAGACTAGGTAGCCTTATTTAAAAATATGTAGTATAATGTTAACTGAGAAAAGGAAGAAATAACAATGGACAAAAAATATGATTATAGCTATGTCAAACACATATATTAAGAATACTTAAATTCAGATAAATCATGATATGAATGCATTTGATTGGTGATGTTTAAATTAAATTTTGTTCTTTCTGCTTTTGCTAAAATTATCTGTAATTTTATATTATTTTGGTCACTGTAAAATAAAATCAATTTTTACTTTAGGCAGGAAGGGATAGGAGGCCAAGGCAGACCTATGGAGCAGACATTTTTAGCAGTGGGGGGGCCTTGAAAGTTTCTTTGTCATACAGCAAGTACTCACACAGAACGAGGTCAAATTGGAAACCCAGGCTCAACCTCGACAGCCTTAACAGAAAAAGAAAAGTATTAAAATTCAACGACAAACACCATGTAAATTATTAACCCACAATTTGAACCATGGAGCAGTGGCGCTGAAAGGGGCTTCAGAGATCATCAAGCTCACCTCCACCTACCTCCCCTGCCAAGTACACAAACATAATTTTACAAAAAAGGAAAGTGAGGTCAGAGAGGCTAAGAGTCATGCTCAGAGTCACACAGCAACTTAAGTAGAACTGAACTTGAATTCAGATCCCTGACTCCTCACTCAACGCTTTCTGTTTTCTATCAGATCTTGACAAAAAGAACACATTTAGGAAGTGTCTTAGTGAAAAGAAAATATATAATTTTTAATTAAAAAGTATTTGTTAAAATATAAATAATAAACCAGAAAACATTTCCCACATACCCATGTATATCACCCTTTTAATTTTAATTGTAGCAGCATCTTTATAAATGAGAAACATTGACCCCATCCTCCCAAAAATCACATAAAAATGTTGGCAAGGCCTATGACTGAGCTCCGTCTCTAGCCAAATAATGGAGGAATAGAGCCAGACAGAAAAACAAAGCTAAATAGTAACATCTGGAAAAAAACATTCTCCTTGCCAAGGATCCAACTACCCCCTTCAGAAAGAACTTACATCTTTCTGGAGCTGTGCACTGTACCAGGCCTCAGGCTTGGCTGGGGTGAGCCACAGGTCCAGGGCCAGCTGCAGGACATGTCGCTCCAGGGAGGCAAGGCCACTGGCTGATGCAGGTTTGCAGGTATGGCAGACCTCTTGGAGGAGATGCTCTAGGGCTCTGGGGATAAGCACTGCCAGGCTGAGGGAAGGGTGGAATTCCAGCAGATAAAGCTTTTTCAAAGCCGGGCTTGAAGAAAAGAACAACGAATGACAATTTTACACAACAAACTTAATCTGTTTCTGAAGATATTCGAATTTTATATATTTATTTATTTATTTTTGAGGCAGAGTCTCACTCTCTCGCCAGGCTGGAGTACAGTGGTGCAGTCTCAGCTCACTGAAACCTCCGACTCCCTAGTTCAAGCGATTCTCCTGCCTCCCAAGTAGCTGGGGTTACAGGCACGTGCCACCATGCCCAGCTAATTTTTGTATTTTTAGTAGAGACGAGGTTTCATCATGTTGGCAAGGATGGTCTTGATCTCCTGACTTCATGATCCACCCACCTCAGCCTCCCAAAGTGCTGGGATTACAGGCATAAGCCACCGCACCCGGCCTGAATTTTGTATTTTTAAAGACCAATAAAACACCTCCTATATGTCCCGTGCATTATAAAAAACTGAGAACTCAGAGAGACCTCACAGTGCAGGAACCTGCTGGGTTGCATGACATGTTCTTTGCTTTAATGTGAACCTTTAAAAACAGAAAGACATAGGTGTATTTTCCAGAAGCTCAATAAGAATAACACTGTATAGCAAAACTGTCAATATTTCAGTAGTCAATATTTAGTCAAATATATGAAAACAAAATAGCTCAAAAGTGACTACATAAAAAACAAATAATTTCCATGGTTATTAATTTCAATTTTGCATCTGAATCATTATCCTTTAAAGGATCTTTAATCTTTATCCTTTAAAGGATAAAGATTCCCAAAATGTGAATGGACAATTTTTAAATTCTGTACATAACTGCTGGAATCATTCAAATTGACTGTAAGCGTGTTATATTTCATAAATGGTTGAGGCCAGAAGCAAAAAATAGTAAAAATAAAGCTCTTCAGTGGGTTATTTCTTTAGAAATAAAGAGTACAGCACAAGTCAAGGGTCCCTCTATACCCACACAGAACTGAAGGACATGACATTTCCCTTTACACTGATGTAAATGGGATCCTTCTTAGTCCTGAATCTTTAAGAAAAAAAAATCCCAAAGTCTGGAAAGGAATCTCATCAAGAATATAATACTTGCTTTTGAGACTATTCTGGCAGTTTTAGTGTCCATATAACACTAGCCTGTTCTGCCAAAAACCATTTCCTGAACAGTAGATGTTTGCCATAGCAAGCTGCACACACACAGCTGGTGTCAAGTTTATTACAGAGAAGAAGTCAGTCCTGTGGAAGACCTATGGAGAAAATGGGGAGTTTTGAGCCCGGGGCTCTTTCTCAAGAAATGAGAATCTCAGCTATTTGCTCCCAGGACACCCTGCCTGTCCTGAAGACAATACCATAACCCATTACGGCAATTTCTTACATAAAGTCTGCCTTTACTGCTGGACTGTATACCTCACAGGAACACAAAACCATGCCTGTGTTATTCACATCTGTGTGCTGAACAAATATTTGTTGGATGTTGAAAGGAAGTAGACAATTTCTCCACCCATTTGGAGGCAATTAAGAGATTGTGATCTAGAGCCACACAGATCAACCTGGGGCTTGTCACCTGCTTCCCAGTTTCCTCTACCCTCAAAGGTTACAAGGGAATGAGCGAAATGGTTATGCTGCCTATCTAGGGGGTGACAAAGTGTGTACCCTCTCTGAGTGACCACAATAAATTTAATTCTGTTCCTTAAATTGAACTCCTTGTGAGAGTCACAAGGCAAATCTGCAGAAACCTCTTTAGTGACACATAAAGAAATTCCTTTTTGAGAAACTTTTAAGCACATCCAAGTTTTATATATGTGGGCTCCTGTGGTACATCTGGGTAAATCCTCACAGCATTTCAAGAGCAACTGCTTTTCCCCCAGGCCTTTTTAAGACAATGGTGATTCTCTGCCCAGTGGCATATGTTTACATTCTAGCCTCCATTCTTTATTACTCACAAAGAAAACAGATATTCAACATACAAGGGAATCCCTCTTTCATGGCCTTTATACCTACTTCCCTCACCTCCTCCAAGCACTTGAGAAGTGCTTTATAGAGTAGTACTGAGATTTAACACTATATCCTTAATTAATCTAGAAGATTACATGTAAAATATCTAAAGACAACATCAACTTACTGGCTATGGTTGATGGAAATAAGTTGTTTGCAAACTATATTAAGGGGAAGTACAAAGGTATTGCTCTTGTCCAGATGATCCTCTCGCCAAAGCCTCTGGACATACTCCCTCTGACGCTCTATCTAAAAATGTAGCATAAACATTAAAATTGAGAAGTTAAACTTTCCCATGGACATGAGTTATGTGCCTTGACATGAGAAGGATTTTGTCCCTTCATGTCTCTTCATCATTTGACTAATTTTCATCCAGACATTGTTTTGAAGATTCCTTCGCCATGAGACATGCTGATCTCTCAGTCTGAGCCAGACAGCTAAGGGAAATAAAGGCAACTGACTTCAGACAATTTTAAGAAGTAAAAGAGGAATCTTTCTGTTAAATAATTGACTACATGGAAAAAATTTCAACCAGGTGGCAACAATCCTTTGTCTCTTGCTTGCTTCAAGCCATTAGCTTTTCCCTAGAGGAAATACAATATGATGATTTCTTTCAGAGTCCTAAAAATAAATCACACTTTAAAAAAATAATACATTAATGTCAAAAAGATGTATCATTAGTAGTTCTTTCACTACGAATAAACTTTGCGATCTAATGAAAACTAAGGTCATCAATTCCTTGTGAACTATTAACTCTAATTAGGGGTGGAAACCTCTCTTTAAGACCATAATTATACTGGGATTTCAACAATGCGAATGAGCTTACTAATAAGTATGCTGTACATGCTGGCCTAGAAAACACAGATTCCAGATCTGCAATGGAAGGAAAACACGATTTTCATTTCTGGCTGGTGTTTTCCATCCTCTTCTTGCATGTAGTATTTTAAAACCCAACTATTCTCACATGCTGGTTGAGGATGCCTCTCACTAACTGCAGGCGAAGCCTCAGGCAGATGAATTCCTCCCAGTAGGCCTTAATGAAATAGGTGTAGCTGAGATCAAGCCTCAGGCACCGGTGCATGATGTCCATCATCACTTGTACTAAGGTGAAACTCTCCTCAGTGTCTAACGTGTGCTGGTAGGCTTCAAAGTAACTGTCAAGAAGCTGCAAATAAGGTTGGTAGTCAGGGATCAGCAGAGGCAGCCCTGGGGCCCAGCAAAGAGAGGGAAGGCCCCACCATACTGTGGGCAGATGTAGTACCAATACAATGCAGCGCAGCTGGTAAACCTGCAGACAGAGTTAGAGAGGGCAAGGGAAAGAACACATGCTTTGGAGCCAGAAGAACTGGACTTGAGTTTGAGTTCCTGCTTCCATCCCCTCTTGCTCTGGTCTCCACAAATAAAAAGGGGGTTTTGTGATTATAATATATAATAACTATTAATTCCAATGAGACAACACATTCAGATGCTTAGTCAAATGTATTTATCTCCAACACCTTTCTCCAAAACTCATTCTCTTTCTTCCATTTTACTCCATCACCAAAGCTAGGTAGATGGCCGCCTGACTTCTAGTCTCAGCTCTGTTTCTAACTCCTCCTCTTTAATAGTTTGCTCACATTTCACCTACGCAAAAATGACATGGGTGGTAGAATGGAAGGCTGAGGGTAAATGTGCTTCCTATATTCAAAGTGATTTATCCCTGAACTCCTTTAGGATGGGCCTTGTAAACAGAACTCTCCGAGACATCAAGTGTGCAAAACCCCAGTGGAGCATCTATTTTAGTGGGGTTCGAAAGTCTTTTCTTTTTTCTTTCTTTTTTTTTTTTTTTTTGAGACGGAGTCTTGCTCTGTCGTCAGGCTGGAGTGCAATGGTGCCATCTTGGCTTACTGCAAGTTCTGCCTCCCAGGTTCAAGTGAGTCCCCAGCCTCCCAAGTAGCTGTGACTACAGGCATACGCCACCACGCCCAGCTAAGATTTTGTATTTTAGTAGAGATTGGGTTTCACCATATTGGCCAGGATGGTTTCAATCTCCTGACCTCAGGAACCGCCCACCTCTGCTGCCCAAAGTGCTGGGATTACAGGAGTGAGCCACCGCACCCAGCCAAGTCTTTTCTAAAAACCCAGAAAAGCTTCCAGATACTAACTGCTCAAGAGGGTTCTTAGTGTAGGAATTCAGAGAGATGCCTCTTGATCTTGCTTTTACATTTGTCTGTGAGCTTAAAGAATTTCTGTTCTGTGTGTAAATTCTATTTGTGCGTGATTAGCCATGATGCTAATCAGGAAAAGCTCTTCAGAGATCACTGGGTTGGAATTTCCAACTGGGACCCTAGGGCAAGATAAGTAGCTCTAATGTGTACAGTACATAATAAATCCCTTCTCCTGTTAATCTGTCTTTTGTCAGTTTCATTTTCAGGGCCCAAGCACTGAATCTAAGAAGGCAGAGAAAAAAGTTTTTCCTCTTCTACACAAAAGAGTTGAGCCCTTGAGAATGAATAACACACTAAGAATCAAATACTACTTTATTAAGAGATACTTTATTATGGAGGCCCAATGCTAAGTGTCAAGGAGGAAGAGCCTGGAGCACTTTCTTTAGCACCTGGTTTTGTAGGATGCCCTTTGGGAAACATGGGTCTAAGAAACCTTGGATAAACCTTAGTATGAAAAGGAAAACACCAAAGGAAGCTAAAAGCTCAGGTCACAGAGACGCTCCATAAGTTAGAAACTCACACATCAAGAGGGCAAAGTGAGGGAAGTTGGAGACCATCTTGCCTTAAAATGAGCCCCAGGGAAAATGAAGCCAGCTGGGTGATCTCAGTTACCTTCATTCACCAACCTCCGCTCTATAACACTCAATTATTACACAGCAGAAGACAACACAGAAATGAAGGAAGAATGACTGGATGGGGTAAGAAGCTTGTCCCTCAGTAGCCCCATGTGAAGATTAGGAAATAAACAATTACTTCCCTAACTCATTCTGGACTCACTTGAACCTTTTTACTGGGCCAGGGCAATCCCAGGAGCTGGTTTATCGTGTTTATACTTCCTTGACCTGTTTTTGTACAAAGAGTCCAATTGTTTGGTTATTTAGAAGGGGGAGTGTGTGGGGAATTGGGAGTGGGGGAAGGGTTCTTGATGGTGATTCCAACCTGATGATACCAGACTACAGAAGCCCACGCTAAATTTCCATTTTATTGTTGTTCATAGGGCTGTCAGACTTAGCAAATAAAAATATTGAACCTTTAGTCAAATTTGAATCTCAGATAAATAAATGCTTTTTTAGTATAAGCATGTCCAAAATATTGCACTAATTTATCTGGTAAACTTAGCTGTGGAGAAGGAAACTGTGGCTCTCTTTTTAAATTGATGAATCTTCTCCCAGCTTTGTGCTCAACCTCGAGAGTGTCTCAAACCATTGCATAATTTTATTATGGATTCTTTCCCAACAGGGGTGGGGCCATGATCTTTTTGCCTCATGGGTTCTATTTACCATCTGTGTGCTAACTGGCCCATTTCCATTTCAGCTCTGAGCTGGTATTTGTCTAGGACGTCTTCCCAGTCTGTCAAATGTCACCTGTGTGTGTCAAGGGCCAACTCTCAGGCAAGATAATATGTGGCGCACGCTGATAGTAAGCATAAAATATTGAAGAAAATGGAAAAATAGACAAAATAAATAATCTCAAACCTTATTGGGTTTATATTCTTTTTACTTCAATTCTTTTTTACTTCAGGGATTTAAAAAACTTCTAAAATAGTATTTTAGGTTAAATGAAAGCACAAACAAAATCTTTGCTAGACCCAACTTGTCACAGGACATTTTCTTTTTGGCTTTTCAAAGGAATAATCTTTTTATCCAGTGTATGTGTTCTTTAGTAGCTGCAGAAAGACTTAGCAGACAGTACAGTGTCACTAGGAGCTGGTTCAGCTAATAGCTGACTTCTCTAAGAATCCCTTGATCTACCTAAGTTAATACCAACTCTAATTTTATGAGCCTTCGTACATAACATGTTATTTTAAGGATTTAAAAGAACACAATATGTTCAAGCAATTCTTAACTCTAGTGATACCAATATATTTAACAATCAAAAACAGCTGAGGAAACTTGGCTGTAGAAATAGTACTGGGGGAAGTCAATTGTACTTTAGATAGAAATCTGGCTTATCCATTAAATATAGGCTCTTTTGACAAAATTTCTGACTTGGCCATATTTTACACTTTTGGCACTGATAGCTTCTATAGGGAATTTATTCTCAGGACAGAAATGAGGGAGAGATTTTCATCAAATGTTTTTAAGTCAAAATAGTTTCGTTTACTGTAGGAGGAACTAGTGGACAGATCTGACACCTTAGCACAGAATGAATCCCTGGCTGAACTGTGGAGAAATTGGTTTGTTTTTCAGTCTTCTCTGCCTTCCTCCTCTTCTACTGTCATTGAGTCCTACCGGGCCAGGCCGGCAGGGGCCTCCACAGGAGGCCCAGAGGCACTGAAAGGGAATGTGGGGAGAGTACAGAAAGGGGCAGGGTGCTGTTTAAAATTCATGCCTGGACAGATAAACTTGTGGAGTTTAGGGATCCTGTCTTAGTTACATTTCATACAACCTTTCCAGTTACTACACTGTACATCTAAATCACTCACTCAGTTGGTTAAGGTTCTAATTGGCAGCTTAAGGCTCCAGACAAATCCTGTAGAGGCCAGTTATCATTGAAAAAAAGAACATTTTTTCAAAGTTCAAGGCTTGCACTATTTAAGCCCAGCCAGTTGTTTTCCAAAGAGCGGGTGACCTACATCTCTAGGAGTAACAGAGCAACAAGAGAGTAGATGAAATGGTGAACCATCTATTCTAGAAAAACAATTCAAAGAAAACGTTTCCATTTCCCCATCTTCTGACCACATCCTAGTGCACTATAACCTGGTTTCCACCCTCACCGTGCTTCTGAAAGAGTCCTACAATGCCAATGACCACCTGACCAAGCTGCTTGGTTTTTAGGAGTTTCTTTCTCGACATTTCACGGAGCTCCACACTAGTAACCATCCCCTACTAATTAAAACTCATTTTTCTGTTGGTTCTCACAATACTATTTCTTCCTTGTTTCTCTGCCCTATTTAGTTTTACTCCTTCTTGTTTCATGACCTGCCCCTTAAATGGAGGTATATTACTCAGGGGCCAGGTGCAGTGGCTCGTGCCTGTTATCCCAGTACTTTGGAAGGATTGGTGGATCACTCGAGGTCAGGAGTTCAAGACCAGCCTGGCCAACGTGGCAAAACCCCGCTTCTACTAAAAATACAAAACATTAGCTGGGCATGGTGGCATGTGCCTGTAATCCCAGCTACTTGGGAGGCTGAGGCATGAGAATTGCCTGAACCTGGGAAGCAGAGGTTGCAGTGAGCTGTGATTGTGCCACTGCACTCCAGCCTAAATGACAGAGTGAGAATCTATCTAAAAAAAAAAAAAAAAATCTGTGAACATTAGGTGTGTTACTTAGGGCTGCATTTCAGACATCTCTGTCTTTTCCCGGTTGTTTTGATTCATCATTGTGGTTCAACCTCCACATTCATACCTCAGCTCTTAACTGTTCCTGAGCTTCAAATCTATAGCTCCCCACAAAACATTCACACCTGAGTTTCAGCAAACCCCCTCAAATGCCTTGTCCTAGGGCCTATGTTATTTTCCCCTGCGAAGACGCTCTTCCTCCTCCTGCATTCAGTTTCAGTTAATGGCCTCCTCCCTAACCCTCAGGAAGTTGTTTTAATTCCACCTTTACTCTCTCACTCCAACTTCCAGATCCAGTCTTCAAATCCTGCCATTTCCACTTCAGCAAAGCATTCTCAGGTCTGTTCCTCCTTCCTAGTCTCGCCGCCTCTCTGCCTTTCTATTCTTCTACTGCCACTGGATGTCCCCTCCTAACTTTTCAGGTCCCTGTTGCAATAACTGCACTTTTTTTTCTCAGGAGTTCTCTATTCCAATCCATTCTTTCACTTACACCAAGATCGCTGTTAAAAACAGCCATGATCATATTTCTCTCTATAGACATTCACCAATGACTTTCTTTGTAAGTTAAACTCTAAAATAGTATGATTAGCAGGTCCTTTACAGGCTGCACCCAAAACACATGTGTGGCTCGTTGCCACCCGTCATGCCTTTACATCCCCAGCCACAGCAGTCTTCCTACCATCCTCCAAGAAGGTCAGATTTTATTTCTCAAAATAAAATCCTCCAAGATAGTCCTTCCCATTCCCTTCCCCTGACATTCTAATGCTGTTTCGTCTGCCTAAGAATCTTTTCTTCCCTGCCAGACAACATCTTTTTTTTTTTTTTTTTTTTTTTTTCTTTTGAGACAGAGTCTCACACTGTTTCCCAGGCTGGAGTGCAATGGTGCAGTCTTGGCTTACTGCAACCTCCACCTCCCAGGTTCATGCAATTCTCCTGCCTCAGCCTCCTGAGTAGCTAGGATTACAGGCACACACCACCACACCCAGCTAATTTGTTGTATTTTTTGTAGAAACTGGGTTTCACTAAGTTGGCCAGATTGGTCTCGAACTTCTGACCCCATGATCTATCCACCTCAGCCTCCCAAAGTGCTGGGATTATAGGCATGAGCCACCGTGCCCGGCCCACACAATATCTTACTCATTTTTTGGTATCAAGTTTAAATATCTATTCTGTTGGAAAGACTTTCTAGCATTTCTTGCACCCCAACAGTGCTCCCCCTCCCCCAGGACAAATCTCTCTCTCTCTCTCTGCAGAGTCCCCATTACTCATGAATGTACTCAATTATAAGCTGTTAGTAACCAGGTTATAATTTTTGCTTGGAGATTGAATCAATTTTATAGATGATAAATTCCTTAAAGATACAGATAATTTTCACTTAGCTATCTATATGTCCCTGAATGGCTGGAACATAGTCCCTGGCAGAGTAAATACTTAATGTTTGGTAAGTAAACGCCTAACAATCGGTGATTATTAGAAGGGCTGATAATCCATGCTAAGGGCACAAATGAAGAGCAGTAACCCTGCAGTGTTTCATTGTTTCTTGGGATATGAACCATTCATTATACAGTGATGATTTAGTAATTTGCTGTTTCATTGCTTTAAACTCACCCTCGTAACATCACACTCAGCACTCTGTCCAATTGCTTTCACCTACCCACATGCGGCGTACACTTCTAAAGGCCATGATCAGGTCAGTTTGCCTGTGATTAGCAAACTGAGCACTGTCCCTGTGACAGCACGATGAGCATGAATGAAATCAGCATCCATTCTCACTAAAAGCATACATGTTATAAGAAGGAATTATACAGCCCTCTAACAAATGATACTTGTAAGATAAAAAAAATCTTTCACATTTTGTTTTTTGTGATGAAGAACCTCAGTAAAGAAAATAAAATTTTTTACATCCTTATAATTAGCTGAAATTATTTAAATAAAATAATTATTCTCTTGATTGAGAATTTTTCTAAAAGTCCAACTGAGTTTTACAAAGAAAAGAAAAGAAAAAAGACTGGATTTTATAAGAATGATTTTTTAGCAGATGTTTTGTCCCTTAGGCAAAAATACCTGGCATTTGTTTTCCAGACGAGCTGCTTCCAGAGTCCACATGTCATATAGCACAGCAAACCCGTTCACACGTGCATGGGCCCATGCCCAGTCCTGACCACTCTTTGGCTGGGTGCCCACTTTGTGACCTGGTAGGAAAGAGGGTGAGAGCATTTAGAAATGGGACTCCCAAGGAACCTGTTCCAATTAGAAATGTGCCCCTTAGATTATCAGCTCATCTCAGAAATAGAAATACTGAACCAGTCCCTGGGACGAACACTGAGTTCATACTTGTTAACTTCTAAGTCAATAGGAGTTTTTGTTATTATTTTTAAAATTTAGTTTTAAAGACTAATCTTAGAAATAGAATCAAAATTTAGTTAACAAGTAATCTATGCTAAAGTGTCTTCAAACTCACAATTTAAAGGCAAAGCATGCATTTCTCCTCCTCTAAAAACAAATCCCTGGTGGCTTAACAACAACTCAGTTTGACTTGCTATTTCCATCACTGTTAACCAAGTCAAAAATTTTCTGAGACCTTTCCAAGATATTCCTTAAGTATGTTAATTACTAACTTAAATCAATGAAGGTAATTTTCATTATTCAGCTTAAATTTTTTTTTTTACTTTATTATTGCTTCAAATTTTTAAGTTTTCTATTTCAGAATTAATATTCAAAGATAAGATATTTTCATGTGCTGAAATTTCAGTTAAATAACTATCACATATATGATGGGTACTAAGCAAGAGAAAGATGATCAGGAACTTCCCTAGCAACAGTTGGGAAATCATTTCACAATAGATGACTACATATTTACCAGTTAAACTGAAAGATGCCCATGTGGTTAGATGACTACTGACTAAGTATCTCAATCCAATTAAATTCTAAGCAGCTAGAAATACTTGCATGGTATTATAAATTAATATGGACAAAATGATGCATTAGTATGTAGGATAACCAGTAAAAATAAGAGCTAAGAGCTGAAAGTAAATATCCTGCAATGTTGGATGCCATCATTGTGTCCTGTAATTCAGATACCAATGGCAAAGATAGGACAAAGAGCTCAATCCTACATTAAATTAATTCTGTCTGGGATCTGAAAAGTTAGTTGTCAAACTTTCTTTGAGCAGCATTTTGTAACAGTATCAGTGTGAACTTTCTTTAATTACAGTCTACACATATTACAAAATAGCACAAACCCTCATTAAGTTTCCCTTTAGGTATTGCAATGTGTCTAGAAATTCTAAGCTCTTTGCAAATGTAATTCCAATGCTGTCATAGTATCCCAAAAGAATATTCTTACCTCATCCATTTCTAAAATTGGATCAATTTGAGTGATGCCAAAAGGAAGAGAAAATACAGGTTATGGGTTATTTGATTACCCTGAGTGACGATTCCTTCCTCTAGGGCTTGTCTGTATTTTCCTAGCCAGATGTTCTTGCATCTTGGTGGTTTCCTAATAGGAACCCAGGGCTGTCTCTGCTGCTAAATGCAGTTTCCTCAAGGTCCACGCTAAGAAAGAAAAGTCATTTGTTTCACTTGCTTACTTTCCTTCTCTTGGGGTCCTGAACACAGTGGGTGCTGCAGAAATGCCCCTGGGAGTCGAATCCCAATTCTTGGCTTAAGCCTGTTTTAGTCAGAGACCACCCAACTTAGAGTGCAGGTCACCAGAGTGGGTGAAGGGTCAGAGGTCGGGCCTTCAGCCCTGAGAGGTGAAAATGCAGGGGCCGTGCTGTCCCTTGTACCTCAGGAGAGCAAGGGAGGAACTGGGCCTGCCCTGCTCCCTGATGCCCCTGTCTCCCCTAGGCTTTCCCAGAAGGTGACACCCTCCTCCTCTATCCAACCCACCTTTCCAGCCCCCTCAGGCCAACGATCTACTTCTGAGTGTTGCACTAGGATTCTTATTGCTTAAAGTGCCCTAATTCCTTGTTCCCTGACACACAACCCCTCTAGCTATCAAAGGGCAGATCATGAGAAACCTGCCAGGGAAACAGAGCACAGAATGGACTGTTAGTTGTTTTTTTAAAGTCTACATAAACATTTCAACAGATCACAAAGAACACATTTATCTCTTCAGTCCTTGCAAGAGAAGTCAAAGGAACTTTTGTTTTTTATTAAGAACCTGGACATCTCTGTCTGTCATGACTGGAAAGAGCCTATTGTACTGAAATCCTGTCATCATGGTGGATTTGATCTTTAGTGGCCAAACGTGAAGAATTAAAAGCACGATTCTTGGCTGAACTTCTGGGTGGGTTGAACTTTAGGAGTACACGGGTGGTCATTCCTGGCTCACATATCAGTGTGACATGAGCCTTGGAGTGTGTCATCTCTCTCAGCCCCGCTCCAGCTGCCTCCTGTGGCCCAGTGACTAAGGCCCTACTCTAGAACTGTGTATCATCAAATTCATCAGTATAAAACTTCCTGCTGCAAAAAAAAAAAAAAAAAACAAACAAAGAAAGAAAAGAAAAGAAAAGAAATGCCCCTGGTCAACAAGCAGAGTCTGACCCACAGCAAGAATTACAACCCAGCCCTGAAAGAGTAGTCACCACCTCTATCAGAAGTGGGGCTTGAGCTGGAAACAGAACTGTATCTCTTCTAAACTGAATGCATTTTAGAGGTGGGGGTGTGTGTGCTTATTGAATTTTCACATACTATTGGATATGTGTTTATATTTGGAGTGGAGAACATTAAAAAGGAGCCCTTAGTGTTTTTTGTTTATTTGGGCAGTTGATTTTTTTTTTTTTAATCTGGCTTCTCACATTTTTCTTTCTCAGTGTAATGGCTGGCCACAAGCAGGAACACCGCCTCTAGTTCCTTCAGATCGCTCAGGGCTTCCTCATACGTGACATGCACCCCTTGCTGGTCCTGGGTGTGGATACAGCTGGCTTTCATGCTGTAGGAGTCACCCTGGTTCTCCACTTCCAAGAACTCCATGAATTGGATGCTGTGGACCTGGGGAAAGAAAGCCATGCCCAGATGTTACTGGAAAAGGGAGAGCTATATTTTGCCATCCCACATGGACAAGCAGCAGGCTTCTGTTCCCACACAGTGGGCTGCGTGTATGAAGCTGTAAATATTCTGAATGTATAAAAAGCATAAAAAGCTGTATGCAGAAAACATATATTAACAAAGAATGTTGGCAGGAAGAGGTAGTTCCTGAGGCAGATAACTAGCTGATGAGTTTGTTATCTGACAAATCCAGTAGCCACTGGAGAAAGGCAGGCGTAGAGCCTAGCGTGGTCTCTGAAGTCAGAATGTCCGGGCTCAGGTGCTGGTTCTGCCAGGATCTCATCCTGGGCAGGTCATTCAGCTTTTCCCAGCCTCCGCTTCCTCATCGGTAACGTGGAGACGCTAGAGACTACATTAGCTGCCGGGAGTATGTGACTCTGTGAGTGTGAGGCACTTGGAATCCTTCAACGTTAGTTAAAAATATTTTTGTTTTAATTCTATAAGTACTTCTAAAATACATTAGTACAGTTTCATGGCTTAGTAATGTACTAAGTTGAACAGTGCTCCCCAAAATTCATGTCTACCTGGAACCTGTGAATGAGAACTAATTTGGGAATAGGCTCTTTGCAGATGTAGTCAAGTTAAGATGAGGTCATGCTGGAATATGGTGGGCCCTAATTCAATGACTGGGATCCTTACAAAATGTGGAGACAGACACGTAGGGGAGAAGGCCATGTGAAGATGGAGGTAGAGATTAGAGGGTGAGTCAAGGAATGCCAAGGGCCATCAGCAGCTACCAGAAGCTGGAAGACGCGGGGAAGGATCTCCTTTACAGCATTTTGGACTTGTGGCTCCAGATTATGAGGGAATGAATAAATTTCTGTCGTTGTGAGCCACCCAGTTTGTGGCACTTTGTTTTGACAATCCGAGGAATCTAATACAAGTAAGGAGTATTTCAATCATAATGTTATTTTTCTTAGAAAACTGAGTGTCCACTCAGATTCCCTGAGAATCATTATTTTAATAATAATTACCACAATTTCAAACTTCTCCACTCTCCTCAAGCCTCAGAACTCCCTCCCAGGTGTGGTCTCTTCTTACTCCCAGCAGGAGCTTCTCCATGCCCCACTCCCCACCGCCACCCCTCGCCGCCCACCGGGCTCACACCTCTTCCCTCCTCCTTCCTCCGCAAGGTGGAAGACAGTGTTGCCCCCTTCTCTAGGGCCACTGCCTCCCACCTCAGCAGCAGCCCTGCTCCTTCGTGGATATCCCACTCCTCTCCGCTGGACTTCTGACACTGGAACGTGCACACGTCCCTCTCATTGTGAAACTTCCTCACACCCTTCCCCAGGTTCCACTGTGTGGCTCGCCTCGCTTCACTGTCCAGTCTCCTACGATGTTATCTATACTCTCCATCTCCATTTCTTCACCTTTCACTCTTCAACCCATTCCCATCTGGACTTTGGCCCCACCAAGCCACCCAAACCACCCTCGCTAAGACCAACAATGACCATTGCTCTACATCCAACAAACTTTCTTTCGTCATCTTATGTAATCTCTCAGGAGCATCTAACACAATTTAGTGCTTCCTGATTCTTGACTCGCTCTCTTCTCTGGGCATCTGGGACTGACACTGTGAAGTGTGTTTATTTTTCTCTACCAAGTCATTAAATGATGGCCACTCTCAAGCCGCCTCCTATGACTTCCTCTTTTCCTCCTCTGTTCCTTCCCTGGGAGGTGGCAGATACTTCCACAGCTGAGATTACAACCTTTAGACCATTTGCTCCCCAGTTTATGCCTCCAGTCCAGACCCCCTAGAGCTCTGGACCACACATCCAATTATCTATTTGGCAACTGCTCCTGGGCATCTCAAAGCCCCCTCAATTTTAACAATGATAGAATCATTAAGTCTTCCCCCACAAACCGAGGCTATCTCCAGCCCCTTTTACTAAATAGCATCACCACCCATCCACTTGCTTAGCACGACGTCTCTTTCTGCCTCACCTTACATGTCCAATCTATTACCAAGTCCTGTTAGTTTTACTTCCTGTCTCTCAAATCCATCCACTTCTGATATGGGAGGTGGGACAGGGAAGTGCTGGGTAGAGAAGGGCGGGGTTCCTGGTGAGGGCTCCACCCGTGTGTCTGTGCCCTCGGACCTAAGTGAGAACAGGTACTCCCATTTTTGTGCCTGAGTGTTTTATTTTCCAAGACCACTTTGGCCCACCACACTCCCCCATCCTGTGCCCATATAAACCCATGACCTTATCGGACACACACACAAGAGACTGAACATTGAGAGGAGCAGAGAAACAGAGCAGCAGAGAGAGGCAAAGAGCAGTGGAGAGCAGCAGAGAGCAGCAGGGCAGCATGGCAGAGAAGGAGGGAAGAGGCATCTGAACGTCCAGAGGAGTTCTGCAAGAATGGCTGAACTCCAGGAAGATTATCTGCTCTGCCTCTTCATCTTCTGGCTCCCCATCCATCTCACTGAGAGCCACCTTCACCACTCAGTAAAACCTTGCACTCAGCCTTCCGCCGGCATGTGATCTGATTCTTCGGGACACTGGGCAAGAGCTTGGAATACAGAAAGCTGTCACACTGGCCCTCTGCCCTTGTGATAAGGTAGAGGGTCTATTGAGCTGATTAGCATTCAAGCAGACAGCAAAGCTGAAAGGGATTTGTAAGACTGGGGTTGCAGGCACCCACCCCTAAACACTACGGTGGGGCTGAGAGCCCAAAGCACTTGCTCTGGCCTCTGCACCTGCATGCGCCTCCTAGGGGTTTGAGCTGCAGGGCCATTGAACAGGCAAGCCTCATCCCTGTCACACATCCTACGAGGGGAAATCAAGGAACTATCCTGTTTCACTTCTTCCCATCTCCACTACCCACTACCCTAGTCCAAGCTATTATATTTCATGAGGACTAGTCTAGGACCTTTTAAACTGACCTAGCCTCTTAAATGGTCTATGCATGACTCCTCTGGCCTGGGCTTTCCCTCCTCTCCATTTTACTCACTGCTGGCTGGGGATCTTTTACAAATACAGTTCTGATTGTGTCATTCCCCCTGCCCACTTTTATGTCCCTAAGAGGCTTCCCATTGGCCACAGAATAAAGCAAAACTCCTTAACAGGGCCAAACAATCTGGCCCATCTCTCTAGTCCAGTGTTTCTCAGCTGACAGTGATTTTGCCCCCAGAGGACATTTGGCCAAGTCTGGAGGTACTTCTGGTTGTCACGACTTAGGAAGAGGTACTGCTGGCATCTGGGTAGAGGCCAGGGATACTGCTAAATAACCTGTAATGGACAGGAATTATCAGGCCCCAAATTATCAATTAGTGCCAAGGCTGAGAAACTTGGAGCTAAGTTCCATTGTGCATCACCTTCCACCTCGTCTCTGTGCCCCAACCAGTCCTGTCTTCTTTTGGTTTCTTATGGGTGCCATGCTCCCTCTGGCCACAGGTCCTTTGCACAGGCTGTCCCCACTCTATGGAATGGTCTCCCTCTCCTTTTTACCTAATTAAATCCTTTTCATTTTCCAACCTCAGCTCAATCATCACTTCCTTAGAAACCCTCCTGCCCCAGCTTCCCCATAGTACTAAGGATCTCTCATTCCCTCTTTTGAGGAACTTGATATCCCTGTTTTACATCCATTTTTGTGATTTTTTTTGACCAATATTTGTCTCACCCACTGGATTACAAAGTACTATAAGGTTAAGGAACATGGCTGTTTATGTTCATCATTTTATTCTCATTGCTTAGCACAGGGCCTAACCCATAGTAGGTGCTTAGAAAATATCTGTTAAGTAAAAGAATGTATGAATGATTTTTATATTTGTGCATATAGGTCTCTTTGAGTCTATGATGTGTAATCTCTACTTGTGCTTTTAATATATGCCTGTCAAAAATCCTGTGTTTTGTCTTCATAGATTCTGATTTCATGTCACCATAGCCTAATATGTACATTCTATACGAGGGGGAGAATGTTCAGAATGGAAAGTGGTTTTTGGAGGGCAAAAAACATCTCATTTTTTTAATATATAAAGCACGGATACACACACTGCACATAAGCAAATCTATGGCATATCTCTGGCGTTAATCTGGGGAGATTAGGAAAAAGAAAAGTCAAAAAAGGGTATTTGTATGAGAAGCCATAATGAAAAAGTGGTTAAAAAACACTGGCCTAGATATCTATTTCTCTCTTTCTCTCTTTCCATCTATCTATCTATCTATCTACCTATCTATCTATCTATCTATCTGTATGTCTATTCTTATTATTGTAAAATACGTATAACATAAAATCTATCATCTTCCTTTTTAATGTATAATTTAGTGACATTAAGTACATTCATGTTGTTGTGCAACCATCACCATTCATCTCCAGAATTATTTTCATCTTGCGAAACTGAAACTGTGTGCCCACCAGACAATAATTCCCCATTTTCCCATCCTTCGAGCCCCTGGCAACCACCATTCTACTTTCTGTCTCTATGAATTTGACTATGCTAGGTGTCTTACACAATGTCCTTTTGTGGCTGGCATATTTTACTTAGCACAATCCCATCGAGATTCATACATTTTATAGCATGTGTCAGAATTTCCTTCCCGGTTCAGGAGGAATTATATTCCATAATAACTACGGAACTATCACATTTTGTTTCGTCTGTTGATAGACACTTGAGTTGCTTCCACATTTTGGCTATTATGGATAATGCCGCTATGAACATAGGTGTACAAATATCTTTTTGAACCCCTGCTTTCAATTCTTTTGAGTATATATCCAGAAGTAAAACTTCTGGATAATATAGAAATTCTATTTTAAATGTTTTGAGGAATCTGCATACTGTTTTTCATAGCAGTTACACCATTTAGCATTTCTACCAACAGTGAACAAGGGTTCCAATTTTTCCACATCCTCACCAACACTTGTTATTTTCCGGTTTTTGTTTGTTTTTGAGATGAGTCTCACTCTGTCACCCAGGCTGGAGTGCAGTGGCATGATCTTGGCTCACTGCAACCTCCATCTCCTGGGTTCAAGCAATTCTCCTGCCTCAGCCTCCTGAGTAGTAGCTAGGTACAGGCGTGTGCCACTGCACCCAGCTAATTTTTGTATTTTTAGTAGAGATGGGGTTTCACCATGTTGGCCAGAATGGTCTTGAACTCCTGACCTCAGGCGATCCTCCTGCCTCAGCCTCCCAAAGATCTGGGATTACATTGTGAACCACCAGGCCTGGCCTATTTTCTGTTTTCAAATATATAGAGAGAGATAGTATATTTTTATGTTTTAAAAAAATAATCTGATTTTCTTAGTTGTTATTCATGAGTCATTTAAACTGTGGAACCACTGGTTCCCAGTCTTTCATCTTACATCTATTAACTCTTTTAAAAACTATGCTAAGTAATTAGTTGTATAGAATCCTTTTATCTATAAATTTTAAGCAGTCATATCCTGGCTCTCTGAAGACCTATCAACTGCTTTGTGAGTGTGGCATTGCCTATAGTACAACTATAGGAACACTTTTGGAACCTTAACAAACAGGGCAGATTATCATCTGCTTAGATTGTTAACTGCCAATATCGGAAAGGTGGATGGGGTCGCTCTTTGGGTCCCTTCACTTCTATGGTTGTATAATTATTTTTTATGTGCTGTTTCTTAACCATTCAAGCAGAAACGTAGACACCTTCTAACAAGTAAATGTGAGCATTTCTAAACAATAGCTATGGTTCATAATATTTCGTCAAAAGGATACTTCAGAGCTCATCATTCCTCTAGCAGTGTCTTTTGTTTTGCTTTGCTTTTTGCTCTGCTTTAAGCATAAAACTTTCTAATAATTAGTAGCTTCCTTTGACTAGAATTCCAAAAATGAAATTATCTTTTCTTTTCTTTTTTTTTTTTTTTTTTTTTTGAGATGGAGTCTCACTGTCACCCAGGCTGGAGTGCAGAGGTACAATCTTGGCTCACTGCAACCTCCACCTACTGAGTTCAAGCTATTCTGCCTCAGCCTCCTGAATAACTAGGATTACAGGCATGCACTATGGTGCCTGGCTAATTTTTTGTAGTTTTGGTACAGACAGGGTTTCACCATGTTAGTCAGGCTGGGTTTGAACTCCTGACCTCAAGCGGTCCACCTGCCTCAGCCTCTCAAAGTGCTGGGATTACAGGCAAGAGCCACTGCGCCCGACCTGAAATTACGATTTCTTACAAAATGATTAGTACCAGTGGAAAATAGAAAAGATGCTGAGAAAATGACATGTTCCATAAAAAAATCAAACAGCTAAGATATATAAATTACCATGTTGGTTTCTATTAGCATTTAGCTCCTGTCTCTTGTTATGTAAAATGAGCTTGCCTTTGAGGAAAAAGAAACAGCTTAACGTGTTATACCTTATTCACTGTACTGGAAAAGACCTTTCCCAAAGTTCTTGTACAGCAGAATTTTATAAGACTTTCAGGCAATGGCAACTGGATTAAGTTCTGAGCTGATGAAAAGCAACAGTATTGTCAAGATGCCAACTCTAATGCCATCATCTATTTAAATGGTCATTTTTCCACTTTCCCATGCACATCCCATCATCCAAACCCTTTACAAAGGCATACATATTCTTTCTCTTTCTGCCATAATTTGCTGTCTCCCTCCCTTAGTCCCGTGTCTCTGAAATACATACTTATTCCACAGGGGATGCACTTTAAAGACCAGATGACCAAATTGCTTCATGCAGGGTTATGGCTCAGTAACTATAATGTTTCTTTATTTCCTGTTTATTTTCATTTTTTCCACAGTCATGTGGAAGACCCTCCCTCTAATGGTTTTGTGGTCTAGAGGGTTGATCCTTCAATATTATGTTTGGAGGAGTGGCAGAAGGAAGAAGGCAATAATTATCTGTTGGGGTAAGAAATAATATGACCTTTGCAATGACTCATATGTTTTTAGTTTGAAAATTAACTGATGCCAAGATGACTTTTGCCGAATATAGTAACTATAGAAAAATTGGTGGCCTATCATTCCTTTCACGATAGTGGCTTCTGCCATCACTTGTTAATGTGAATTTTAGGCCTTTCGGCAATATAGACAATACTTCTTTTTCTAGTTTTCCTTTTTCTAAATCATCTTGCATTAATTTTGGATAATAATAATTTAGCCTAAGAATCCCACCAAGATGTGTTAGGTAAATGGCTCAACCTATTGGCTACAATCTTTTAAAAAGAAAATCATGTTTTCTGCTCTGCTTTCTAGTCTGTAGAGTATATTATTCTTATCACAGTTCTGTGTTTGAACAGCATGATATACTTTGCAAAGCACTTTCATGTGCATGGTCTTTTTGTAACCTCACAACCATTCTGTTATAAGCAGAGATTTTCTTGTATCAAATGAACATTTGATACCTACAATGTGAAAGATATATATCCAACTCTCTACCACCTTTTGCCACCTGAACATCGTTAAGCATCTCAAACTTTTCATGTCCTGTACTGAGATCCAGATCTTCCCAACAAATCTGCTTCAACCAAATCTCAGTTGATGGCAACTCTAAACTTCCAAATGATTGGGCCAAAGCTTTGGAATCGAACTTGACTTCTTTATCTGGAAATCACGCCAGCTGTACCTTTCAAATACAACCAGATATGTTCTGGAAGTCTGTGGAAGCTCTGATGTCAAATCATTGAACATTCTATATATGTTATTTATTTAACGTCTGTATTTCTTCATGAAAAAAGTCTCATGATGGCAGAATTTGTGCTCATTTTATTCATTGCTGAATCCCCAGTGCTTGGAACAGTGCCTAGTTATGTTTCCTGGTCAGAATGTTTGTAGAATGAGTGAATGAATGAATGAGCAATAGGCTCACAGCCTGTGGGAACAAACAGGCCAACAGTCAAGCACAGCAATGTGCTCAGAGCTGTAGGGGAAGTAGACAAGTCGTGGCGAGGAGCACTTAGGTCTGCATGGAGATGTCAAGGGAGCCTTCCCAGAGAGGTGATATTTGAGCAGACTCTGGATAAGAGTACACATTTACCAAGGAAAGAGGAGTTGAGGGACAGGGGAGCCCAGAGTTATGGGTAGCTCTGCCCATTCAGGGGAGGTCTAGGCCCAGCTCCCTTAGGATAGACGTATAGGGACAGTGGAGAGAAATGAGGTCTGAGAGGTTAGCAGCAGCCAGATTGTGCCCAACATTGTTAGCTTCACCAGGGAGCCTGGACTTTTTCTTGTGACAAACAGGAAATTCACAAAGGACTTCAAGCAAGGGAATAAATGTGATTACATATGGGCAAAGATCCTCTGGAAATTTACAAGCCAGTGTAGCGAGCCATTCTCCCATTTAAAAGAATGGGCTGGGCACGATGTCTC
Source organism: Sapajus apella (assembly GCF_009761245.1). Classification (NCBI taxonomy): domain Eukaryota; kingdom Metazoa; phylum Chordata; class Mammalia; order Primates; family Cebidae; genus Sapajus; species Sapajus apella. The sequence continues at coordinate 40,490,494 of NW_022436946.1, forward strand.
ATGCCTATAAGTCCAGTACTTTGACTCTGTCTCAAGAAACAAAAAATTCTCTGTTCCTCCACCAACCCTGGAATTAGTTTCCCTTCCTAAGGAGAGTCTAACCCTTCACGATCGGGCCCACTTTTCTGCCGCCTCGTCTCCTACCACTTCCTCACAAAGGCCTCTGCTACCAGCATGTCAAGTCCTGGCAGATCCTGAACATGCCACAGGGTATCCGGCCTCCACACCTGAGAAGACACACTCAAGATCAACAGCCAGGTAAAGGCTGCTGCCTCTCATTCTGGGGCTCTTTCTACGCTGCCACATGCCTTTAAGTAGGCTCACAGAGTGACAAAGTGGCCAAGACAGATGGTAGATGCCTTTTTTTTTTCTGGCACTGTTGTTGAATAAACATTCTTTGATTACCAGTCCAAGACTTTGATCATGGGATCAAACTCATTGGGCCCACGAAAGGGGTCTCCATTTTAGGAGCTTTCCTGAGATCTGGTAAGCCCAGAGGTTTGTTCCCAGCAGCCTCAGCCCTGAGCCAGGTGAGTTCAACCCAACAGAGTAACATCTGTGCCTCCCGTGCCCTCCATGGGATGAATCACACAGTCCAGAGCTGGATATCCTGGTGTAAACACTGACAAGGCCACACCCACGGGGTGTAGCTAAACCACATGGTCCTATTAAAGACAGACAGAAGATCACTTCCTTGAGTGTCTCACACTAAAATAATAGCAGCTAACAACTTTTAAGAACAAAAATAGGCACTGTTATTCTTATCAGTTATGAAAGCATAGGAAAGAAATATTGCATTAAGGCTGGGTGTGGCGGCTCATGCCTGTAATCCCAGCACTTTGGGAGGCCCAGGCAGGTGGATCACCTGAGGCTGGGAGTTTGAGACAAGCCTGATGAAATCCTGCCTCCACTAAAAATACAAAAATTAGTTGGGTGTTGTGGCGCACAACTGTAATCTCAGCTACTCAGGAGGCTGAGGCAGGAGAATCACTTGAACCCAGGAGGCAGAGGTTGCAATGAGCCGAGATCGTGCCACTGCACTCCAGCCTGGGTGACAGAATGAGACTCTATCTCAAAATAAATAAATAATAATAATAAATGTATTACCCCAAGAAGTTCCTCCTACAATGAATACAGCAGGGCAGTATTTGCCTATCCTCTCCTCCTTTGTTTCTCTTTCCTACCCAAACCCAAACAGAGAGACTGAGAGAGGGCTCTTTGGTAAGAACATTTTTAAAAATATCCATTAGCATAATAACATGCCACAGCTGTGGTTGGATCAATATTAGTAAAAGAAAGATGGATTTGTTTTATAGCATGTTTGTATTCCAAGTGTCTTAACTCTCCTCTCTAGCTCTACTGAGGGCCAAAATAATTGGGCTTGATGAGCTAGGACCCAGGGAGGCGGGCAGAGGGGTAAAGGAAGATAAGAGGAAGTCTGTGTGTGTCCTGCAGATTGAGTGAAGGTAAGACTCTAAGTGACTGAGTTGGGAAAATAAGAAAATATTTCCCAATATCTGGAGCTGAACTGTTCACTACACGTGGCCTCTTGCCACATGTGGCTGTTAAGCCTTTGAAATGTGGCTTGTCTGAATTAAAATGTGCTGTCTCTATATAAAATATATACCAGATCTTAAAGACAGTACAAAAAATGTACAATTGCTTAATGATGTATTAATATTGATTATATGTAGAAATGATACCTTACAGACATTTATATTAATTACAAACAATTATGTTATTTAAAATTTTGTGTTTCTTTATGCTTTTTAAAATGTAGCTACTAGAAAATTGTAAATCATGTATGCGGCTTGCATTATATTTCTGCTGGTCAGTGCTGTTTTAGACTGTGTGCATAGAACAACAATTAACAGTAAGATTTCACTCTTACACAACAAGCATAAGTCAGAGGTCACACTAGTTAGAATATCACTTGTTTGGTAGCTAAATTGATTTTGTCAATCTAGGATTTTTAAGAAGATAAAATTCATATTAAACTCTATCTTCAGGAATAAACTCTCTAGAGATTGAGAGTAAAATATTACAAGAGTATCTACAATAGTCCAATAAAATGTAAGCATTCTCAACTTTATTCCCAAAGAAAGGGGGTTAATGTGAATTTTGATTATTGGCATTTTGTTAGGTAGGACTGAACTTTTTATTTTTATTTATATATTTTGAGACAGAGTCTTGCTCTGTTGCCCAGGCTGGAGTGCAGTGGCACAATCTCGGCTCACTGCAACCTTTACCTTCTGGATTCAAGCAATTCTCCTGCCTCAGCCTTTGGAGTTGCTGAGACTACAGGCATGTGCCACCACCTCGCCAGGCTAATTTTTGTATTTTTAGTAGAGACGGGGTTTCACCATGTTGGCCAGGCTGGTCTCGAACTCCTGACCTTGTGATCCTCCCATCTCAGCCTCCCAAAGTGCTGGGATTATAGGCGTGAGCCACCACGCCAGGCCAGGAATGACATTTTATAGACTTCATAGAAAAATATGTTCTAGAAACACCAAAAGTACTAAGGGGCAAGCAGGTTTTTAGAGGGATAAAATTTTTTTTATTATTCAGCTCTTTGAAATTTTTTTCTACCTCTGTTTCAAGTCTTTTTTTTTTTTTTCTTTTGAGTCTTGGAAAACGGAAAAGAGGCAAACAAGATACATATAGCAATGTCAAGAAGGGTTTTCTAAGAGCTTCTCTGTAAGGATGTCAAGTTCTCCGGCCAGAGTAACAGAAAGGCCTCTCAAACTCTAGTTCTTCCTTCCCAGTGTGGCCTCCAGGGCTGCTTTAGCCACACTCTCCACCTGTGACTTGCTCTTAAGCAGACCTTGTATTTTCTTGGGATTAAAAAGCCTCTTCCCTAAGAAGCCCCCATCTGTTACTCCGTCATGTTAACTCATTCCAGGTCTTATCTAGAGGGTGGTTTTGGGAGGCAGGGTAATCAAGGAAGAGAAAACCTCAGCACAACACCTCACCTTGTGCTCAGCAGGCGTCTCATGGACGTAGTGGTGAGCGCCCAGGCCCTGTGATGTGCCCAGACCTCCTTTTGCCATATTTACCCAGGAACTATCTTCCATGGTGGGGACCAGGTTCCCTGAAACCAAGGTAAGACCCAAACTGTTATCAAGGTTCGCTCAACAGATCTGAAATAATTCAAAATTCCTAAGCAGATGCTCTGAAACAAAGAAAGAACAGAATCAGGACCCGCCCTGTGCCTAGTTCACCCTATAGAATACAACTTGATGGCAGGTCAACACTACTGTGGAGAAAGGGACACACCACCCTGGAAAGGGGCTGATTCCATGTTAAAAAAAAAAAAAAGAGGCCAGGTGCAGTGGCTCAGCCTGTAATCCCAGCACTTTGGGAGGCCGTGGTGGGCAGATTACGAGGTCATGAGATTGAGACCATCCTGGCCAACATGGTGAAACCCCGTCCCTAGTAAAAATACAAAAATTAGCTGGGCATAGTGGCCCGCAGCTGTAGTCCCGGGTACTCAGGAGGCTGAGGCAGGAGAATCACTTGAACCTGGGAGGCGGAGGTTGCAGTGAGCTGAGATGGCACCACTGCACTCCAGCCTGGCGACAGAGTAAGACCCTGTCTCAAAAAAAAAAAAAAAAAAAGGAAAAGAAAAGAAA
>NW_022436946.1:40494225-40499405 GCF_009761245.1 Sapajus apella
AAAAAAAAAAAAAAAAAAAGGAACAAAAAGCAAAAGTATAAAATGGTATTTGCTATTGAAATAGCAGAAAAGCCCCTTTTCTAGACAACCACATATTTCTGATGTCTGCTATCCACATACCTGCAGTTTTCGGATTCAAAGGTGGCTCAGATACAGAAAGGACAAGTATGCCCCCCTCATCAGGACAGGATTCCTATCACTGGGCTCAGGGCCGTCATCCAAGCCCAGCAGTTGTACCTTCAGCAGGCAAGAGAGATATCATAAGTACATTTCACCACAAAGTGATTCCAAAAATTCACATGCACCAAACTGAAGTCATTTTATTTAATTTAAGGGTGTTTCATGATAGTTTCCCTTTATAAATGTACTGAGGGGAAATAATTACTCTATATGTATAATGTAAAGAGAAGTTTCTCTTAGCAATGACTCTCATTAAAAACACAATCTTTGGATGAAGCATGAATTTTGTTGTCTGACCTGTTTTAAAAGTCTTGCTTTCATTCTGACTGCAAATATTTTTGAGTTAACATGTAAATTACATATTAATCAGTCACTCAGTTTTCCCCACAGTGTTTTAATCTACTTTTTTGAGTCACAACAATATGATTTAATTTACTCTGTCTCTTGTATCTGCATGAGAGGCCCATCGGCAGGTTGGCTGAGACTTATTTGTGATAGGTCATTTTCATTTTGTTTCATGGAGAGGTCATCATCCTTCATATTTTCATTCTATCAAAAATTAGCATTAACCAAATTACATAAACATTTGCAATATTATTAACAAAATCACAGTCAGGTCATTGCAAAAGTAAACCTCATAATCCAAAGCATATTTAGATAAGCAAGTAGAAGAGGAGCTTGCTCTACTTCAAGCTGACATATTCAAACTGAGATCTGGATTTCTACAATAAATTAGGGAGGTCGTTGTTTTTACTAAACAAATCTTTGTTTCATGAAAGTATTTACAGCTTTTAAATAATAGCCATCTAGCTCCCTGTGTTTTATGTAATTCACTTTATAAAAAGTTGATACAAGAATGTTTATGTTTAAGACCTTGAACCTCTCTAATCTAGCTTTGTTCTGTACTGAGAGAGCTCAATGGATAAAGCTTCTTTCTGTGTATTAGCTATATGGTTGAGTCATTTACAGTCATGAGCCTGTCTCCACATTTGTACAACAGCATGATAATGGAAAATGATAAGGTGTTGTGAGAGTTAAATAATAGGTGGTATATAAAACCTGCAGCTTAGTGCCTAGTACCTAACTTAGTGCCTAGTACCTACTATCAAGATGCCAGTTCTCGCCTGTTGTGAACTTCAGTGGTCCTGTAGAGCCTCTCACAGCATTCATGGTTTACACTTATTTCCACAGTCATCTTCCCTGATGCTGAGAGGGATGTGGTCATGCACCCCAGTCCCAGCTAACACTGTGAGGAAGGAAATGCTGGTCTGAGGTGCTGCCCCTTGCCCTCTGGGCAGCCTCTTCTTAGCTGCCCTCTCTGCCTGTCCCTGGGCATATACCCCAATCTCATAAGGTGTGTACTTTCATAGTGGCATGGATCCCCACAAAAGTACTGACCTAGGAAACCCAATGGCTGAGCTAGGAACCCCCCCTCTGGGTTATATTCTAATGGTCAGTTCTTGGAATTCCAACAGGTTCTTATCGTAGAAACTGCTAGTTTTTCCCCAAAGCCATTTTCCTCTTTTCCTACAGTAACTGAATATTTTTTCTTTTTTTTTTTTTTTGAGACAGAGTTTCACTCATGTTACCCAGGCTGGAGTGCAATGGCGCGATCTTGGCTCACCGCAACCTCCGCCTCCTGGGTTCAGGCAATTCTCCTGCTTCAGCCTCCTGAGTAGCTGGGATTACAGGCACACACCACCATGCCCAGCTAATTTTTTGTATTTTTAGTAGAGACGGGGTTTCACCATGTTGACCAGGATGGTCTCGATCTCTTGACCTCGTGATCCACCCGCCTCGGCCTCCCAAAGTGCTGGGATTACAGGCGTGAGCCACCGCGCCCGGCCAGTAACTGAATATTTATCTTGCCATCTGATCACCCAGATGAACACAACATGTCCAAGCCTCTCTTGCAGCTAGGTGTGGCTACATGACAATGGCATGGGAGTAAAGTGCCATGCTGCAGTTCCCGAGAATTTCCAGTAGAGGCAGCTTCTTCATCCCTTCTCCATCCTGCTACTTACAGCATGAATGTGACAGCTGGAGCTCCGTCTCCTCCGTCTCAGAGTGGGCGTTGATCTCAAATATGGAGCCACATTTGTTAGAACTCCGAGATAGACAGGCTGAGAGCCCTGAGGGCTCCCAGGTGCAAAGCTACCACACCAGCTCTGTACATCGTACTATGAAATGTTCATATGAGGGAAAGAGAGCAAAATTTCCACCTCCTTTAATCCTCTGTCATTTCATTTTACCATGACCAACAGCCAAATCTAATTTTAACTAATACAGTCCCAAAGACTCTAAAAATAGACGACCAGGCTTTTGACAGGAAGTGGGGAAGGGAAATGTTGACAGAAATATTAGGAAAAGTGGGTTAGAAAGTTGTCCAATTGAGTAGCATTAAGTGATTGCCCATTCAGCCTGTAGGTAGACTTCGCTTCCAGATCAGTGTACACATCAGTGTATTTCTGTGTAAACATCCCACAACCCTAGGACTGGAAGAGGTCCTGTGAGGTTTGGTGCACTCACATGTGCACTCCTGTTCCTTAAAACAGAAGATCATCGTTCCAAAATAAAGAACGTCTCTATTATGTTTTTAAAATCTATAGGAAAGCATATACCCTGAAGGTAGCTGAATTTTGACAGTTCCTATGAATCTGGGGTGAGAGGGGTTCAGTGGAGCCTTTTGCCTCCCAGCCTGTAGCACTCTTGGGTTGCCGTTCAGCACTGTTTGATGTGGTCCCAGAAGGAAGGCTCTGAGCCACATCCTTTCTCTGATGGGATTGTGATGCTTTCAGCTGCTTCTAAAATTACCCAGAATTACATAGGACAGGACAGAAAGTGACGTCAAGTTACAGTGGAAGACATTTGAAGAACTAACTAAACAAACCACAAAAGTACTGCTGGACATGCAGGTGGCCTGGAAGAAAGGAAGGGAGCACAGATCAGCTGGAACAGAAAAAGGAGAGCACCCAGCATCCTCCAGCAAAAGAGACCAACAACATCCCACAAAAGGAAACTGCTTAGGAAATACCAAGCCCAGGAGCATAGTCCCTTAAGCGTACCGTAGGCAGTGTAGGTAAGCAGCAGGGCAGCCCCATCTGTGTTCATTCTCCCTGCCTGGGCGTGGGAGTCTGCTGACCTTTACTGCCTGCAGCCCTTTGTCAGCATGACTGAGTTCATGTATTTAGACAGTTCTGAGATTTCTGCTGATTGCACATCTCATTTTCATCTGAGAAGTTGGCCGGGGAAATGGAGTGGGAGGTAGGTAGGAAAAGTAAGTCTGCTATATATTCCCCACACCCAAAATGTCTCTGCTGTTTACATGGGTTTATCCACTGAAACAAAGACTAGAAAGACATATATCAAATATTAATAATACTGTTGATATTCTGGGTGGTACAATAAGGGGTGATTTTAATTTTCTTTCTTTTATTTTTCCATATTTCCCTAATTTTCTGTGTTAAACACATGTCACTATTTTCATCAGAAAAAAATTTTTAAGTGAATGTTTTATTGAATTTGATGAGAAGAACTAGAACAAGAATGTCTTATGTTTCGCTGAATGTCTTGCACATTGGAGCTACTGTCTACACCACCATTTCTCTGCGAGCGCACCTTCTTCTCACTACATCGCATGAGACCTGGAAATGCAGGGGAACAGTAACAGACAGAAAAACACAATGGCTCTCTCCTTCTCTCCTTGGTGTGGTCAGTGGGAAGAGGCAAAGGAAGGGCTCTAGCACTGGTTCCTGACGCTGCAACCTGGATGTGGTGTTTCCTGCTGCTTTACTACTCCATGAAGTTAAAACAACAGTGACCAATTTGAACCATATCTTTGAAAATACAATGGTCAATAGCAGTATGTAATGTCTATAAATAGCCATTTTAATAAATGTGCTTGTTTTGTGAACACAAGTAACTTGATCTAATAATTACAGGTTCCAAAAGATCCACACAGGCCTAACTGGGGTGTAATCGGCAGTACACAATAAAATGCAGCTCAGCCATTGGAAAGAGCAGCGGAGCACCAAGACATATTGTTGGGTGAAAAAAGCAAGTTGCAGAAACATATCCAAAGAGTACGATAAATCATTTATAGAAAAATCTCAAACACAAACTTATATGTATGTTTTATGGGGACATACATATGCACGTAAATGCATTGAAAAGGCTCAAAGCAATAATAGTGTTTGCCTATAAGGAGGTGGAATGGGGACCAGGATGGGTGACAGGGAGTAGTTAAAAGGGAATTTAACTTTTCAGTAATGTTTCATTTTTTTACAAGGATAAGACATTTATTTATTACTTCTATGATTTAAGCTTAATTTTTAAAAACTCCTTAAAGAGAAAAATGGTAACTTGAGTGGAGAAACCTGGCAATCACCACTGGCTTAACCAAGTGAGCTAGATTAACATCAGTGGTGATGTCTTATTGATATCATGTTCCCAGGATAGGATGTGGTGAGGACACTTAGTCTCTGTGATATTCTTTTTCCTCTAAACCCATAACCCCAGTGTAACCACAAGAAAATATCAGAGGAACTCAAATCAGGCAAAGGCCTACAGGTTGCCAGGCCAGTACTCCTAAAGACTGTCAATGTCATGATAAACAAGAAAAGACTGAAGAGCTGCCACAGAGTGGAGGAGGCTGGGGAGGTGTGATGATTAAATGTCATGTGGTACCCTGGATAGGATCCTGGGGCAGAAAGAGAACGTTAATAGAAAAACCAGTGAAATCCAGATGAAGTCTAGTTTAGTTAACAGTAATGTACCAGTGTTGGTTACCTGAATATGACAAATGTATCACTACCATGTAAGATGTCAATAATATGAGAAATTGAGTAGGAGTATATGGGAACTCTTTGTACTGTCCTTGCAGCTTTTCTGTAAATCTCAAACTATTTCAAAATAAATTTTAAAAACTCCCTAAAGGAAAGTGGGGCCAGGCATAGTGAGTGGCTCATGCCCATAACCTAGCACTTTGGGAGGCTGAGGCA
>NW_022436946.1:40499505-40502105 GCF_009761245.1 Sapajus apella
CTGCAGTTAGCTGAAATGGCACCACTGCACTGCAGCCTGGGTGACAGAGTGAGGCCCTGTCAAAAACAAAAATAAAACAAACAACAAAAAAACGAAAGGTTACTGGTGAATAGCATTCAGTGAGAATTGATCAGAAGCTGTTCTGAAGTTGTGCTACAATTAGTGATTATATTTATTCTCTCAGAGATGCCAAAATGGACAGACAGTACTATGAGGTTTGTTTTTCTTTATGCAGAAGGCCCTTAAGAAACTTATCTGTCACGAGGTATTGGTTGACACTTGCCAAATTCAGAATTAAAATGCTGACCAGCATACAGATGCTAAAATCCTCACCCGACTACTACATGTTTGCAAAACAGTAACACAGCTTTAAGATTCATACCCACCTATCAAACGTAGATTAGGTCTTTTCACATAGTCCCATATTTCTTGGAGACTTTGTTCGTTCCTTTTTACCCTTTTTTCTCTAATCTTGACTTCTCGTTTTATTTCATTGAGTTGATCTTCAACCTCTGATATCCTTTCTTTCACTTGGTCAATTCGGCTGTTGAAACTTGTGTATGCTTCGCGAAGTTCTCGTGTTGTGTTTTTCAGCTCCATCAATTCACTTATATTCCTTTCTAAGTTGTTTATTCTCGTTAGCATTTCGTCAAATTTTTTTTCAAGGTTCTTTAGTTTCTTCGCATTGGGAATCTCTGGGACATATTTAAAGCAGTCTCTAGAGGAAAATATATAGCAATAAATGCCCAAATGAGAAGCAAGGAGAGATCTAAAGTCGACACCCTATCGTCAAAATTGAAAGAGCTAGAGGAGCAAGATCAAAAAAACTCAAAACCTAGCAGAAGACAAGAAATAACTAAGATCAGAGTGGAAATGAAGGAGATAGAGACACAAAAAACCCTTTAAAAAATCAATAAATCCAGGAGCTGGTTTTCCAAAAAGATCAACAAAATAGGCCACTAGCCAGATTAATAAAAAAGAAAAGAGAGAATAATCAAATAGATGCAATAAAAAACAATAAAGGGGATATCACCACAGATTCCACAGAAATTCAAACTACCATCAGAGATTAATACAAACAACTCTATGCACATAAACTAGTAAACTGGAAGAAATGGATAAATTCCTGGACACTTGCATCCTCCCAGGCCTAAACAAGGAAGAAGTCAAAACCCTGAATAGACCAATAACAAGGTCTGAAGTTGAGGCAGTAATTAAGAGCCTACCACCCGAAAAAAGCCCAGGTCCAGATGGGTTCACAGCCGAGTTCTACCAAACATACAAAGAGGAGCTGGTACCATTCCTTCTGAAACTATTCCAAACAATTCAAAAAGAGGGAATTCTTCACAAATCATTTTATGAGACCAACATCATCCTGATACCAAAACCCAGCAGAGACTCAGGAAGAAAAGAAAACTTCAGGCCAATATCCATGATGAACATAGATGCAAAAATCTTCAATAAAATACTGGCAAGCCGATTGCAACAGCACATCAAAAAGCTTATCCACCATGATCAAGTAGGATTCATCCCGGGGATGCAAGGTTGGTTCAACATACGCAAGTCTATAAACATAATCCACCACATAAACAGAACCAAAGACAAAAACCACATGATTATCTCAATTGATGCAAAGAAGGCCTTTGACAAAATTCAACAGTGCTTTATGCTAAAAACCCTCAATAAACTAGGTATTGATGGAACGTATCTCAAAATAATAAAAGCTATTTACGATAAACCAACAGCCAATATCATACTGAATGGGCAAAAACTGGAAGCATTCTCTTTGAAATCTGGCACTAGACAAGGATGCCCTCTCTCACCACTGCTATTCAATATAGTACTGGAAGTCTAGCCAGAACAATCAGGCATGAAAAAGAAATACAGGGTATTCAAATAGGAAAGGAGGAAGTCAATTTGTCTCTATTTGCAGACGACATGATGGTATATCTAGAAGACCCCATTGTCTCAGCCCAAAATTTCCTGAAACTGATAAGCAACTTCAGCAAAGTCTCAGGATACAAAATCAATGTGCAAAAATCACAAGCATTCCTATAAACAAATAACAGACTTAAAGAGAGTAAAATCAAGAACGAACTGCCATTCACAATTGCTACAAAGAGAATTAAATACCTAGGAATACAACTAACAAAGAACATAAAGGACCTCTTCAAGGATAACTACAAACCACTGCTCAACGAAATCAGAGAGGACACAAACAGATGGAGAAACATTCCATGTTCATGTTTAGGAAGAATCAATATTGTGAAAATGGCCATACTGCCCAAAGTAATTTATAGATTCAATGCTATCCCCATCAAGCTACCAATGACCTTCTTCACAGAACTGGAAAAAAACACCTTAAACTTTATATGGAACCAAAAGAGAGCCCGTATAGCCAAGTCAATTCTAAGCAAAATGAACAAAGCTGGAGGCATCACACAGCCGAACTTCAAACTATACTACAAGGCTACAGTAATCAAAACAGCATGGTACTGGTACCAAAACAGAGATATAGACCAATGGAACAGAACAGAGGCCTCGGAGGCAACACAATACATCTACAACCATCTGATCTTTGACAAACCTGACAAAAACAA
>NW_022436946.1:40502205-40518678 GCF_009761245.1 Sapajus apella
GCCAAGTCAATTCTAAGCAAAAAGAACAAAGCTGGAGGCATCACACAGCCGAACTTCAAACTATACTAAAAGGCTATAGTAATCAAAACAGCATGGTACTGGTACCAAAACAGAGATATAGACCAATGGAACAGAACAGAGGCCTCGGAGGCAACACAACACATCTACAACCATCTGATCTTTGACAAACCTGACAAAAACAAGCAATGGGAAAAGGATTCCCTGTTTAACAAATGGTGTTGGGAAAACTGGCTAGCCATGTGCAGAAGGCAGAAACTGGACCCCTTCCTGACACCTTACACTAAAATTAACTCCAGATGGATTAAAGACTTAAACATAAGACCTAACAACATAAAAGCCCTAGAAGAAAATCTAGGCAAAACCATTCAGGACATAGGCATAGGCAAGGACTTCATGACCAAAATACCAAAAGCATTGGCAACAAAAGCCAAAATAGACAAATGGGACCTAATCAAACTCCACAGCTTCTGCACAGCAAAAGAAACAATCATTAGAGTGAATCGGCAACCAACAGAATGGGAAAAAGATTTTTGCAGTCTACCCATCTGACAAAGGGCTGATAGCCAGAATCTACAAAGAACTAAAACAGATTTACAAGAAAAAAACAAACAAGCCCATTCAAAAGTGGGTGAAGGAAATGAACAGACACTTTACAAAAGAAGACATACATGAGGCCAACAAACATATGAAAAAATGCTCATCATTACTGGTCATTAGATAAATGCAAATCAAAACTACATTGAGATACCATCTCACGCCAGTTAGAATGGTGATCATTAAAATATCTGGAGACAACAGATGCTGGAGAGGATGTGGAGAAATAGGAACACTTTTACACTGTTGGTGGAAGTGTAAATTAGTTCAACCACTGTGGAAGACAGTGTGGCGATTCCTCAAGGACCTAGAAATAGAAATTCCATTTGACCCAGCAATCCCATTACTGGGTATATATCCAAAGGATTATAAATTGCTCTACTATAAGGACACATGCACACGAATGTTCATTGCAGCACAGTTTACAACAGCAAAGACCTGGAACCAACCCAAATGCCCATCGATGATAGACTGGACAGGGAAAATGTGGCATATATACACCATGGAGTATTATGCAGCCATCAAAAATGATGAGTCCACGTCCTTTGTAGGGACATGGATGAACCTGGAAATCATCATTCTCAGCAAACTGACACAAGAACAGAAAATCAAACACCACATGTTCTCACTCATAGGTGGGTGTTGAACAATGAGAACACATGGACACAGGGAGGGAAGCATCACACACTTGGGTCTGTCGGGGGGAAATATGGGACGGACACTGGGGGGTGGGGAGTTGGGGAGAGATAGCATGGGGAGAAATGCCAGATATAGGTGATGGGGAGGAAGGCAGCACATCACACTTCCATGTGTGTACCTATGCATGTTCTTCACATGTACCCCAAAACCTAAAATGCAATAAAAATATAAAAGATTCATACCCACATTCCCATAACTCCTCCTAGCTGCCACATTTTTACTTAATCCTCATCTGATTTGACTAGCATTTAACATCCAAAATGGCTATATGCTACCAGTGGGGCCCTGATACAATATAAAGTAACTCTTGATCAAAGCAGAAATACTCAAGGAAGGTCACAAAGTGACACCCATGGGGAAATGTGAAGAAAAGTAGAAAATGTTGGCTTTGCCTCAGAATTTCTATAAAAAAAGAAAAGAAAAAAGAAAGGAAAGGAAAGGGGGAAAAAAGCAAAGGAAGAGAAAGGAAAGGGGAAAAAACGGAAGGGAAGGGAAAGGAAAGGAAAAAGGAAAGCTGAAAGGGGAAAGGAAAGGAAAGAAAATGCATGTCCTCTCCAGGCTGTTTGCATGGCTGCCTCCTTCTCATTCATCAAATTCAACTCAAATCCTCCCACCCCAAGGTTTGGCTGACCTCTGTCAGCGGTTGTTCCTCTCCACCCATTGTTCTCTGCCCCCTGTTTTCTTAGTGGCACTCACAAGATAGAGATGTAGGTTTATTTCTTTGTTCACTTGTTTATTGTATGTTGCTCTCAGGGCAGGGACTGGGTCTGTTTCATCCCCTAACCCAATTATAGTTCCTGTTACAAAGGCAATATCCATGTAATAATCATGGAATGAATGAATGAGAAAGTAGAAAAATTTGTGGTCCTAATTTGTAGACTGATGGGTGTGTGTGTCGTGTGTCTCCCCTCATGCCTTATCTCTGGAATCTGAACATCTACAGGTATTATTAGTCTCTTTATGTTCTATTTACCATAAGTCAACTTGAAAATGCAGTGCTGATATTTTTCTCCTTTTGGGAGATTCCAAGATTCCAAGAACAATATTTATATGTCAGTAAATAGCTAGAAAAAGTGGTTTTCTTTTCTGTTTATTTGGGCAACTGCATTCAAAGCAGACTTTGGTGAAAACACAGACTGCATCCTATCAGTACCTGAATTTCCATCCCCACTGCAAGTGGAAGAAAGCAGTAGGAGCAAAAAGTGTTGGCTGTCCCCTCCACTGCACGGCTGGCCAGCAGAAGCTTTCCCTACTTCCATTTCCAGCAGTTTCTCACACTGTTGCTGTAGCTCGGTGTTTTCCGCCACTCGGCACTTACCTGAGCCGCCATCTCCTGCTCTCACTGTTTACCTCCTGCTTTTCACTGGCACAGTGGTCCTACAGAGGTAACCCCCTTAATCCCCTAAATACCTGTGTGCATTGCTACAACTCAGTTGCCCGGTGGCCAGGCCACACCTTGGACCTTACTGTTTCTCCAACATTTCAAACATGAAGCTCTTCATCTCTGACTCCCTCCTCCTTTATTTCTGCCTCTCCTCACCCTTCTTTGTCTCCTCTCATCCTATTGTGGACCCCGGAATTTAATTCCCCTATTCTCTCACTCAAGGGGAAAACAGATTTGTGTTGATGGCCCTCAGATGTTAATACCAGAACTCCCAGGTAAAGGATGATGATTACATCAGCATCAAGAGGTAAATTGTCCAAGACTGGGCATGATGGCTCACGCCTGTAATCCCAACACTTTGGGAAGGTGAAGCAGGTGAATCACTTGAGGTCAGGAGTTCAAGACCAGCCTGGCCAACATGGCAAAACCCCATCTCTACTAAAAATATGAAAATTAGTCAGAGGTGGTGGTGCACACCTGTGGTCCCATCTACTTAGGTGGCTGAGGCATGAGAATCGCTTAAATCTGGGAGGCAGAGATTGTGGTGAGCTGAGATCACACCACTGCACTACAGCCTGGTGACAGGGTGAGACTCTGTCAAAAAAAAAAAAAAAAAGAAGAAGGAAGAAAGGAAAGAAGGAAGGGAAAAGGAGGGAGGGAGGCAGGGAGGGGAAGGAAGGAAGGAAGGAAGGAAGGAAGGAAGGAAGGGAGGGAGGGAGGGAGGGAGGGAGGGAGGGAGGGAGGGAGGGAAGGAAAAAAAGAAAAAGGAAAAAAATGAGGTAAATGGTCCAGGATCTTAGAAGCAAAGACATAGTTCTGAGACACTGGGATAGGCTCTGCCTTTTCACTCCTTTCTCCCCTACTCTATAGCTTCTATGTTTGGTTCAAGAACAGGAGAGTCAAATGTTTTTTAATGTCTCCTTGATCATGTAAGATTTTCCTGAATGGTGATACATACTTCAGTTGTAAAATGGCAATGGGATAGCAAAAAAATGTGGCTATTTTTTCAACTGTGGCAGGATGCCAGCCAAGGAGTGTGTCACTCACTGGTAGTTGCATACCCTGTCAGGAAATTCAGGGGCCAGGGAGATCCAGGCTATGATATGTTGCCTCTGCTCCTGATCTGCGTGGCCAACTCATTTCTCATTAGATCTCTAGATCCTTGCCCAAACAAATTGAACAGTTACAGAAGTAGTGTGTGTGTGTGTGTGTGTGTGTGCACAGCATGCACACATACTCCCAGCTAATCCATAACTCACTAGACACCTTGAGGTCTCTCTTTTCCCCATATCTAGCCTGGGAAAATGGAACATGACAGTGCTTCTCCAACATTCTACCCACCTTCCCCATACCTTTGACTCTATACAATTTTCAGGCACTCTACAATCATGTTTAGGGGTAAAAGTAACAGAATTTACACAAAAGGGGCTCACTAGAATTCATAGCATTGAGTTTTACCTGAAGCCTCTTGACTATGCAGTCGTTCATGTATTTTCCTCTTTCTGATGGTCCTGCGGCCTTTCCCATAGCCATGTACCTCCTCACATGCAGCTCTTGCTGTCCACTTCACTAATGCAGATGTCCTCCACCTCCTTCCTCTCTCTGAGACAGCCAGGACCAGCCAGGAGCACTCACATCTTACCTTTTGACACCTGAAAATTCTATATATCCCATTCACCTCAAGGGATGTGATGTCATTCTTGATTTCTCAAAATCACTCCTCCATCTGGTATCTTCGTCCCAACCCCTCCTCTTCCCCAGGGTCGTCTGTTTCTCACACTTCCCTTTTCTTATTTCTATCTCCTCTTCTCTACTGCTTCCTCCCCTTAGACTGGAAACATATTTGGGTCTTCCCAACTTAAACAGGCAAGTGGAATGAAACTCTTCTTTTAGAGTGACAAATAATATCAGATAAAAGTTTCAAAAATGTTGTGGTACCATTGTAAAGACACGTATACACTAGCTTTGCGAATAAACTTCTTTCCACTTCCAAACCTCATGCCTATCCTGGACGGCAGCTACCGATCTGGCTCCCTTGCCTCCAAACTCTTCCTCTTTCAGTCCAACTAACATTTTGTTGCCACATTAATTTTCCTTAAAAATACACCTTTGTATAAAATATTTTCCTTATAGGATAAAGCATAGATTCCTTTTTTGGGAATGCATGGGCATTCACAAGCAGCACCTCCCCCTGACAAACAAACATCTTTTCTTTTCACTATATTTCCACATGAATCTTCCACTTAACTAAGCTGGCTTTGAATCTATCACATCCATTATCTCCTCAGCATGCCCTTCCTGCTGTACCTCCTAGGATGCACTCCCGACTTTCCTCCCCACCACTGCCCTATGTCATAATTATGCTTCCTTCAAACCCAGCTCAATTTCTTCTCCTTCAAGGAAGGGGCTTTCCCCAACAGAATCAACCCTTTGGGGACCACTTTCTAAATACAGTATTTAATAACTGTTCAACTCATTGGGGGCTTAGCCCTAGAATGTACAGCCTGCCTTGGTATTTATTGGTTTAAGTATCTGTCCTTGTAGGAACAACACCTTATGCTACACTTCTTTATATCTTTTTTTTTTTTTTTTTTTTGAGACAGTCTCGCTCCGTCGCCAGGCGCCATGCTGGAGTGCAGCGGTGCGATCTCGGCTCACGGCAACCTCCGCCTACCGGGTTCAAGAAATTCTCCTGCCTCAGCCTCCCAAGTAGCTGGGACTACAGGCGCGCGCCACCACATCCAGCTAATTTTTGTATTTTTAGTAGAGACGGGGTTTCACCATGTTGGCCAGGATGGTCTCGATCTCTTGACCTCGTGATCCACCCGCCTTGGCCTCCCAAAGTGCTGGGATTACAGGCATGAGCCACTGTGCCAGGCCTATATCTTTCTTTTTAATTAGCACTTAATCTTTCTTATAATGAAAATAAACCTGGATAGATAATAGAGATTTGGTGGGGAGGGTTTCAAAAAGACCACCAAAGTAAATATCTAAGGGCTACACACAGGTGGCAAGTTGAATAAAAAAGCATTTTGGTTATTTCTTCCCGTAGTACCTGACAAAAGTTGATGTTGCTATAAATATTCTCCCAGACTTGGTTATAGTTGCACTGATGCAAACCCTGGGAAGCCACAAAAGATGGATGATGTGGAGCTAGCATGACTCTCTTTGCAGCATGATCTTGGAGCACTTGCATTACTCACTCAGGGCTGGAAATCTCAGGTAGAATAGAGATGAGAAGGAAGGTTTATGAGAAGCATATTCCCTTTTTATCAGCAAGACTTTGGTCACACACATGTGAACAAGAAAGAAAGTCTAGGTGGGACTTTATTCAATTAAAAAATAAAATGAAAGTCCAGCATCATGATTCCCCAAATATATCTGTCCATTCAGCACTATAAATATTCAGATATACATTGTAGCACATTTAAAAATTCTGTGACTGCTGGGTGTGGTGGCTCACACCTGTAATCCCAGTGCTTTGGGAGGCCAAATTGGGAGGATCATGAGGTAG
Organism: Sapajus apella; assembly: GCF_009761245.1. Lineage (NCBI taxonomy): Eukaryota > Metazoa > Chordata > Mammalia > Primates > Cebidae > Sapajus > Sapajus apella. The sequence continues at coordinate 40,508,418 of NW_022436946.1, forward strand.
GGAGTTTGAGACCAGCCTGGCCAATATGGTAAAACCCTGTCTGTACTAAAAATACAAAAATTAGCTGGGGTGTGGTGGTGCACATCTGTAGTCCCAGCTACTCAGGAGGCTGAGGCAGAATAATCTCTTGAACCTTGGAGGTGGAGATTGAAGTGAGCCAAGATTGCACCACTGCACTCCAGCCTGGGTGACAGAGCAAGACTCCATCTCAAAAAAAAAAAAATTATGTGACAACCCCCTAAAGACAATAGCAGGTGGTACTCCCACAAGTGTTGTGGTATCACTGAAAAGATAAACACCCATCAGCATTGGGTGCAAACTCTGTCAACTGTTAGAAAGCTTCTGGGTAATGGAAGAGGGGGCAGAAGTGTAGCACAAGAAGAGCACGAGCTTTGTAAGGACAGAGACCTGGGCTTCTAACTCTGCAGGAATCCTGGCTTTTCCATGCAGATCAGGACAAGTCATCCTAACAAAGATACCAATGATGTCTCACCCAGAGTGCTGCAATAATGCCTACCACGTAGGAGGAGCTGAATAAATGTCCCTTCTTCTCATCTGGAGGTAAAGAATTGAACAATAATCCCATAACTGAATTGCTACTTCAGTGAAACATGTATGCTATGTCACTTTAATATTACAAAGAACCTCAAAGATCATTTATTTCAATCCCCATAAAAATACCTAAGACATTTCTTGCCGATATAGAAAAATTCATCATTAAATTTATATGAAATCTCAAGTGACCTCAAATAGCTAAACAATTTTCCAAAATGACAAAGTTGAAGAACTTACACTCCCTGAATTCAAAAAATATTACAAAGATATAATAATCAAAACAGTATGGTATTGGCCTAAAGACAGACATGTAGGCCAATGGAATAGAAGAGAAAGCCTATAAATAAACCCTCACATATATGGTTAAGGGTTCCAAGACCACTCAAGGGGGAAAGGACAATGTCTTCAATATATGTTGTTGTGAAAACTGAATATCCATATGCAAAATAATAAAATTTTATCCTCATATTACACCACATACAAAAATTACTCAAAATGAATTAAAGATCAAAGGTAAGACCTAAAACTGTGAAACTCTTAGAAGGAAACATAGAGGAAATGCTTCATGATATTAAATTTGACAACATTTCTTGAATGTAATACCAAAAGTCCAAGCCGCAAAAGCTAAAATAGACAAATAGGACAACACCAAACTTAAAAACTTTGTGCAGTCAAGGGACACAAATCAATTGAAATGAAGAGTTAACCTATATAATGGAAGAAAAGATTTGCAAATTATCTATCCAATAAGTGGCAAGTAGCCAGAATACATAAAGAACTCCAGCCTAGGTGCAGTAGTTCACACCTGTAATCCCAGCACTTTGAGAGGCCAAAACAGGTGGATTGATTGAGCCTAGGAGTTAAAAGATGAGCCTGGCAAAACATGGCAAAACCTCATCTCTACAAAAAATACCAAAAAATTAGCCTAGTATAGTGGCGTGTGCCTGTAATCCCAGCTACTCAAGAGGCTAATGGGGGAGGATCACTTGAGCAGAGGAGGCGGAGGTTGCAGTGAGCCAAGATCATGCCACTGCACTTAAGCCTGGGTGACAGAGTGAGACCCTGTGGCAAAAAGAACTACAACTCAACAACAAAAAATCAAATTGACTGATTTAAAAGTAGGCAGTCAATTACGAAAAATGAAAATAAAAATAAAGATGAAAGAAAAAATAGGCAAAGGATTTGAACAGCGATTTATCTAAAGATGATATACAAATGGCTAAGAAGCATATGAAAAATGCTCAACATCACTAATCATCAGAGAAATTCAAATCAAAACCACAGTAAGACTTCACCTCACACTCATTATAATGGTTGCTATTAAAAATCATGAAATAACCAGTGTTGGTGAAGATGTAGCAAAACTGGAGCATTTGTACTGTTGGTGGGACCGTAAAATGGTACAAATGCTATGGAAAACAGTATGGTGGTCCCTAAAAAAATAAACAAATAAAATTACCATGTGATCCAGAAACTGTACATCTGGATATATATCCAAAAGAATTGAAAGCAGGAACCTGAAGAAGTATTTGTACTCCCATGTTTATAACAACATTATTGACGATATCCAAAAGGTGGAAGCACATAAATCCTCATATTAGATGAATAGATTTTTTAAAATGTGGTATATACTTACAAGGGAATACTATTCAGTCTTAAAAAATGAAGGTAATTCTGACACATGCTACAACATGGATGAAGCTTGAGGACATTATACTAAGTAAAATAAACCAAAAAGACAAATATTGCATGATTCCACTTATATGAGGTATCTAAAGTACTCAAACACAGAGAAAAAGAAAGTAGAATCATGGTTGCCAGGAACTGGGAGGAAAGGAAAATGAGAGTTTTTGTTTGATGGGTATAGAGTTTTAGTTTTGCAAGACGAAAACATCTTGGAGATATATAGTGAAGCACTGTGAATTTATTCAATGCCCCAATTACCATGTTCCTTTGGAGGTGTCATGTTTCCTTGCTTTTTTGCTTCTTGTATTCTTACACTGATATCTGCATATCTGGTGGAATGGGTGCCTCTTCCAATTTCTGGGGTAGCTTTAATAGGGACACATTTTCTGTATCCCTGAATTGTATACAGTAAATACTCATTTAATGTCATCAATAGGCTCTTGGAAACTACAACTTTAAGCAAAAACATGTAGAGCAAGTCCTCAAATAACATCATTTCATTCAATACTGTTTTATTGTAATGTTGATGAGAAAAAAATGTTGATTTTCTTAAATGTTGTTTTGTTTAAAGTTGCAGTTTCCAAGAATCTATCAATGGTGTTCAGTGAGGATTCACTGTACTTAAAGATGGTTAAGATAAATTTTGTGTTACTTTTATTTTACCAAAATGAAAAGTATCATTTAGGTGCAGGCTTCCCGGGGACGAATGACTGGCCCACCTGTTGCCTACAGCTGCCAGCAAACCCATCTTCTCCAGTGGCAGAGCCACCATGTACTACACCAGCATCCTGGAAGCAACAACCAGCCTGCCTGGTGCCTGCTGCTAGCAATACTACCTCTGCAACCAGCAGAGATACCATGCCCAGCGTGTGCCCCCCAGAACCTGAGAACTGGCCCACTTGGTGGCCCTTACCTCAAGCACAGCCACACCACTGACTTCATAAACACCCAGAGCATAGGCCGGTAAGGTACTTGCAGATACCACTGACATTGAATACAGCCAAAGAAATCATACCCATCCACAACCAAAACAAAAGCATCCTTACCTAACCAACACTATAGGACACATCTATGGGGAAAATGTATCCCTATAAAAGCTACCCCATAAAACTGGAAGAGGCACTCATTCCACCTGATAGGCAGATATCAACATAAGAATACAAGAACCAAAAAAGCAAGGAAATATAAACCTTCCAAAGGAACATGGTAATTCTCTAGCAACAGACCCCAAAGCAAAGGCATTCTATAAAATGCCTGGATAGGAATTCAAAATGGTGATATTAAAACAACTCAGTGAGATGCAAGAGAAAACAGATAGACAATTCAATGAAATCAGAAAAATAATTCATGATCTAAATGAAAAATCTGGCCAGGCATGGTAGTTTATACCTGTAATCCCAGCACTTTGGGAGGCTGAAGTAGGAGGACTGCTTGAGCCCAGATGTTCAAGACCAGCCTGGGCAACACAACAAGATCTTGTCTCTACTAAAAAGTTTTTAAATTAGCTAGGTGTGGTAGTGCATGCCTGTAGTCCCAGATACTTGGGAGGCTGAGGTGGGAGGATCATTTGAGGCCAGGAGTTCAAGGATATAGTGAGAGCTCTGATTGTGCCACTACACTCCAACCTAAGTGACAAAGCAAGACACTGTCTCAAAAACAAACAAATAAATATAAATAAATAAATAAGAAATTCAACAGAGATGAATATCATTAAAAAAAAAAAAAACCCAAACAGAAATCTTGGAGTTAAAGAATTCAGTAAATAACATAAGAAATACAATTGAGAAATTCGACAATAGACTAGATCAAACAAAAGAAAAAATTTCTGAACTTGAAGGTCTTTTGAAATAAGCCGACCAGACAAAAAAGAAAAAAGTGAAGAAAACTTAAAGGATTTCTATGACACCATTAAGTAAACAAATATTCATTTTATGTGAATTCCAGAAGGAGAAGAGCTGGAACAAGGCATAGAAAAATCTATATAATAAAATAATCACTGAAATCTTAGCAAGTTTTGGGAGAGACATGGATAACCATATCTAGTAAACTCAAAAGTTCCCAAATTCAACCCAAAAAGTCCTGTCTGAGGAACATTATAGTTAAACTGTCAAAAGTCAAAGACAGACAAAGGAGAAAATTCTAAAAACAGTAAGAGAAAAGTCTCAAGTCACATATAATGAAATCTCCATCAGACTAATGGAGATTTTTCAACAAAATCTTATGGGTCAGAAGAGAATATAATGATATATTCAAAGTGCTAAAAGAAAAGAAAAACTGCCAGTCAAGAATAATATTCCTAGCAAAGTTAACCTTCAGAAACGAAGGCAAAATAAAGTTTTTCCTGGAGAAGGAGAAAATGGGGAATTTTTCACCTCTAGACTGGCCTCACAGGAAATACAGAAGTCCTATATCTGGAAGTGAAAGGACAATAACTACCAGTCACTGATAGAGCCAATACACATAAAAAAGAGAAAGAAATCAAATATTTTTGCTACAGAAAACCACCAAACTACATATATAAACAATGAGAAAGAAGAAAGGAACAAAGACTATATAAAACAACCAGAAAACAACTAACAAAATGACAGGAGTAAGCCTTCACCTACCAACAATAACCTTCAATGTAAACAGTTTAAATTCCCCAATTAAAAGACATAGACTATCTGAATTGATTTTTTTAACAGACCCAACTATATGCTACCTTCAAGAAACTCACTTCATCTGTAAAGACACATAAACTAAAAATAAATGGATGAAAAAAAAATTCCATGCAAATGGAGGCCAAACATGAGCAGGTGTAGCTATACTTGTATCATATAAAGTAGATTTTAAGTCAAAAAATGTAAAAAGATATAAAGGTCATTATATAATGATAAAGGGATCAATTCAGCAAGAGTGTATAGTAATTATAAATATATATGCACCTAACACCGGAGCACCTAGATTTTTAAGCAAATATTATTAGATCTAAAGGGAGAGATAGACTCCAATACTATAATACTTGATGTCTTCAACACTGCACACTCAGTACTGGGCAGATCATCTAGATTGAAATTCAATGAAGAAATATCAATCTTAAATTGCACTATAGACAAATGGACCTAATAGACAATTACAGAACATTTTAACCAACAGACACAGAATACATATTCTTCTCATCTGCACATGGAATATTCTCTAGGACAGACCATATGTTAGGCCACAAAACAAGCCTCAAAAAATTTTTTAAAATCAAAATTCTATTAAGCATCTTTTCAGACCTCAATGGAATAAAACTAAAAATCAATAACAAGGGAAACTTTGGGAACAGCACAAACTGATGGAAGTTAAACAAATTTAAAGAAATTAAATTTCTTTAAAGAAGTTAAAAAGCAAATTTTAAAAATTTATTGAAACTAATTAAAATGGAAATACAATATAGCAGCCGGTGCAGAGGCTCACATCTGTAATCCCAGCACTTTGGGAGGCAAAGGTGGGTGGATCAACTGAGGTTGGGAATTCAAGACCAGCCTGGTCAACATGGTGAAACCCCATCTCTACTAACAATACAAATGTAGCCAGGTGTGGTGGCGGGCACCTGTAATCCCAGCTACTCATGAGACTGAGGCAGAAGAATCACTTGAACCCAGAAGTGAAGATTACAGTGAGCTGGGATTGTGCCACTGCACTCCAGCCTAAGCAACAAAGTAAGACTCCATCTCAAAAAAGAAAAAAAAAAAAGAAACACAACATACCAAAGCCTATAGGATACAGCAAAAGGAGTATAAGAAGGAAGTTTATAGCAACAAACACCTACACCAAAAAGTAGTAAATTTTCAAATGAACAACCTAATGTCATACCTCAAGGAACTAAAGAAGCAAGAACAAACCAAATCTGATATAAGTACAAAAAAATAAATAATAAAGATCAGGACAGAAATAAATTATTTAAAAACTAAAAACAATACAAAAGATCAATGAAACAAAAAGCTAGTTTTTTTAAAAGGCAAACAGGCCAGGTGTGGTGGCTCATGCCTGTAATCCCAACACATTGGGAGGCCGAGGCAGGTGGATCACCTGAGGCCAAGAGTTCAAGACCAGCCTGACCAATATGAAGAAACCCTGTTTCTACTAAAAACACAAAATTATCTGAGTGTGGTGGTGGATGCCTGTAATTCCAGCTACTTGGGAGGCTGAGGCAGGAGAGTTGCTTGAACCCAGGAGCCAGAGGTTGAGGTGAGCCAAGATCACACCATTGCGCTCCAGCCTGGGCACCAAGAGGAAAACTCCACTTAAAAAAAAAAAAAAAAAAAAAAAGAAAGAAAGAAAAGATAAACAAAATTGAAAAACCATTAGCTAGACTACCTAACCAAAAAAAATCTAAATAAATCAAATTAAAAATGAAAGAGGAGACATTAAAACTGATACCACAGAAATACAAGGATCATTAAAGACTATCATAAACAACTATATGCCAACAAATTAGAAAACCTAGAGAAAACGGAGAAATTCCTGGACACATGCAACCTATCAAGGTTGAACCAGGAAGAAGTAGAAAACTTGAACAGACCAATAACAAAGAACAAGACTGAATCAATAATAAAAAGTCTCTCAACAAAGAAAAGCCAAGAGCTGGTTGACTTCACTGATGAATTCTACCAAACTTTTAAAGAATTAACACGTATTCTTCTTATACTATTCCAAAAACATGAAAAGGAGGGAATTCTTCCAAATTCATTCTACAAGGACAATATTACCCTAATGCAAAACCCAGACAAGAACATAACGAAAAAAGAAAACTACAGGCTAATATTCCTGATGAACATGAATGCAAAAATCTTCAACAAAACAGTAGTAAACTAAATCCAACAGCGCATCAAAAAGATTAACACACCATGATCAAGTGAGATTTATCCCAGAGATGCAAGGGTGATTCAATATACACAAATCAATAAACATGATGCATCACACAAAGAGAATGAAGAACAAAAACACATGATCATTTCAATAGGGACAGAAAAAGCATTTGATAAAATTCAACATCCCTTTACGATAAAAAGTCTCAACACATTAGGCATAGAAGAAATTTGCCTCAGCATAACGAAGTCCACATATGACAAACTTACAACTAAGTTTTCAACTTTTTCCTCTAATAGATGGAACAATATAAGGGTGACTACTTTCCCCACTACAATTTAACACTGTATTATAAGTCCTAGCCAGAGCAATTAGACAAAATTAAAAAAACAAAGGGCATCCAAATTGGAAAAAAAGGAAGTCAAATTGTCTTTTTGCAGACAATGTGATCTTATAAGTAGAAAAACCTAAGGTCTCTGCCAAAAACTCTTAGAACTGATAGAAAAATTCAGTAAAATTGCAGGATACAAAATCAACATACATAATGTATTAGCATTTCTATTAAACCAATAACAATCTAGCTTAAAAAGAAACAAAGAAAGCAATTACATTTTCAATAGTTATGAAAAATATTACATAGGAATACAATTAACCAAGCAGGTGAAAGAACTCTACAATAAGAACTAAAAAGTACCAATGAAAGAAATGAAAGAAGACACAAAAAAATTGAAAGAAATACCATGTTCGTGGATTGAAAAGATTAGTATTGTTAAAAATGACCATACTCAAATTGAGCCACAGATTCAAAACAATCCCTATCAAAATACCACTGACATTCTTCACAGAAATAGAAAAAATAATCCTAAAATATATATGGAACCACAAAAGACCCAAACAACCAAAGCAATCCTGACTAAAAAGGACAAAGCTGGTAGTATCACATTATCTGACTTCAAAATATACTATAAATATGCTGTAACAAAGCAGCATGGTACTGGCATAAAAACAGATACATAGATCAATGAAACAGAATAGAGAATCCAGAAATAAATCAACATATTTATAGTCAACTGATTTTTAACAAAGGCACCAAAACCGTACACTGCAGAAAGAAGAGTCTCTTCAATAAATGGGGTTGGATAAGGATATCTGGATACGCAGAAAAATGAAACCCTTACCTCTCACCATATATAAAAATCAACTCGAAATGGATTAAAGATTAAATATAAGACTCTGAACTATAAAACTATTAGAAGAAACTATAAGGAGAAACACTTCAGGACATTGGTCTAAGAAAAGATTTTATGGATATAATCTCCAAAGCATAGGCAACAAAAGCAAAAATAGACAAATGGGATTATATCAAACTAAACACATACATACACACACAAATAATTGGATTTTAAAATGAGAAAATGATTCTAAATAGATATTTATCAAAAGAAGACATTCAAATGACCAACAAGCACATGAAAAATGCTCAACATCATTAATCACCAAATGCAAATAAAAAAAACCCCAGTGTGATATAATCTCATTCCAGTTAGAATGACTATTAACAAAAAGACAAAAACAAAAAAATCAAATTCTGGCAAGGATGCAGAGAAAAGGAAATTTGCATACACTGTTGAACTGTAAATTACCATAGCCATTATTGAAAAAGTATGGAGGTCCCTCAAAAACCTAGAAATAGAACTACCACATGATCCAGCAATCTCACTATGGGGTATAAATCCAAAAAAAAAAAGGAAATCAGTATATTGAACAGATATCTGTACTCCCATGTTTATTGCAGGCCTATTCACAATAAGCAACATAAAAGTGTCCATTAACAGATGAATGGATAAAGAAAATGTGTTATATATATCCAATGGAATACTATTTGGCCATAAAAAGAATGAGATCCTGTCATTTGCAACATTGATGAACTTAGAGCACTTTATGTTAAATGAAATAAGCCAGGCACAGAAAGATAAAAACATGTCTTACTCATGTTCTCCACATGTTCTTACTCATGTTCTCCACATGTTCTTACTCATTTTCAGAAACTAAAAAAGTTGATCTCAGAAGTAGAAAGTAGAATAGCGATTATTAAGGCTGGGAACGGTGTAGGTGGAATAGGGAGAGATTACTTAAAGGATACAAAATTATCAGTAGATAGGGAAAATAAGTTCTTGTGTTCCACAGCTCCGTAAGGTGACTGTAGCAAGCAATAATTTATTGTATATTTTCAAATAGTTAGAAAAAGGGTTTTGAATGTTCCCAAGGCAAAGAAATAATAAATGTTTGAGAAGATAGATATGCTAATTACCTTGATTTGATAATTATAAATTGTATATAACAAAATGTCACTCTGTATCCCATAATTATGTACAATTTTTGTCAATGGAAATATTTTAAAAGATAATTTGGTTTAATATTTTGTTTCACAGATGAAGAAACTAAGGCTCAAGGAGGTTACACAACTAGACCAGTATCACACAGAGAGTTGGTGTTAAAGCTGGACTAAAATCCAGTTTTTGGGGTTTTGTTTTTGGTTGTTGTTGTTGTTTTGAGACAGAGTCTCATGCTCTTACCCAGGCTAGAGTGCAGTGACGCAATCATGGCTCACTGCAATCTTGACCTCCTGGGCTCAAGCAATCCTCCCATCTCAGCCTCCCAAGTAACTGTGACTACAGGTGTGTGTCACCACACATGGCTAATTTTTTTAAAAAAGAATTTGTAGAGACAGAGTCTTTTTTTATTGCCTACGCTGGTCTTGAACTCCTGGGCTCAAGCAATCCTCCTGCCTTAGCCTCCCAAAGTGCTGGAATTCTATTAAGTATCTTTTCACACCTCAGTGGAATAAAACTAGAAATGAGTCACCGTGCCTGGCCCTAAAGTCCAGCTTTTTGACAATTTTTTATTCTCTACTGAGAGCTAACAGGATTTTTAAAGTGTGGAAATTAGGTTGAAGTGTTCTAAATAAGGCCTGGCATGGTAGCTCATGCCTATAATCCCAACACTTTGGGAGGCCAAGGTGGTAGGATCACTTGAGGTCAGGAGTTTGAGACCAACCTGGCCAACATGGTAAAATCCCGCCTCTACTAAAAATTTACAAAAATTAGCTGGGCATAGTAGCCTATGTCTGTAATCCTAGCTACTAGGAAGGATGAGGCAGGAGAATCACTTGGGCCCAGGAGGT
>NW_022436946.1:40519078-40527215 GCF_009761245.1 Sapajus apella
GAGGGAGGGAGGGAGGGAAGGAAGGAAGGAAAGAAGGAAGGAAGGAAGGAAGGAAAGAAGGGAGGAAGGAAGGAAGGAAAGGAGGAAGGAAGGAAAGAAAGTTTCAAATAAAACAATCACAGTGAATCCAAGATAACATTTTTAAAAAGGGAAAGAAAAATTCCATATTTTGAGAATGATTTTAGCAAAAATCTTATCTACATGGAAACTTGGTTATTTTCTCACCTTGAAAAACTTCCTGGAGTTACAATAACACATCTGTTCTTCTCCATTCTTTTAATTTAGTCAAAAGCTTCTTTTGCCACGGATCATATTTTGGCTTGATCTAGGGGACAAACATGTTCACATAAAGTTACAACATAACAGAATGATTCTCAATAAAAGTTGCAAGCAAAGAGATTCAAGGACCTTCTGAAATGATATCTGGCCACGGTTGCTAGATTGGCTAGGACTAGTGAGGTTTTGGAAAGGGTCTTCATGGGTTCACAAATTCACTGAAGGAGACAGAAGCACCAGTTCCTGTTAATGCCTTGCCTATGAAATGCGTCTGGAACGACACTATACCAACCACAAGCAGCAGGGACCCCAAAACCATCAGAGTTGGTCATTGCACTTTATTTACAGGGCAAGAGAAGTTCACCCACAGACTCCTTGTGACACTACATTTAAAACAGCTTTCATGGCCGGGAGCGGTGGCTGACGCCTGTAATCCCAACACTTTGGGAGGCTGAGGTGGGCACATCACAAGGTCAGGAGATGGAGACCATCCTGGCCAACATGGTGAAGCTCTGTCTCTACTAAAAAAAAATACAAAAATTAGCTGGGGGTGGTGGCCCACACCTGTAGTGCCAGCTACTTGGAAGGCTGAGGCAGGAGAATCACTTGAGCCTGGTAGGCAGAGGTTGCAGTGAGCTGAGATTGTGCCACTGCACTCCAGCCTGGGTAACAAAGCAAGAATCCATCTCAAAAAAATATTTTATATTAATAAACTGGATTTCAAAAATCAGTTCTGTTGCTGTAAATACCATTAACACTCAAATTTATATCTCAGCCCTAAATTCCAGCCTATTATATCCAACTACTCCTTTCATATCTATACTTGAATGTCAAGTGCAACAATCTAAAACAGAAAGTCAGGCTTCCCTTACATGGACTACCGTGTTCCTCAAGCACTAGATGGACCTAGGAGTGATCTTTGATTTGTCTCAGTCTATCTTTATTCACTGCTATGGTCTGAATGTGTTCCTCTAAAATTTAAATGTTGAAACCTAACCCCAAGGTGATGGCATTAGTGATAAAATTTGGGGATGTGATGAGATCATGATGGTAGAGCTCTCATGAATAGTATTCATGCCCTTACAAAAGAGGCCTGAGAGACCTTGATTTTTTTCTTTCTTTCTTTTCTTTTTTTGAGATGAAGTCTCACTTTTTTGCCAGGCTGGAGTGCAGTGGTGCGATCTCTGCTCCCTGCAACCTCCGCCTCCCAGATTCAAGCGATTCCCCTGCCTCAGCCTCCCAAGTAGCTGGGACTACAGGCATGTGCCACCACGCCCGGCTAATTTTTGTATGTTAGTAGAGACAGGGTTTCACCACGTTGACCAGGATGGTCTCAATCTCCTGACCTCGTGATCCGCCCACGTTGGCCTCCCAAAGTGCTGGGATTTTAGGCATGAGCCACCACACCTGGACGAGCTTGGTTTTTTTCTTCCACCATGTGAGGACACAGGGAGAAGTCAGAAGTCTGCAACCTGGAATAGGACCCTTCAGAACTTGACCATGCTGGCCCCCTAATCTTGGACTTCCCAGCCTCTAGAACTGTGAGAAATGTATCTCTGTTCTTTATAAGCTACCCAGTTTATGGTATTTTGGTAAAGCAGCCTGAATAGACTAAAATAATCATACAAGATTTTCCTTTTTTTCATAATACAAGCAATCCTTGTTGTTTGTGGATTCCACATTTGTGCTTTTGCCTGCTATCTAACATTTTTTTGTGACCCAAAACTCAATACTAGTAGAGCTTTCACAGTCACTCATAGGTGTGTGCAGGTGAAAATTTGAGTTACCTAGTGGGCATATTCCCAACTAAGTTTGAACAAGGCAACACTTGGCCTTCTTGTTTCTGCTCACATATTACAAACAAGGATCCTTTTCATGGTCCCTTAGAACTACATTCTTCACATTTTTGTGCTTTTTGGTGGTAATTTGACTGTTGAAAATGGTCCCCATGTGTAGTGCCAAAGTAATGTCTAAAGTTCCTAAGCATAAGAAGACTGTGTTCTGTGCCTTTTGGAAAAAATACATGTGTTAGATAAGGTTCATTTGGGCATGAATTTATAGTGCTGTTAGTCATTAGTTCAATGCTAATAAATCAACAATATATTTAAAATAAGATGTCTTTCAACAGAAACACACGTAAAATAGTTATGTATTGATAAGTGTTCAGACAAGAGGTTCACAGGAACGAACCCTATTTCCCCTAGGGGTGACAATTCAATATTTGCTCACTCAGTGTTCATGATGACTTTCTAGAACAAAACTACCTCGAATAATGAGAATTGATCATACCTAGCACCACCTAAAACAATCTTATTTAGTTTGCTTACTTGCATATTGTTTGTGAATTGTGTTATCTTCAGCACAAAGGGCCATACCTGACATACACTATGTATCAAATAGTTTTTGACTCAACAGTTGGATTTACACAAGTCAATTACACCCTTGGATATTAAGCTTAGTTCTTGCCAAGTATCTGAGATCATTAGCAATAAGCAGGGAGTTTGGGCCCATTAGAGTGGGGTACAGGCATCTGGAGAACCTTCAGAGAAGGAAGATTGGCATAGCGAACTTCAACATAGAGCCAAGGCAGGCAAAGAGCTGGGAGACTGTGGCTCACAAAGCCAGGTTCTCGGAGTTGCCTCCCCTGAGGACAGGAAAGCATCTCCCCTAGTTGAAGAGGACGGTCTGCTGAGGGCACTAAGGAGAGGGACAACAGGGACCACATAAACCTGCTGCTGCCAGGCTGCCTGACCTGCTTAGACGACACTGTGACACTGCTGACATCACTGACAGATGACTATCACCACGAGTCTCTTTACCTTTATGAAGGAAATCCAGTTGGCTCTCCTTTTCAGGGTCATACTGGGTCCTGCCAAACCCAAATTATCTGCTTTAGCCATTGCAGCTTCATAGTCTGGAAATATTTGCATTCTCTGTTGCTCCATGAAGATGTTTTGAAATTTTTGGGAAACCTAAACAGGATGAAGACAGAAGTGGAACCCAGGAAAAAAGTCTCAGAGAGTGGGCAATTTCAAAAGCAGCTACTGATTGTCTTTGAAATAGCCTTGGAATCAAATTAATTTATAAAATACAACTCTGTGATAGCAATAGGAACTTAAAAAGCATACCTGTGTGGGGCATGTTCTCAGTCAGCTCATTACCATAATTGTGCATATTACTTATTCTGAATGTCTGCTCCAGAGATTGGAAATATATTAATGTATTTATTTATATATATTTTGAACTGGAACCTAAATATAAGTGAGAAGTAAATTGTCCAACTTTGGAAATGCATTCACTTTTTCCAACCACCTGATAAAACTATTACAGAATATCTAAAGATTAAATAAATCCTGCTTTCAGAGGCCTTACGAGGATGTAGCTAGAGAGGAGTCCAGATGCTAGAATCTGTTAAACTCTTTAAGGCATCTCAACCTATTCCCTTCATAGCTTACTTTCAGACCGAGGCTACAAGTACTTTCTATGGCATCGATTCCTACTGTCAAAATGCTGAACATTCCTTCTTCCCTTAAGATTGGGTCTCTGTGGTGGCGCCTTCATCACTGTGCTTGCCACGTTGTGTCAGGATTTCCTCACTACATGGTGAGCCCCATTCAGGGCATAGACTATGAATGTCAAGAACTCAACACATGGTGATGTCCACACAACAATGTGAATGTACTTAACGCCACTGAACTAAACACTTAACGGCTAAAATGGTAAATTTTGTTATGTTATTTTACCACTCATGTGTGCACATGTACATACACACAGTAAGAACTGACCAGTGCTGACACATACTTGGGCCTCAACAAAGGTTTCCGGAATGAGTGAGAAAATTTGTGAGTCACAGAGCTGAAGGTTCTTCCACTTAATGCTGGTACCTCTGAGGTTGTGCTATTCAATGCTCTGGCCCCTAGCCACATGTGGCTGTTTAGCATTGAAATATGAATTAATTACAATGAAATAAAATTTGAAATCTAGTTTTTCAGTTGTGCTAACCACATTCCAAGTGCTCAAATAACTATTAGTGTATGTGACCAGTGGTTAACATGGGATGGCACAAAAGCAGAACACATCCATCACTGAAGGAAGTTCAGCGAGATAGTGTGCTGGTCTATGACTGGCTTGGCAATTTCTTAAAGGGCCAGACAGTAGATATTTTAGCCTTTACAGACCATAAGGTCTCAGTCACAAATACTCAAGTCTGCTGTTGTAGTGTGAAAGCACCTATAGACAATACATATATGAATAGGCATGGCTGTTGCTATGGTCTGAATGTTTGTGTCCCCACAAAATTCATGTGTTGAAATCCTAACCCCAAGGCAATGGTATTAGGACATGGGAATTTGGGGAGCTTATTGGGTCGTGAAGGTGAAGCCTTCACGAATAGAATCAGCGCCTTTATAGAAGTCTGAGAGGCTCTTGCCCTTCAACCACGTGAGGACACAGTAAGAAAGCACCACCTGTGAGCCAGAAAGTGGGCCCTCGCCAGACATCAGACTACCTTGATCTTGAACTTTCCAGCCTCCAGAACTGTAAGAAATACATTTCTGTTGTTTATAAGCCACTCCGTTTATGGTATTTTGTTAGAGTAGCCTGAATGAACTTAAGACTGCTGTATTCCAAAACAACCTATCTTAAAAAACCAGGTGAGGGCTGTCGTTTGCTGACCCTGCTCTCAGGCATTAGAATATCAGAATAAACAGCACCTAAACATAGGAGCTCTTCCTACGCAAAAAAGTTGGTGTAATGTGATTGGTTATCTTGGAACACGATTAGTATTTCACATAATACTGTCATAAGCAAATTGAAAGTAGAAATCATCACCATAAAAAGGAGACAAGCTGTTCTTTGGGAGCAACGTGGTTTTATTGGAGTGCTCCGCCAGACTCATGTTCTCCTGTTTATCATTAATAATAGTCTCCTGGGCTATAATTAACTTTTATTTATTTTGGTTCTACTTAAACACCACCATATTCTGATTCTGTGTTTTGCCTATCATAATCCTTGATGATAATTAGGGTGAGGACACTCCCACAGAAACACTCTGCTGGAGACAGTGCTGCTGGTGGCATAAAAAGAAAGGCAAAAGCTAAACATCATCACCTTCAAGGAAACAGGAGGACATGGATACCACTGGTTTCAGTGAGCTTAAAGAGGCTGTGTTACATACTAACAAAAATCATCCTGGGCCAGGCGCAGTGGCTCACACCTGTAATCCCAGCACTCTGGGAGGCTGAGGCGGGTAGGTCACTTGAGGTCAGGAGTTCAAGACCAGCCTGGCCAACATGATGAAACCCTGTCTCTACTAAAAATACAAAAATCAGCTGAATGTAGTGGCATGTGCCTGCAATCCCAGCTACTCGGGAGGCTGAGGCAGGAGAATTGCTTGAATGTGGGAGGCAGAGGTTGCAGTGAGCGGAGATCGAGCCACTATACTCCAGCCTGGGTGACAGAGCAAGACTCTGCCTCAAACACGTGTGTGCACACACACACACACACACATACACACATACACACACACACAATTTTGGTATATGCTAGAACAAATGCAAATGCAAGTGAAATTTCAAAGTCAAGCAAAAGGTGATAGCACAGACGGCGGCTTACTTCTTACTTGAAGAGCATTCAAAACCATTCAGATCTTATTTTTACCTGTTTGGATCCATCAGTTTCTTAATTTTCAGTTTGTTTTTGTTTGATCCATCAATTTCTCATTTTTACCTAGCAAATATATATACTTCCAAATAATATACAGCTAGAGCTACAAAAATCTTTATTATTGAAACTTTTGCCATTATAAATCTGAAGCTTGGCCAGGTATGGTGGCTCATCCCAGTAATCCCAGCACTTTGGGAAGCCAAGGCAGGCGGATCACCTGAGGCCAGAGTTCAAGACCAGCCTGGCCAATTTGGCAACCCCATCTCTACCAAAGATACAAAAATTAGCCAGGTGTGGCTGAGGCAGGAGAATCGCTTGGACTCAGGAGGCAGAGTTTCCAGTGAGCCAAGATTGCACCAGTGTACTCCAGCCTGGGTGACAGAGCGAGACTCCATCTGTTTAGCATTTATTTAAAATATTAAAAAAATATTTTAAAGATCTGAAGCTAGGGTGTCAATTTTAGATCTTTCATCACTTCTCATATGGGTATTTAGTGCTACAAATTTCCCTCTAGACGCTGCTTTAAATGTGTCCCAGAGATTCTGGTACGTTGTATCTTTGTTCTCATTGGTTTGCTTGCAGATGACATGATTGTATATCTAGAAGACCCCATAGTCTCAGCCCCAAATCTCCTTAAGATGATAAGCAACTGCAGCAAATTCTCAGGATACAAAATCAATCTGCAAAAATCACAAGCATTCCTATATACCAATAACAGACAAATAGAGAGCCAACTCATGAGCAAACTCCCATTCACAATTGCCACAAAAAGAATAAAATACCTAAGAATACAACTTACAAGGGATGCAAAGGACCTCTTCAAGGAGAACTACAAACCACTGCTCAGCGAAATAAGAGAGGACACAAACAGATGGAAAAAACATTTCATGCTCATGGTTAGGAAGAATCAATATAGTGAAAATGGCCATACTACCCAAAGTAATTTACAGATTCAATGCTACCCCCATCAAGCTACCATTGACCTTCTTCACAGAACTGAGAAAAACCACCTTAAACTTCATATGGAACCAAAAAAGAGCCCACATAGCGAAGACAATCCGAAGTAAAAAGAACAAAGCTGGAGGCATCACACTACCGGACTTCAAACTATACTACAGGGCTTCAGTAATCAAAGCAGCATGGTACTGGTACCAAAACAGAAATACAGACCAACGGAACAGAACAGAGGCCTCAGAAGTAACACCACACAACTACAACCATCTGATCTTTGACAAACCTGACAAAAACAAGCAATGGGGAAAGGAGTCCCTATTTAATAAATGGTGTTGGGAAAACTGGCTAGCCATATGCAGAAAGCTGAAACTGGACCCCTTCCTGACACCTTACACTAAAATTAACTCCAGATAAATTAAAGATTTAAACATAAGACCTAGCACCATAAAAACTCAAGAAGAAAACCTAGGTAATACCACTCAGGACATAGGCATAGGAAAGGACTTCATGATTAAAACACTAAAAGCAATGACAACAAAAGCCAAAATAGACAAATGGGATCTAATTAAACTTAAGAGCTTCTGCACAGCAAATTAAACTATCATTAGAGTGAACCAGCAACCAACAGAATGGGAAAAAATTTTTTGCAGTCTACCCATCTGACGAAAAGCTAATATCCAGAATCTACAAAGAGGTAAAACAGATTTACAAGGAAAAAAAACAACCCCATCAAAAAGTGGGTGCAGGATATGAACAGACACTTTTCAAAAGAAGACATTTATGTGGCCAACAAACATATGAAAAAAATGCTCATCATCACTGGTCATTAGAGAAACGCAAATCAAAACCACATTGAGATACCATCTCACTCCAGTTAGAATGGTGATCACTAAAAAACCTGGAGACAACATATGCTGGAGAGGATGTGGAGAAATAGGAACACTTTTACACTGTTGGTGGAAGTGTAAATTAGTTCAACCATTGTGGAAGACAGTGTGGCGATTTCTCAAGGATCTGGAAATAGAAACACCATTTGACCCAGCAATCCCATTGCTAGATATATACCCAAAGGATTATAAATCATTCTATTATAAAGACACAGGCACACATATGTTCATTGCGGGACTGTTTACAATAGCAAAGACCTGAAACCAACCCAAATGCCCATCAGTGATAGACTGGATAAAGAAAATGTGGCACATATACACCATGGAATACTATGCAGCCGTAAAAAAAGATGAGT
>NW_022436946.1:40527315-40538511 GCF_009761245.1 Sapajus apella
AAATGCCTGATGTAGGTGATGGGGGGATGGAGGCAGCAAACCACCATGGCATGTGTGTTCCTATGCAACAATCCTGCAAGATGTGCACATGTACCCCGGGACTTAAAATATAATAAAAAAAAATCTGAAACTATTTACCTATAGTATAGTTCTATTTTTCCCTTTGAAACAAGTTTTGTTTGTTGGTTTGTTGGTTTGTTTTTGAGACAGAGTATCACTATGTTGCCCAAGCTGGGCTAGTCTTGAACTCCTGGGCTCAAGTGATCCCCTGCTTCAGCCTCTCAAAGCGCTGTGATTACAGACATGAGCTACCATGCCTGGCCCCCTTTGAAACAAGTTTTAACATGGCTTTTGATAATATGAGTTGTTTTTATTTCAGGAAGTACAACACTGTGTTATAGCAGAGAAGACTGCATGACTTTAAACATCACTACACAATGTACTCTCTAATAATATAAAGCATTTTGTCAATAAGAAGAGCTATTGCAATACATTTTGAGAATTGGAGGGCTTTGGATAATTGACAACTCTGCCGTGCAAATTTGCCAAATCTTTACATCATCTACTATAGACTGTACACTACTTTTGCTTAAAATTCTGCAGAAAAACAGAATTTTTTTGCAAAAATTCTGCAATCCTCTGGGTTCACTATTCAAGGGTCCCATTACTCTTACAGAGGAAGTACTTCCCAACTGCTAATCGAAATTTCATCTATTACTACTTTATATGATCACTCTAGAAACAATCGTTGGTAGTAAAATGTGTAACTTTGTGACAAATACCAGTGCTTTCTTTCATGAACACCTATATTTGTATTAAGAAAGAATATATCGAATACCAAGGAAAATATTCCATTTCCTTAGCAGAGTCCCTTAGCTCTTCCATGTCATATGGGATATTGAAATGGGAGAGCAGGAGCTTCATCTGAGGTTTCAGTTCTCCTGTTTCTGTTGTGTGTTGGGGCAGGACAAAAGCAACTTCTGTTCTCATTGGCCCTGAAGAAAACTAGAATCAAGAGCACTAAGACCAATGAATACTGTAAGGGAGAGAAAATGGAAGTAGGAGCTGGAAGTAGGAGCTCCTCTCCTGATGGGATGCCCATTCTGCTCCTTTCACAACATTTTCTGCCACAATTTATAGTCTGCACCCTACTTGGCCAGGTGGATCTGACAAATCCTTGGAGCTGGGCTTTGGTAAGAGGCAACAAGGACTCCTTGCCATCTCACAGCCTACAGGAGAAACCCAACAGACCTTTTTGGGAATGACTTGGAACAGAATTGCCTATAGTCCTTTGTGGTAAATAAAAAATATTATTTATAAATTTAACCAACAAATTAGAAGAAGGTGAAAACTTCATCTGCTTTCACCTGGCTGACTCCCCCTTATCTCTAAGGGCCCAGTTTGGACTCCCCTCCTTCAAGAAGCCTTCTCAGATGCCCCACAGCCAGGGTTGGCTGCCTCACCCAGGCACTCCGGGGACACTCCGTGCATCCAAGCAAGAATGTCACTTGTAGTAGAAATCTTGTCAGATTTCTTAGTCATCTGTAACACAAGGTAAGGGCAGGAAAACTGCATTAATTTGATTCAGATGAGGAAATTATTTTAGATTTATGTAATATGAAAACTGGGGCTGGGCATGGTGGCTCACGCCTGTAATCCCAGCACTTTGGGAGGCCGAGGTGGGTGGATCACGAGGTCAGGAGTTGGAGATCAGCCTGGCCAACATGGCAAAACCTGTCTGTGATAAAAATTCAAAAAATTAGCTGGATATGGTGGTGCGCACCTGTAATCCCAGCTACTCGGGAGGCTGAGGCAGCAGAATTGCTTGAACCTGGGAGGCAAAGGTTATAGTTAGCTGAGATCACACCACTGCACTCCAGCCTGGGCAAAAGAGTGAGACTCTGTCTCAAAAAATAATAATAATAAATAGAAATAGAAATAACTAAAACTGGAAGGAGCCTTGGAGATCACTGATTCTGAAAGATTTATTATGGAGATGACCAAATAGAGGCCCAAGGAGATGAACTGCAGGCCACAGGGAGCCAGGACAGGAACAAGCCTAGAGCCCAGTACTGCTGACTTCAACTCCATCTTTTTCTCTCACTCTTAATTTGCTAATTATAAAGATAGAGATTAAAACATATCTAAAAAAGTGTTTGTTCCTTTTTCCCATCAGAAGATATTAAATTAAGACTTGTTTATTAAGAATATAAAAAGTATATATAGAATGTATATATATATAGAGAAGTATATTTATACATTCTATATATACCTTTAAGTATATAGAACAATTTTTAGCAAGAGCATGGGACAACCAGCATAAGTCTAAAATTATAATCTTCTTTGCTCCACATTACCCTAGGGGAAAGAAGACTAATTTCTTACCAAAAATGCTGGTATCCACAGAGTCAGGAGATGCAGAACCCTGAATGTCAGGGTCAATATCATTGACACAGACCTTTTCATTTTCCTGACCAACTTCGAGGACTTGGTTGGCAGCTACATTCAGCACTTGGGAGATTGGCAAATACTAAAGGGCCTATAGAAGGGCAAGACCAAGAGGCCAAATATCAACACAGTTCTCACAGAAGTTTCCAGACTCAGATTCAGGAGCAGCCCTTTGCTTTGGGAGAGAAGAGAAGTAGAGGTGGAGCCCCTGTCCAATGATGAGGGGCTCCATTTGGAGCTGGGAGACCTAGTACTGTTACTGACTGTGAATGGCCTTAACCTCCAGACAGGTCTACTTTGATCAAGCACCCAGAATGAACAAGGCACTGTGTCAGGTGCTGGGGATACAAAGAGGAATAAGACAGGATACAACCTCAACGAGCTCATGGTTTACTGGAAGATCCAGGCTTACAAGCAGATCATTATAACACCATGTGACTGGGTGAGAAATGTATCAGAGGTAAAGCCCATCGTGATTTTATGGGGTACTTTCTGGGGTATGGGGAAAGGATGAAGCCAGGATGATGGCAATTCCGTGGGTGATGGTGTCTCTGAGCTAAGGCGGAGAAGTAGGAAAAGATGTTGGTAGAAAATCTTTCTGAAATGGAAATGTGACCATGCTCCTCCTTTCTGATGCCTCTAGCCTGACTTAGGGCCTCTCTGTGACACTCTTTACCCTGTGCTTACACATATCCTGTTGTTTTTTACCCCATTGTATTTCAGTTGAATATTTACCTACCCATCTCCTACCAGCCTAGAACCCAGTTACTTTTAGCAAAGGCCGTATCTTTGCTGCATTCCTAGGACAAGTACCTGGCACATATTAGACCCTCACTGAGCATTGCCTAATATTTAAAAAGTAGATATAAATCAGAGAGCATAAATCCTGAACAAAATGATGAAGACAAGAACTTACAGAGTAAATATGAAACAGTACAACAGAGACATCTTTGAGAATGCTAAATTAATTATTTCAGTAAAATAAAGTTTCAAAAGAAAAGTTGCAAATAATCAAGTTCTATCTTTGTATCTCTCTTAAACAGAAACAAGTTGGTTTCTAAGGTTTCAAAGAAGAAATCCAATGGTCCATTATTTTTCTGTCATTTGTAGGGCAGGTGGAGTCCTGAAACAGTGACAATCTAAAACTAAGTGACAGATATGAGAAAACAATGTACTGATCATCCCTTTAAGGGTACCACATCATCACATCACTGGGTTTCACACACCTGCAGGTAGTGGTGCACAGTCCTGAGAGAGTGCAGGTGGCACACTAACCACTTTGTGTAAATAGTAAGATCTTCCTGTGTCACTAAGTTAGGAGGATTGTTTTTCCCCATGAGGAAGTTTTCTCCAGCAACAGACAATCTTTCAGCTCTCTGAAGGACATCATTGTTCTCCTGCATAATGTAGCCAACTTGTTTCTGTTTAAGAGAGATACAAAGATAGAACTTGATTATTTGCAAGCCTTATGCTCTGCATCATTTGCTTCCAAGCATAGGGTAATGTTGTTTTGGGTCTAAATAAAGGGGCCCTTTGAATCCCAAAGTTCTTCCATATTCTAAATTTGACTTATAAGGGCAGTGGTCATATTCCTAGGACTTTGAAGGAGACAGACTCTAAGCAAAGAGTCAGTGCATAGGAATATGCACTGGAGTCAGCTTCTGAAATTTTTACCTAAGGTTGAGGAAGCCAAGTCTATGAAGAAAAATGTGTTTCCTCTCATACAAAACTTCCTTCAAATCTCATTCTTATGAGTAGATTACCTTTACCATTACCTACTGCCGTTGGTAGAACAGGTGAAAAGGCACATCCATTAGTTTATTTTCTATCTTTAGCTGTGACTTTTAAAAAACTGACAAGCTTATTGGCCGTTTTGTTTCAATATTAAAAAATAGCCCAGAGGTTCTCTTCATAGACTTCCTACTTTGTAAAGAGGATAAAGTTGCTCAATGATCTTACTGTGTTGGCAAAACCTCTTCCACCTAAGCATGTATAAATATTTACTCTGGACCAGCTAGGTAATTCTTTCTGTGTAATACTTTAACAAAAAGAAAAATAAGCACTTAGAGAAGGAAGACTGAATAAACTCTTAAGAACACTAACAATAGGAAAATCAGTCTCTGGTTGTTTTGGAAATATGTATTTTTCTACATGAAGACCATAAAATTAAGAAGTCTGGCTCGGCTGCGCGCAGTGGCTCATGCCTGTAATCCAAGCATTTTGGGAGGCCAAGGCGGGTGGATCACCAGAAGTCAAGAGTTCGAGACCAGCCTGGCCAACATAGTGAAACCCCGTCTCTACTAAAAATACAAAAATTAGCTGGGCATGGTGGCAGGTGCCTATAATACCAGCTACTTAGGAGGCTGAGGCAGGAGAATCACTTGAACCCTGGAGTCAGAGGTTGCAGTGAGCTGAGATTGCACCATTGCACTCCAGCCTGGGCAACAAAAGTGAAACTCCATCTCAAAAAAACCATAGAAGTCTAGCTCAAGATAATATTCAAATTTAAATAACGTGAGTAGACATTTCCAAGTTGTTACGATCTGTTGCCAAGTAAATAGATTTAAGCTAATTTCTCAGTTACCACACAATTTTAGCAGTGACATAAAAGTCTGTCAAGTTATCTAAAGCTGAGCCTAAAATTTTTTAATTAAAAACTGAAGTTATGAGTCAAAAATACAGAGTACATTACAGTAAGATTATAGCTTATAACCTCAGATCAGAAATTTTATTTATACTTAAAAATTATTAATTCTTTTAAAGGTTTTCTTTCTGATAATAAATATAATACTGGCTATGATGGAATTACCAGAACCAGACTAACCCTTCTATCATAAACGACTAGAAAATTGGACACAATATACAAGGCAACTGTTTTCTGACACGGGACAACAGGCAGTGCAGGGCTTTGGTCCCTGAGAGAAGGAAACAAATCATGTAGGCCCTGCAATCACCTTGGTTTCCTACCTGAAGGCAGTTTCTAAGCCATGGAGCAAGAAAGGGAATCATAAGCAGAGTAGATGATCTCTCTGAGTTAAGGAAAGAGATATTGAAATTTGGGAAATTGAGTCAGCTGAAGTTTACAGAAGAGAAGGAAGCTATGCAAAGAAAGGATTCTAGAACTCTGCATAGAGAACCCTTTCAGTCTGTTGCTGAATACTAAGCCATACATGTAGAAGGTGAAATTCCAGGAAGCTGTCCAAAAATTAACTGACTAGGGAATTGTAAACTGAACAGTTCCAAGTTCATATGAGGCTGAGAGATGTTCAAGTCCAACCAGCTAGAGTGAGGGTTTTTCATTGAATATCTGGGACATTTAGTAGAGACATCAAAAGCTTTAGTAAAAGGATAAACTATGCCTAGAGTAATGATTATTCTAAACCTGCTCCAACAATCCTTAAGCCTTGAAAGGATTAAGCTGACCTGTAAGTAACTTAACTGCCTAACAGAATAAAGTCCAACAACCTCTAAATAATAAAAAAAATCTGGTACTTAATAATGAAAAATTGACAATTTTCAGCATTCAGTAAAAAATTACTAGATATGCAAAGAAAGAGGAAAGCATGATCCAAAAGCAAAAGAAAAATTAGGGATGAGAAACAGGCCCAGAAATGACAGAGGTGATGAAAGCTACAAAAAAGAATTTTTAAAGAACTATTATAAATATGCTTAGTATGTTCAAGGATTGAAAGGAACATGTGAACATAGGCTGATCACAGTGGCTCATGCCTGTGATCCCAGCACTTTGGGAGGCTGAGGTGGGAGGATCACTTGAGGCCAGGAATTCAAGACGAGCCTAGCCAACATAGTGAAACTCTGTCTCTACTAAAAATACAAAAACTAGCTGAGTGTGGTGGTACGTGTCTGTAATCCCATCTTGGGAGGCCAAAGCATGAGAATCACTTGAACCCAGGAGGCAGAGATTGCAGTGAGCTGAAATCAAGCCTTTGCACTCCAGCCTGGGCAACAGAGTAAGACTCTGTCTCAAAAAAAATTAAAAAAGAATAAGAAAAGAAAATGTGAACATAATAAGGAAAGAAATGGAAAATATCAAAACAAATCAAATGGGAACTTCTAGAAATGAAAAATACAATACCTGAAATGAAACACTGACTGGATGGGATTAAAAGTAGATTAGATCATTCATAAGAAAAAGTTGATAAACTTGAAGACATAGCAGTAGGAACTATACAAAACAAAGCACTGGAGAGGGAAAAAGACTGAAGAAAATTAGTAGTCTTAATGATCTATGAAACAATATGAAGTGTTTAACAAATGCATAACTGGATTTCAGAAAGAGAAGTGCTGGCAGAAAATATATTTGAAAAAATAATGGTTGAAGTTTTTCAAAAACTGATAATAAAACCATAAACCCACAATGCAAGAAGTTCAACTAACCCCCAGCAAGAGAAACACAAAGGAAACTTCAACACACATCATAATAAAATATCAAAAAACCATTGATAAAAAAAAAATCTTAAAAGCAGCCAGAGAATAAAATGGTAGACTATGATCAGAAATAGAAACTACATACAAAAGAATGAAATCATGTCCTTTGTAGCAACATGGATGCAGCTGGAGGCCATTATCCTAAGTTAATTAATACAGAAACAGAAACTCAGATATTACATGTTCTCACTTATAAGTGGGAGCTAAACTTCGGGTACACATGAACATAAAGATGGGAACAATAGAAACTGGGAACTACTATAGAGGGGAGGGAGTAAGGGGGAGTAGGAGTCGAAAAACTACCCACTGAGTGCTATGCTCACTACCTGGGTGATAGGATCAATTGTACCTCAGTCCTCAGCATTACACAATACACCCAGGTAACAAACCTGCATACGTACCCCTGAATCTAAAACAAAAGTTGAAAATATTTTAAAAAGAATAAAATATCAAAAAAAAAAAAGAAAGTTACTTGGGATTTTGTTGATAATGTAGGTTTTAATGTATCTGTGAAATGCAAAGACTTTTGCTGGTCAATGCCTGTGACCAAGATGAACCATGGAAACATTACACATTAGTCAGTTCTCACAATGCTAATAAAGACATACCCAAGACTGAGTAATTTATAAAGCAAAAGAGGTTTAATGGACTCACAGTTCTACATGGCTGGGGAGGTCTCACAATCAAGGCAGAAGGCAAAGGAGGGGAAGGGCACATCTTACATGGTGGTAGTCAAGAGGATGTGTGCAGGAGAATGTGGCTTTATAAAACCATCAGATCTCATGAGACTTATTCACCATCATAAGAACAGCATGGGTAAGACTGGCCCCTATGATTCAATTACCTCCCACTGTGTCCCTCCTATGACACTTGGGAATTATGGGAGTAATAATTCAAGATGATATTTGGTTGAGGATACAAGCCAAACCATTTCATTCAGCCCCTGGCCCCTCCCAAACCTCATGCCCCCACATTACAAAACCAAACATACCTTCCCAACAGTCCCCCAAAGTCTTAACTCATTTCAGCATTAACTCAAAAGTCCACAGTCCAAAGTGTCATCTGAGACAAGGCAAGTCCCTTCTGCCTATGAGCTTGTAAAATCAAAAGCAAGTTAGTTACTTCCCAGATGTAATGGAGGTACAGGCATTTGGTAAATGTACCTATTCCAAATGGGAGGAATTGACCAAAACAAAGGGGCAACAGGCCCCATGCAATTCTGAAATCCAGCAGGGCAGTCAAATCTTAAAGCTCCAAAATGATCTCCTTTGATTCATGACTCACATCCAGGTCACACTGATGCCAGAGATGGGTTCCCATGGTCTTGGGCAGCTTTGCCTCTGTGGTTTTGCAAGATACATTCTGTCTCCTGACTGCTTTCACAGGCTGGCATTGAGTGTCTGCAGCTTTTCCAGGTGCATGGTGAAAGCTGTTAGTGGATCCACCATTCTGGGGTCTGGAGGATGGTGTCCCTCTTCTCACAGCTGTACTAGATAGTGCCCCAGTGGGGACTCTGTGTAGGGGCTCTGACCCCACATTTCCTTTCCACACAGCTCTAGCAGAGGTTCTCCATGAGGGCTCTGCCCCTGCAGAAAACTTTTGCCTGGACATCCAGGCACTTCCACACATCATCTGAAATCTAAGTGGAAATTCCGAAACCTCAATTCTTGACTTCTATATACCTGCAGGCTCAACACAGTGGGGAAGCTGCCAAGACTTGGGGCTTACACTCTCTGAAACAATGGCCTGAGCTCTACATTGGCCCCTTTTAGCCACACCTGGGACTCAGGGCACCAATTACCAAGACTACACAAAGCAGCAAGGCCCTAGGCCCAGCTCAGGAAACCTCCTAGGCCTCCAGGCCTGTGATGGGAGGGGCTGCCCTGACATCTGACATGCCCTGAAAACATTTTCCCTATTGCCTTGCCAATTAACATTTGGCTCGTCATTTATGCAAATTTCTGCAGCCAGCTTGGATTTCTCCTCAGAAAATGGGTTTTTCTTTTCTATCACATCATCAGACTGCAAATTTTCTGAACTTTAATGCTCTGCTTCCCTTTAAAACATAAGTTCCAAACTATATCTTTGTGAATACATAAAACTGAATGTTTTTAACAGCACCCAACTCACCTCATGAAAGCTTTGCTGCTTACAGATTTCTTCTGCTAGAGGCCCTAAATCATCTCTCTCAAGTTGACAGTTCCATAGATCTCTAGGGCAAGGGCAAAATGCCACCAGTCTCTTTGCTAAAACATAGCAAGAATCACCTTTGCTCCAGTTCCTAATAAGTTCCTCATCTCCATCTGAGACCACCTCAGCCTGGACTTTATTGTCCATATCACGATCAGCATTTTGGTCAAAGCCCTTTAACAAGTCTCTAGTAAGTTCCAAACTTTCCAACATTTTTCTGTCTTCTTCTGAGTCCTCCAAACTATCCCAGCCTCTGCCTGTTACCCAGTTCCAAAGTTTCTTCCACATTTTCAAATAACTTTACAGAAGTACCCAATTCTAACCGTACAAATTTACTGTATTAGTCCATTATCATGCTGCTAATAAAGACATATCCAAGACTGGACAATTTATAAAGGAAAGATATTTAATCGACTCACAGTTCCACGTGGCTGGGGAGGCCTCACAATCATGACAGATGACAAAGAAAAAGCAAAGGGAAGCCTTACATTGTGGCAGGCAGGAGGATATATGTAGGTGAACTCTCCTTTGTAAAACCATCAGATCAGCTGGGCATGGTGGCTCATGTCTATAATCCCAGCACTTTTGGAGGCCGAGGTAGGTTGATTACGAGGTCAGGAGTTGGAGACCAGCCTGGCCAAAATGACGAAATCCTGTCTCTACTAAAAATACAAAAATTAGCCAGGCATGGTGGCAGATGCCTGCAATCCCAGCTACTTGGGAGGCTGAGGCAGGAGAATTGCTTGAACCTGGGAGGTGGAGGTTGTAGTGAGCCAAGATCTTATTATCATAAGAACAGCATGGGAAAGACCCACCCCCTTGATTCAATTATCTCCCACCGAGTCCCTCTCACAACACATGGAATTATGGGAGCTACAATGCAAGATGAGATTTGGGTGGGGACACAGCCAAACCATATCACATTAGTTCAAGTAAGCAAATGCTTAGAGGTTGACAGAAAAAAAAAAAAAACACTTAAATTAGTAAAATGCTCTTTCCTATTATGACATACATTTGAATTTCCTTTTAGCTTATGAATAAACATGTGTACTTACATATAGTAGTGACAAAAGTCAAACTATTCCACAGTTCTATTTTAAAATGTCATGTTTTATATTTTTTGTATAATTAATATTAATTGCAAAAATGTGTGTAAACTAAATATCAATGAAAATAAAGCTGTTACCTTGAAAAGAAAGAAAAAAATGAAAAGAAAGGAAAGAAAGAAAGAAAATAATTGGAAACTATGTAAGCCAAAGGCAATGGAGCAATATCTTTAAAGCAATAAAAAAACCCACCAACTCAGAATTCTATGTTGAACAAAAATATCTTTCCAAAATGAAGGGGAAATACTTCAAAACAACAAAGACTATGAGAATTTGTCCCTGGTAGACCTGAACTACCAGAAATGCTAAAGAAAATTCTTCAGAGAGAAGGCAAATGATATCCTATGGAAGTTTAGATAATACTAGTTTCTCAACCTCAGCAACTATTGACATTTGGGACTAGATAATTATTTGTTGTGAGAGGCTGCCCTGTGCATTGTAGAATGTTTAGCAGCTTCCCTGACGTCTACTCAATGCTAGTAGCAACCAGTCATACCCCTCACCCAAATTGTGACAACAAGAAATATCCCCAGACATTTCCAAATGTCCCTTGAGGCACAAAATATCTTCTATCTCTACCCCTCCTCTCTCTCCATTGAGAAACACTGATATACACAAAGGAATGAAGAATGCCAGAAGTGACTGGAAAGAGAATCCTGAAGGAAGACAATGACAATAGTTTAACTTGCAAATAGCATCTCAAAATCTTTTGTTTCTTTGTGATTAATTTAATAGTTAATTCCAAACTAGTTGCTAAAGAACTAATTTGTATGCATAAGTAACATATGACACAATAGTTAATTCCTAACTAGTTGCTAAAGAACTAATTTGTATGCATAGGTAACAGGAATAGAGAACAAGGAATTTTAAAATTGAAATAATATATACTTCTTACAGAAAATTTAGCAAACATATAAAAGTAGAAAGGGGAATTTCATTATCCTGCCATCCAAACATAACATTCATTAACATTTGGTCTAAGTCCGTCAAGTGATTTTTTTTT
>NW_022436946.1:40538911-40686754 GCF_009761245.1 Sapajus apella
GAGATATTTTCTTAATAGAAATTTCCAGGGCCGGGCACAGTAGCTCACAGCTATAATCCCAGCATTTTGGGATGCCAAGTCAGGCAGATCACTTGAGGACAGGGGTTCAAAACCAGCCTGGCCAACATGGTGAATTAAAATAAAATAAAATAAGATAAAATAATTTTTCTCAGAAATGCCTTCTTTAGGTTGCCAAATAGCTTTTCTTTTCTTTTCTTTTTTTTGAGACAGAATCTGAGATTGCAGCAACCTCTGCCTCCTGGGTACAAGCGATTCTCCTGCGTCAGCCTCCTGAGTAGCTGGAACTACAGGCGTGTGCCACCATGCCCAGCTAAGTTTTGTATTTTTAGTAGAGATGGGGTTTCACCATATTGGCCACGCTGGTCTTGAACTCCTAACTTCAAGTGATCTGCCCGCTTCGGCCTCCCAATGTGCTGGGATCACAGGTATGAACCACCATGTCTGGCCATAGCCAATAGCTTTTTAAGGGCTGGAACTGTCCTAGTCAATGTCAGATTGCCCTATATTATCAACACAGAAAGTATTTAGTGGAAATTCAGTCAATTGTTTGGTTCCTTTAAGCCAAATTTAAAACTATGGAATAGATCTCTAACAAAGAATAGCATTTACACTTACCAAGTTCTGCAAACTAAACATGTCGAGAAAAAAAAAAAGCCAGCTTTGTCCATACATTTCTACTAAATTTCAGATGAATTTTTCAAATTGCAAAATCACTTTTACCTGCAACAGAAGCAAAGGTAAATTTTCAGGGGTGTACTCTCTTAGGCAGCTCTCTAGCTCCCTCTGCATGATGTCTGCCTGAACAACAAGGGGCTCAGACTCAGCCACCTAAACCCAAATAACTAAGTTTTAACATCCCAAATTAAAGAACTGTAAAATTTCAAATATCACAAAATCAGATATTTCCAAGGAAAGAATGGCCTGCTCTGATCCAGTGGTTACACTGAATAGTGGACTCTTCTCTTCTTACAAATACTGGTAATAGCATCAGCTGTTTGTCTGCAAAAATCAACTGTTTCTGCTAAAAGTTACCAAGTCAGCAAAATCAAACTTCCTGTTGTATTGAAATAGCCCACTCTCCTACTCACCTGTAAGGTTTTCTTCAGTGCCATTTCCTTCTCTCTTCTAAAGTAATAAATGTCCTTTGGCATTTGAACAGAGCTGCAGAAAGATTTATGCAATAGGAGTGGTAATTACAGAAGCTGTAATAGACCAGATTATAGATAGGCCATGATTAATCTGTAACTCTTCACAAATGCTCATTTCTGAATAAGTATACCATATTATACTGGATTATTGAGGGCATGCAAAGGCCACATCCTTTTGTTTTGGTCAGAATCTTTTTTGATTCTTCTTTGATTAGCATGTTTGTTAAACATTTCCCTGGGTCAATTCTTCTCTCTCCTCCCCATACAAACATAGTATGTCTGTCTACCTTCGATTCACCTCACTATTTCCTACTGCAGAGTATAGGGAGGGATACAATGGTGAGGATTTTTATTTCCCCACCTGTCCCTCCAGCAACCTTATCTCTGACAAATATTGTGCCTATCAGATCCCATTTTCACCTAGTTGTCACACAAAACCAGCTTTGTGTAATTTAAAACAAAATGCTTTTATTTTTGTGTTCTTGATGAATTATCTGCTGGGGGGTGGGGAATAACTCTTAAATATTAAACATGAAATTCTTCAGGAATTATTTTAACCAAACTGCTTTAGGAAAATTACTGATTCCTAGTAAAAACATTTATAGCAGAAGTGCCTGTTTAAGCAGCCTTGTGGATTCCTGTACATGCCCAGTTGTGAGGAGTTGTTGTTTTTACCATGGACTCTGATACAAGCAGGCACAAGCTGTGGAATCACCTGTCAAGAGGGTGGGACCCTGGGTCAGGAACAGCAGAGCGCTCCACATTAGGGATAAGATATATCCCAAGGTGGCCGGGCGCAGTAGCTCACGCCTGTAATCCCAGCACTTTGGGAGGCCAAGGTGGGCGGATCACGAGGTCAAGAGATCGAGACCATCCTGGTCAACATGGTAAAACCCCGTCTCTACTAAAAATACAAAAAATAGCCAGGCATGGTGGCATGTGTCTGTGGTCCCAGCTACTCGGGAGGCTGAGGCAGAAGAATCGCTTGAACCCAGGAAGCGGAGGTTGCAGTGAGCCGAGATTGCACCACTGCATTCCAGCCTGGTGACAGAACAAGACTCCGTCTAAAAAAAAAAAAAAAAAAAGGTATCCCAAGGTCTGGCAGCTTTGGAAACATCAGGAAACAGCAACCCTGATGCAGACATCACTTTCTCAAGACAGTATTTTGCAGACATTGGCAAGGGGCCACAGCAGGTCATTCTGGAACACAGGTGAGAAACCACCTAGAGATTATGAAGGAGGAGTAAGCAGTGACATTTAGGTTAATATTGTTCATATGGCCCTATCAGTTCCCAGGTAAGTTTTAAGGGAAGATAAAACTTACACTGTTGGTTTGTACACTTGCCAGCAATTTCCCTCGCTGCAGGCAGTGGTTCTGTGAAAAGAACCCCAGGCTGACTGGCAAGAAATTAATCAGCCAAGTGAGCCTCAGCAACCCATTTAGACAAATTGTGTCAAATTTCCACCCCTGAGGTTGGAGATAATGCCCCTCTTATTTCCTAACATCTTGGCTTTAATGGAAAAAAAAAAGAGGGAGCTCTGAAAGGGTTTTGAGAATAAAAGCGGTAATAAACATAAGGCATAATTTCTGTGATTACTGAAAACTGGTTGCAGCCTCGTGGCCGTGGGGAACGAGTAATGAACCAAAAAAGGGATTAGTTATTACCTTATTACCAAGCAGTTAGAGAAACAGAAGAAACTTTCCCCTGCCCTCTTGTCTCCTTATCTTTGGCATATTGGGAGATGGGGAGGGTCATGGGCTTAACTACTCAGCCCCTCTCTCACTCAGATCTTGTCTTTCCTCTCACTGAACCTCCAAGTGCCTGTGGATGACCCAGAAGAGACTGGTGTACATAAATAATGTATACATCAACCTGCAAAAAGATTTACTCATATGTTCATCAAGCATTGTTCATTCAACATACGTTCATTCATTTATTCATTCAGCAAGAATTTATGAAACAACCACTGCAAAGTCTTTGGTTTGTGGAGTAAAACGAGGGAAAAGATGAAAAAAAAAAAAAAAGGAAGGAAGGAAAAACGATTAAGACACACAGTTCTCCTGAAGACCTCAATAGATTTTTCAGGCTACTAGAATGAGAATGTTAAAGTGAATATCAGGAGTAGATATTTCCGTATCCCTTGGACTCTAGAACCTAGCACAGCTCCTGGAAAACAGAAGGTGCTCAAGAAGTATTTGTTAGACTAACAGATTCTTCCATGTGCAGTATTGTGTGGTTTGGGGGAGCAGACAAATAAGGCTATCCAGGATTTCCCATCACTCTATTCTAAGAGACATCAGAAAGACTTTCTTATCCCAGTGTACACTGGGGAGTCGCTTGCCTGACATTCTGACATTTAAATCACAATAATATCAACACTTGATCTTTGCATTGTGTTTTCTTGTTTAAAAATACTTTGACGTGCATCATCTCATTATCCTCATGACCTTATGTAGATAGGCAAGGTATATATTTTTAACCTTGTTTTTCAAATAAAGAAACCAAAGTTGAGAGAGATTATGACTTGCATGGTTCCATGATCTTTCCATCTCATCACACAATCTGATTGCCTTCAGACACCTAGTGGTTTTAAATACTAATTTAAAAACATATGAAATGCTGGTTCTTCAGAATTGTCTTTGGAATGAAATACGAATTCACCTGCTTACTGCATCTTCTGATCTCTCCCAACTTCTCACCACCCACATTGTGTTTTCTCAATTATTCAACCTACCATGGTTCTCATACTGTTTCCTTTGATCAATTGTGGCAGTAACAAAAACAGAGGAATATGAAGGTCCTGGGCCCATGAGACTTGCCATTAGGGACTGATCTGTGTCTCCCGTTTCTCTACAAGAACTTGATCGCTGTCGTTGGCAGCATTTACCTATAGAAGAGCTCCTAATGAAACAGGCTGACGGGCTTCCGGTTGTGATCTACTCTAGAGAAGAACACAAGCCCCTACTGAAGCTCTAGCTTACTTAACTCTCCGCAAATCAGTAACAAAAGACCCAAGAAATTATTAACCGCAAGTTCCTACTTTGTGGGGCTAGAGACTTCCATGAAGTCCCACATGTTAGAACTCAAACTCAACCTACAATTACCCCTTTCTCATTTTTGTGCTAAGAATAACGCTTGGGGTGAACATTTAAAATACTAATGCTACATCTGATGTATCAAGAAGCATATTGAGCAAGTGCGCAAGCACTAGAAAAACCCCTCCTATATATGCCCTGATGTAACCCTTCTCTATCAAAAGATCCTATAAAAATAACCCATACACTACCCTGGGGGAGCAGCTCTTTCCTTTTCTTTTATTGGTGCTGGCTCTCTTGTGCGCAAGCTGAATAAACTTCACTTTGTTGCTCTGTTTGGTGATTTCTGTTGATTTCTATCCTGGGAGACAGCAAGAATCTACAGTGCTGGTAACACTCACCGAACATTGTTTTGCATAAGGTATTACCAAATACCTAGCATTATTTCAGCTTTTAAATTTCTCACCAAAATCAAGATCAAATTCAATTAAAATATTATTAGATAAAATGAGATCTCCTTTCATTAAGTATGATTTGTATTATAGCTTCTGTAACTTTAAGACAATAGCATTAGTGAACATGTGAAAACACGTTTACATTTTCTTTGGTAAGACATTTGCTTGGATCTGTCTTAACAAATCTAGAATATAGAAAAATCTTAGAGGCAGCAATCAGATTAGAAATGGGTACCTGAAACTGCCATTGTACACTATTTATCTGAACTTGAGATAGTGTCAATTGTCCAGGTAAAAAGAAGAGAGGGCGCTGATGGAGATTATGGAGTGAGTGAGGGGTAAAGCCCCTGAAGAGCACACCTTCTCACTGCCACTATTTACCTGTAAACTTGATTAGCTGTTCCAGGAAGAGCTCCCAGCTCTTCTGTCTCAGACCTCAGTTCAGTCAGTTGCACAGCCAGTTTTTCTCCAACAACTGGACTCTTTCTGTGGAAGTGATCTTGTAAATTTCATCCAAGATTTGCATTTGCTGTTTTTCTGTATCCCTGAAAAAGAGGATCACAAAGCTTGATGTCCTCGGTGACCATTACCCAGCATGTGGAGCTTTGTCTATCTTTGTCCAATAAATCATGTCTACTCTGTAGTAACGCATGCTTTTGCAATTTGAAGAAACAGCCAGGTTAGGCTGTGTGTAGTTTAATTAACATCTAGTAAACAGTAGAGAAAAAGTAGGTTAGAATCTTCATTGGCCATGCCTTTGATTAGCCCAGTTCACCTTCAAAAATATCTCTGCTCTGGCTCTGTCTCCTGAGGTTTAATAAGTGAGAATGCATCCCCCCCACCACCCCTCACCTCTGCAGTCTTGACAAATATTTGTGAGGATTACACACTAACTGCTGTGTAATTAACATGACTCAGAAGTCCTGGGACCCATAAATTGTAGCGGATTCAATAGATGAAGTATTTCCTTGTATTACTGCTGACCTCACCTGTCCTGGACAAGTAGGTTAAGTCTTTCTTAGGCCACATTAGAGAGATTTAAAATACTTAAACCTTCTTTTTTTCCTTTGATATTTCTAGATTCTCATCTTTTCTTTCAGAGATGTTTCATTTTTTCAAGTTAATCGCTGTCATTTCAACAAATAATTAAGCTGTAGAGATGTTTTGTATAGAGGCTTCCTTTGGGAGCCATTTATTCTTATTCTCAATATATTAAAAATTGAAATGATCATCCACGTTCAGTCCATGCTGTGAACCTGACTAGTAATAAATCTGTCATGTTTGGCATACCATTGGAACTCAATAAAATGCAGTGTTATTATTCTTAGCAAAAGTAAAATGTTGTTCTAGAAAATATTTGCCATTTGGCAGTGTCCTTTCAAGTTGGACAAACAGTTAAACAGCTGCCTTAACAGCTGCATTCCAAACGGCAGCCAAGAGTGGCAGCAACGTAGACTGGCTGATGATTCTCCCAAAGGGCAGACATTCTGCCTTCATTTCTTGATCAGTTTTAACACTTCACATCTCAGAAATGAGAACATTTAATCCTGAACTATTTAGCTTGCAACACAGTCAAGTACAGTATTCAGAAAATTAACATAACGAGGTCAGTCTTTGACAACTGTCCATGAAATGAATCCAACACAGAGAAACACATGCCTGCTGAGCACCCATGTCTAGTTTTAAAGAGACAACTGTTTATTTGGCAGGGGATGGGAGATGTGCTTCATTTATTGAGAACCTACTGTGTGTCAGGCAAGCACTGGGACCTCATTTAGTCTTAGAAAAGAGATTGCGAGGTCAAGCGAGGTGGCTCACGCCTGTAATTCCAGCACTTTGGGAGGCTGAGGCGGGCGGATCACCAGGTCAGGAGATCGAGACCATCCTGGCCAACATGGTGAAACCCCGTCTCTACTAAGATACAAAAAATTAGCCAGGTGTGGTGGCGCGTACCTGTAGTCCCAGCTACTTGAAAGGCTGAGGCAGGGGAATTGCTTGAACCCAGGAGGCAGAGGTTGCAGTGAGCCGAGATCATGCCACTGCACTCCAGGCTGGCAACAGAGTGAGACTCCATCTAAGAAAGAAAAGAAAAGAAAAAAAAGAAAAGAAAAGAAAAAAGAAAAGAAAAGAAAAAAGAAAGAAGGAAGGAAGGAGGGAAGGAAGGAAGGAAGGATTGTGAGAAAAGAGAATTTCTTCAATCATGTTTTTAAAAATAAGTACATTTAATTATTTGTAACTCATAATTACATACAATTAATACATAATTTTTATGCATTTAAAAAGTAGTCAAAATTTAAACTCTAATACAAAAATAGTAAGATCAGCTTGAGCAGTTTGGGGGTGTTCAATGTGTGGTTACAGCAGGCTTGGATGGGAATAAAATAGGCATGTTTAGAAGAGAAATACTGAGTAACTATGTTAAAATTTTCAAGGTGATTAGCAAACGAATAGAAATTGCATTCTAGAGCTTCCCAAAGAAGTAGGAGTAAAAGGTGAGATAGGACTTTTTTTTTTTTTTTTTTTGAGACACAGTTTCCTCTGCTGGTGTGATCTCAGCTCACTGCAACGTCTGCCTCCCGGGTTCAGGCAATTCTCCTCTCTCAGCCTCCCCAGTAGCAGGGATTACAGGCATGTGCCACCACACTCAGCTAATTTTTGTATTTTTAGCAGAGATGGGGTTTCAACATGTTGGCCAGGCTGGTCTCGAACTCCTGATCTCATGTGATCCTCCTGCCTCAGCCTCCCAAAGTGCTGGGATTATAGATGTGAGCCACCACGCCCAGCTGAGATAGGACTTTCAAATTCAATAAACGGTGGTCCCCAACCTTTTTGGCACCAGGGACCAGTTTCCTGGAAGACAATTTTTCCATGAATGCGAAGTAGCAGGTGGCTGGGCAGCGGGATGGTTTCAGGATGAAACTGTTTCACCTCAGATCATCAGGCATTAGTTAGATTCTCACAAGGAGCACGCAACGTAGATCCCTCGAATATGCAGTTCACAATAGGGTTCATGCTCCTATGAGAATCTAAATGCTGCTACTGATCTGACCGGAAGAAGCTCAGGTGGTAATGCTTGCTTGCCTGTGCTTACCTCCTGCTATGTGGCCCAGTTCCCAACAGGCCACTGATCAGTACTGGTCCATGGCCTGGGGGTTGGGGACCCCTGCAATAGAAAGTAAGAAAAGTGGGGTGGGGGGTAAGGGGTGAACAAAAAGAAGTAAAGCAGAATTAAGTTCAAATCCGTCAGTAATTGTAATAAAGGTAAATGGTTAAGTTCATCAAAATACATAAATCAGCACAGCTTCAAGTGTTTAAAAGGCTCCCAAAACTCAATTATATGATATGTACCAAAATAAAACAATTATTTTTATTCTAGCAAATGCCAGAATTAAAACTGATAAGGAAACGGGTCCCATATCACTGTGGGCCAATTCAGTTCTCTTCATTGATCTGCACAGATAGACACTGTAAACTTCTTCAATAAACATTTTTGATGCATAGTCATCTTGATCACCAAATGCTTTCAAATCATCTATGCTTTCAAGTGAAATACATTACATGCCAGTTTCTCCATTAGTAGGGGTGTGGCTAAGCCTTTTAAACAAAAATACACCATCACAGTGGCTAAAAAAACTAACTCATGCCTGTAATCCCAGCACTTGGGAGGCTGAGGTGGGTGGATCACTTGAAGCCAGGAGTTTGAGACCAGTCTGGCCAGCATGGTGAAATCCCACCTCTATCTACTAAAAATACAAAAACTAGCCGGGTGTAGTGGTGTACACCTGTGATCCTGAGACTGTCTCCAATCAGTCGATCAATCAATTAAAAAAAAATTTTTTTTTAAGTCTCTCTAACCTAACAGTGCTAATATAAATGGTCCGGGGGAGCCCCACTACTAAACAGGCACTGAACAGCTCAGGTTCCTTCCAAATCTGCTTCATCACCTAGACACTGTTTAGATAAACACATTAGTGTTTTCCCTTCATTGTGTCTATAGGACATGACATTTGGAAGTGTGCTGGACATGAGATAGATATATTTGATGGTATGAGTTGAATAACTTGCTTCTACTTCTAGTTTGCTGAGAGGTTTTTCTTGGAAGGGTGAATTGTGTCAAATGCTTTTTCTGCATCTATTAATCATGTGATCTCCCTCATATATTTGTTAATGTGGTTAATTTCACAGATTTTCAAAAGTTAATCCAAAATTTTATTTTTAGAATAAACTCCATTTGGTCATGATTTATTATCTTTTTATAGAAAAGTTTAAGTTTCTACTATGTTTAGAATATTTGTATTTATGTTCATGAGAGACATTGGCTTGTCATTGTTCTTATAATGTTTTCATCAGATTTTCGTATCCAGATTATGCTGGCCTCATAAGACATGTTGTGAAGTGTTTGCTATTATTTTTCCTTAAATGTTTGGAATAAATCATCTATGAAATATAGTAAACTGAAGTTTTCTGTATGGGAGGACTTCACTTAAAGATTCAATATTTTAAACAGATATATAACTATTCAATATTCTATTTATTTTTGTGTTCATTTTAATAAGACTTTTAAAGAATATTTTGATATATAAGTACATTTCATCTAAGTAGATGAATTTTGGGGGGATGTAAGGTTTTTCATAATATCCTCATACTTTTTAACGGCTTTGTTGAGATAGAAGTAACACACCATCTGATTAAAACACATAAAATGTACAATCATTGCTTTTTATTTAGTATATTCAGAGTTGTACAATCATTACCATAATCAATTTTAGAACATTTCATTACCCTAAAAAGAAACTCTATTGCCATTACCAGCCACTCTTCATTTTTTCTCTAAGCCACCTCTTCTCCCCAACAATAGGCAAACACTGACTTTTTGTCTCTAAAGATGTATCTCTATAGATTGATATGACTATTTCATATAAATGGAACCATACAATATATGGTCCTTTGTGACTGGCTTCTTTCATTTAGCATGTTTTCAAGGTTCATCCTTGTTGTAGCATGTATTGCACTTCATTCTTTTTTTTTTTTTTTTTTTTTTTGAGATGGAGTTTCTCTCGTTACCCAGGCTGGAGTGCAATGGCGCAATCTCGGCTCACCACAACCTCTGCCTCCTGGGTTCAAGCAATTCTCCTGCTTCAGCCTCCCGAGTAGCTGGGACTACAGGCGTGCGCCACCATGCCCAGCTAATTTTTGTATTTTTAGTAGAGATGAGGTTTCACCATGTTGACCAGGATGGTCTCGATCTCTTGACCTCATGAGCCACCCGCCTCGGCTTCCCAAAGTGCTGGGATTACAAGCGTGAGCCACCGTGCCTGGCCGCATTTCATTCATTTTTGATGGCTGAATAATATTCTATTAAACAACTATACTACATTTTATTTGTTCATCAGCTGATGGACATCTGGGTTGTTTCAATTTGGGAGCAATTATAAATAACACTGCTATGAACATTCATCTACAAGGTTTTGTGTATATCTGTTTTCGTTTCCCTTGAGTATATATGTAGGAGTGGAATTAGAGGATAAATATGTTTGGCCTTTGAGAAACTTGAAGACTGTTTTCCAAAGTGGTTGTATCATTTTACATCCTCATCAGCCATGTATGAGAGTTCCAGTTTCTCTACAGTCTTACTAACACTTGTTACTATCTTTTTTATTTAAGCCATACTAGTTGATGTGAAGTGGTACCTTATTGTGGTTTTCATTTGCATTTCCCAGTGGCTAATGATGTCAATCATCTTTTCACATGCTTATTGAACATTTGCATACCTTCTTTGGAGAAATGTCCATTCAGATCTTTTGCCCATTTTTGATTGGATTATTTGTATTTTATAGATGAGTGGTAAGAGTTCTTCATATATTCTAGATACACGTCCCTTATCAGATATGGGAGTTGCAAATATTTTCTTCCATTCTGTGGGTCATCCTTTCACTTTCTTGATGTTATTCTTTTAAGCCTCTTATCTATTTATGTTTATAGAATGTGTAGTACTGTCTCCTTTTATATTCCTGATACTGGTAATTTCTGTACTTGGTCTTTTATATTGATCAGTCTTACCAGAGATTTATCAATTTTATAATTTTTTCAAAGAACCAGTATTATTGAGTTTTCTCTAGGTTATTCGTGTCTGCCTTTCACTGATTTCTGCTCACCTAACTTAATAGATCATTGCTTTTATATCTTGAGTTTATTTGCTTTTTTCACCTCTAGAGATGGACATTTAGATCAATAATTTTTAACCTCTCCTGTGTGTAATGAATGCAGTAAATTTCCCTCTAAGCACTATTCTAGCTACATCACAGAAGTTTTTCATGTTGTGTCTTCATTATATTTTAAATATTTTCTACTTTCCATTATTATTTCTTATTTGACATAAAAGTTATTTAAAAGTGGTTCTGTTTTTCTGTTATGGTTTCTAGTATGATTCCACTGTGGCCTGAGAACATACTCTGCATGACTTCAAATTTTAAAAATATATTGAGCTTGCTTTATAACCCAACACATGGTTATTTTGGTGAATGTTTCACATGTACTTGAAAAAATGTGTATTCTGATGTTAGGAATAGTGTTTTATATATGTCAATTAGATCACATTGGTTAGTCACGTTGTTCAAATCTTTTATATCCCTGAATCACCACTTATTTATTTATTTATTTATTTTTCGAGACAGAGTCTTGCTCTGTCGCCAGGCTGGAGTACAGTGGCACAATCTCAGCTCACTGCAACCTCCTGGATTCAGGCGATTCTCCCACCTCAGCCTCCCAAGTAGTTGGGGCTACAGGGTGTTGTCTCCTAAGATAATCACAGATTCTACCTGCCTTTCCAACTTCCTTTTTAGGTGTGGCCTTCTGAGCCTTTTGATTGATAGTTTGACATTTCTCTTTTTCCCCATCTCTGAAATTCTGTCCTTCAAAGGTTTTGAACTTAGTTTCCCACCCCATGAAAGTTCAAAATCTGGCAAAAATTTGAGGGAGAGAACTGACATAAGTTTGATGCAGTTCTTCTCTCTAGCAGGGTTTCTTTTAAGCATGGCAAGACTGCAGATTTTACTTTGCCTTTCTAGATCAGGCGCCCCCACCGGTCTCCTTCATATCCTGGCATCCAACAAATATCCAATGGGTGTATTTCAGACATTAGATCCAAATCTGCCATTCCTGCAGCCATGGCTTTCAAAAGTTCCCCTGGCTTCTCTTTGTTCCATGTGGGTTCCTTTGTCAAAACAGTGTCACTGTGACTAGAATTGGTAGATTGGCTAAGGAAGCAAACAGTCAGAGATTGTCAACTCACCTACGAAGGCTCTTTCACTTCTGGAATTTTGGTTTTTCTAGTCCTTGTTGCTTCTGTAACTGTCCAATATCTTTCAACATATGACTGTAACTTAACTCTTTCAGTGATGTGGCCTTTACTAAATCTTACGCAAAGTAGCCAGATTCATGCCTGTAATCCCAGCACTTCGAGAGGCCGAGGTGGGCAGATTCCGGCACTTGAAACTTCAGTTGAAAAAAAAAATCAGTGAGGTCGGGAGTTTGAGACCAGCCTGGCCAACATGGTGAAACCCTATCTCTACTAAAAAAAAAAATACAAAAATTAGCTGGGCATGGTGGCTGTGCCTGTAATCCCAGCTACTCAGGAGGCTGAGGCAGGAGAATTGCTTGAACTCGGGAGGCAGAGGTTTCAGTGAGTCAAGTTCACACCATTGCACTCTAGTCTGGGTGCCAGAGTGAGACTCAAAAAAAAAAAAAATCTTACCCAAAGCAAAAATCTCAACACTTGCTTGTACTCCATGCAATATACTGTAACATTTTTCTACTCTGCTTCATTAAAAACAAACTTTGGTTCACAAGCCACTAAATCAAAGTCAGTATCTACTAATGGAACATAACCTACAGTTTGAGAAAAACTGGCCTAACAGAGGTCCGGGAAAAAACCAAGGTGTCTGAAAGAGGAAGCTCATCAAAGGAATACAATTAAGTGAATCTTAATCTTCTTAGTATTATTATATGAATTTTTGAACTATAGAATTCTGCCTGCATTTTTTTCTTGAGGTCAGACAAGTCAGCTTCTGTATCCAGCTTAACTTTTAACTGAAATGGCTTGGTAAATTTAATTTTGTTCTACCCCTTCTCTCCCATCCTTTTTCTCAGTCAAAATTTCCCTTATTATTTGTATTAATCATTAGAATTTATAATAACCCCATGAATTATAAGCTTCCTACTATCTTGTCCTTAAAGACATGACAATCAAACAAAACAAAATCCTGTTTTTCAAAGCAAATTTCTTAAACTTTGGCTCCCTCAGCTCCATATTATCTCTTTTACCTCAAATAATAATAAAACACCTCATTATCTATTCACGGAAGGCTTTTATAAAAAATTACCAAAGATCAAAATACGCATGTGTGAAAGCAAAGTGTACACACTGCTCCACTGCCGTTATCAACATGTACATTGTAGTCAGAGATCTTGTATCCTGAGAGAAATAAGCAAACAAAAACAGGGTCACTGTCATTCATTTTCCCAAAATAAAATACTTGTTTTGTTTATAATTTACTAATTCCTTTAATAAAAGCAATTTTATTGCCAACTTTTGCAATGCTAAAAGATGAAAATCTGTGATGACCTTGGTGGCTATGACAATCATGTGATAAAATCGCTGTCTTTGCTGCCATGAATAGACAACTACAAACTTGGTGATACTGGTAATTTTGTGGGATTTTTTTCCTTTTTTTTTTTTTTTTTTTTTTATTTTTTATTTGATGAGCCAGTCCTTTTAAAACTTGGAGTTTCTTTCAAACTTTCCCTGAAAGTAAATTTTTTCCCGCTAAATGCTTTGCCTATATTTCTTTGACAATTGTATAGATTCCTCCAAGATTTTATGTATCCATCAACCAGAGCAAAGTCCACCACACTGTCCATGTAGAACAACCCAAGGGCTGTTTGAGGTATACGCTTTTCCAGTCCTGCGGCGAGTTTCATGTGGCAATAAAGTCTTAGTCTATATGGTCTAAATAAAGTCTTGATTAAAGTTCTTTTTCTGGCTCTTCATGCTTTCTTTTCCTGGCCAAGTCAGCTTTTCATGCTGGTTCTGATTTGTACATAGCCCTTATTTCCTTTGGTGGCAGCGATGTTGAAAATACACATTTTAATGGTTGATTTGTTCTTTGTGAGGCAACAACGAGAGGACATCTGATTGTACTTTGTTTTTGTCTTGAGGATTCTGTTATCTTCTGTCATCTAAGATACATCTTTTCTTTGCATCTGGGTCTTAAGACATGAGTTTGGTCAAATTGATAGTTTGCACTACTAGGTTTGAAAGTTGCTCAAATGACTCCCTACATCACTGATTTACTTTCTTGTCTTCTGAACATTGACAAAACTACTGTTTTTCATGTTTGTATGCCACTGAGTTCAAATCAATTAAGAAAAAGAAATATTTCTGTGCCCACTGGAATGTAGAGAAGCCCTTGGAGATCTGGAGTTCCTACTATCAACCAATGACTCATGCTTTTTGTACTTTTATTACATTTGATCCATCTGTGGCTAATATTATAAACCAAGGTTGACAGTTCTGTGTATTGCTATTATTTTTCAAGATAGGGTCTTGCTCTGTCTCCCAGGTTGGAGTGCAGTGACATGATCATGGCTCACGCAGCCTCTACCTCTAGGGTTCAAGCAATCCTCCCACCTCAGCCTCCCAAGTAGCTGAAACTACAGGCATACATCACAGAGCCTGGCTAATTTTTAAATTTTGTGTAGAGATGAGGTCTCACTATGTTGCCAAGCCTGGTCTCAAACTCATGAGCTCAAGCCAACCTCCCACCTCGGCCTCCCAAAGGACTTGGATTACAGGCATGAGCTACCACACCCAGTCTGTGTATTAATTTTTAAAAAGCATTTTCTTCCTCCTCAAAAAAGAAGGCATAGTTTTTTGTAATAGTCCATTTGCAATTATACAGCTTTCTTTCTCTGAGGTCAGTGTTCTCTCCCTCAGAAATATGTTGGAGATT
Organism: Sapajus apella; assembly: GCF_009761245.1. Lineage (NCBI taxonomy): Eukaryota > Metazoa > Chordata > Mammalia > Primates > Cebidae > Sapajus > Sapajus apella. Next base: position 40,553,583 of record NW_022436946.1, read on the forward strand.
GAAGACTTGGAAAACCCATCATTTGAACACACTATTTAGGGATATCTAATTCCAACAGACAAATCTGCCATCAAAAAGAACAGAATATATACAGTGAATAAACTTTGAAATTGTTTTTATGTAATTTTAGAGCAAAGGGTAGAAACTTCACAGGTTTTGCTTGGTTTGTGTAACCCTTCCACCAGTCAGCCCGGATCTGTGATGGGAAGGGAATGTTTACTGCTGGCTTGTCTCAAAATTATGACCTCTGCAAGAAATCTGAAAAGTTCTCAGTGAATAACTTTTACTCTCTCCCTTCTCAAAAGAAAAGTATCCATCTTAGACATTGTAATTTGTATCCATTAGGCCCTACCTCCTAACACTGTTTCTTTGGAGATTAAGTTTCCAACACATTTTTGGTTTGTTTGTTTTGAGACCAAGACTCACTCTATGGCCCTGACAGTGGCATGATCTCAGCTCATACTGCAACCTCCATTTCCTGGGTTCAAGTGATTTTGCTGCCTCAGCCTGATGAGTAGCTGGGACTATAGGCACATGCCACCACACCTGGCTAATTTTTATATTTTTTTCCTTTCTTTTTCTTTTTTCTTTTCTTTTTTTTTAGTAGAGACGGGGTTTCACCATGCTGGCCAGGCTGGTCTCAAACTCCTGACCTCAAGTGATCCACCCACCTTGGCCTCCCAAAGTGCAGGCTAATAGGTGGTAACCAGTGTGCTTAGCCTCAACACATGGTTTTTGAGTGACATATTCAAATCATAGCATGTGGCTAATGTTCTATTTCTAGTGGACATATAAGAAAACATTTGCTGGGCACAGTGGCTCATGCCTGTAATCACAGAGCTTTGAAAGGCTGAGGTGGAAAGATTGCTTGATCCCAGAGTATGAGACCAGCCTGAGCAACAAAGTGAGACCCCCATCTCCTCAAATTAATTAGCCAAGTGTGGTGGCATGCACTTGTAGTCCCAGGTACTTGTGAGGCTGAGACAGGAGGACTGCTTAAGCCCAAGAGTTTGAGGTTGCAGTAGGCTTTGATTGCATCCACTCCACTGTAGCCTGGGTGACAGAACAAGACCCTGAAAAAAAAAAAAAAAAAAAAAGGAGGGGAAGGGAAAAGGAAAGACTCCTTTCTTCTTTATCTCAAATTCTCAGTAGGCTACCCCTGAACAAACCTGAAGATAGTAATATTCTTTAAATGGTCTCATGTTCCAATTCACCTTTTAGGATTCAGAGAAAAAAATTAATAAAAATTCTTATTTTTTTTTTTTTTTTTTTTTGAGACGGAGTTTCGCTCTTGTTGCCCAGACTGGAGTGCAATGGCACGATCTCGGCTCACCGCAACCTCCGCCTCCTGGGTTCAAGCAATTCTCCTGCCTCAGCCTCCCGAGTAGTTGGGACTACAGTCACGCACCATCATGCCCAGCTAATTTTTGTATTTTTAGTAGAGACGAGGTTTCACCTTGTTGACCAGGATGGTCTCGATCTTTTGACCTTGTGATCCACCCGCCTCGGCCTCCCAAAGTGCTAGGATTATAGGCGTGAGCCACCGCGCCTGGCCTAAAAATTCTTAATATAACTTGTAAGTAATACAATGTCAGAAAAATGCAAAAATAATAATTCTGTAGAAAATGACATTAAAAATTAAACAATGGAATACATAGTTAAATATTATACAAAAGTATTCCTTTACTTTCATAGATATGTGGCTATTTGCATAGGTTCAAAAAGAACACTTTCTCCTTCTTTTTTTTTTTTTTTTTGGAGACGGAGTTTCACTCTTGTTACCCAGGCTGGAGTGCAATGGCGCGATCTCGGCTCACCGCAACCTCCGCCTCCTGGGTTCAGGCAATTCTCCTGCCTCAGCCTCCTGAGTAGCTGAGATTACAGGCACGCACCACCATGCCCAGCTAATGTTTTGTATTTTTAGTAGAGACGGGGTTTCACCATGTTGACCAGGATGGTCTCGATCTCTTGACATCGTGACCCACCCGCCTCGGCCTCCCAAAGTGCTGGGATTACAGACTTGAGCCCAGGCAATAATTAACAATTCACTTTTGTAACCATGACCAAGCCACACATCTCGTTAAAGTAGATAAGGCAAGCCCATTATTAAGCAAAACAGTCCAAGCAACTTGGCTGAGGTGAACTGAATGGTTCTTGGTTCCTGACTATCTTACACATAAAGTAATGACAACCTCTCAGACTTTAAAAAGCCTCCACGCAAAGTTAACTCCCATGTTTTTGTAACATGGCCCTAGTTTTATTAACTAGATTTATAAAAAAAACTTTGCATATTAAGCATAACCTTTTATCACACTCACATAATAAAACTAATCATCAAAGTAATGATACTAAATCAGAAAATCACGAAGCAAATTTATGGTCAAATCCATGCTTTAGGAGGAAATCTGGAGGCAAAACTGACAACTTAACCAGAGGCCATGAAAGGTAAACAACACACATCACATTTGGGTCAGAAAACAAAAAACAATACTGTAGTAAAAGACCAACACAGCAAGTCTTGATTGTGTAAACTTTTCACATTCCAAAGAAATGTTTGTCCTGTGCCCAGATTCAAGAAGATAACCTCTAAGTCCTTGGACTATCCTGCCTGATTTCAGTGTTTTTATTTACCTGGGGGCCTTGGGCAATACCAGAGAGTCTAAACTAACAATGTGATTAATGGTGGGGTCCTTAGGCCATGTACTATCAGCTCCATCTTTGGAGGGGCTGAAAACTGAAGGCCACATGGTATATCAGCCATGCTATGCCTATGAGACCAACCCTCAAGAAAAGATCTGGACACCAAGGCTTGGTAGAGCTTCCCTGGTGAGCAATTCTCCAAGAATGTTGTCACACATTGTTGCTGAATTATGGGCTGTCTACATGATTTCACAGGTGAAGGACAACTAAAAGCTTGTCCTTGGGCCTGGTGTCCCCCAGACTTTGCCCTATGTGCCTTTTTTCAGTTGCTGATTTTAATCTATATTCTTTTGCTATAATATATGCCATAACCATAACGTAACAGCTCTTCTGTGTTCTGTGAGTCCCTCCAGTGAATCACTGAACCTGAATGTGGTCTTGGGGACCACCTGAGATAAAATACTGAGATAAGATTAAAAAGAAAAAACAGTCACCACCCTATCTAGTTATCATTTCCTGTGTAAAGGAAACCTTGAGCCTTTCCTGTAAGTTACTCTCTAATAACTATATCCCTGGTCTTGGCAATGCTGATATCGAAAGATACATCATGACCTCTGATATGATGATTATTTGAGGAAACTGTTTTCCACCATGAAAAGAACTAAACTTGGTGACTTTGGTAGTTTTGTAGGTTTTTTCATTTGATAAGCCTATCTTCTAAAGTCTGTATTCCCTTGTAAGTTTTCTTTGCATATAAACTCATTTTCTAAAGCTTTAGTCTTTGAGTGGTTTATGTTTTTTTATTTCTGTTGATGGTAGTTTAAACTAATAGTATTTTAGTAGAATGGTTTAAGAGACTCAAACTCTACTTTGTGGTATTATTTATGGGAATGCTCTGAGAATGAGAAATCACAGGGAAAGATCCTACCCAAATACCAAAGGCCCAGCCCTCTTTCAACTTGAAAGCCATTCTGTAAAAGAACAAAGAAAAAAGAACCCTGTTTGAAATTTTCGCTTAAGTGTCTACCATTTAAATCATACCTTGAGAGAATCAAGGAATGTAATACTTATATACATTCTTCCAAGTTTATCAACAGAGAAGTTATACACATAAAATAAGTTTTTAAAAATAAATTATTTTTGAGATTAAAGTAAAAGCAGGTATCTTTAGAGTAACTTCTTTTTAAATCAGGTACTGAATTTCCCAGCTTTAAATTGGTAGGTTGGTTCATTTTGGGGAAAATGAAGGTATAATGCTTTTTATGTGTTCAGTCATTTCAACAGTGCTATTCTCTCACATGTATTACATATATTGGATAAGCTGTCTCTGAAAATATTTTGCAGGATATTTAAGATACTTGTGCTAGAAATTATAAGTTATAAAACCATAAATGTTCTACAGAATTCTCGAGCATTTTAAAACTTAATTTTAAGTGGGTTTCCTGTACACTAAAATGGTTTATGTTATAAATAACACATTTGTAAAGGTATAAGGACCTACAGTGATGAAGAGTGAAATACTTTCCAATCAGCAAGATTCTGGACAATTGTCCTATAAACATCAATCTTGTATTTCAGGCACAAAGTGATTCACATTCTGTACTAGGTTCAGTAATAGGTTTTTCCAAGAAATACCCTACAAGTCAATGTATATTTAACTTTAAGGCAAACCAACAACGACAACAACCACAAAATGCCTCTCAAAGTTTTTTAGAGGCTATCCTAAAATTTGCTTAATTACATTAAGCCAAGTCAGGTTAAAAAGTACATTATTTTAGCTATGTGAAGTGAAAGGTCTGGCTCACTTCACAATCCTCTTAAAGACTAAGATTTCTTTCTTTAATTGATTAAATAACTTTAGTAATTTGTAGTGGTGAATAAACTTTTACAAGTGGGTAGAGAATCCCATTATAATGAGATTATATTTGGTGGCCTTATTATTGCTCATTACCCTACAAACACTTCTTCCTACATTCTGACCATAGTCCAGAGCAGTGACTTTGGTGATAGGGTTACAAGAAATCTGTTACATAGGGTATTAAAAACCAGAGAAATCCTCTCAGGAGTCAGTTTATTTAATGAAGCTATCTTTTAGGTAAGATACTTATCCACTTACTCATTTAAAAAGATTCAGTCAGGCTGATTGCCCAATAAGAAGATGATTTGTTTTTAAAGAGTACTATGTTGGTGGTATTATCAGGTTTTTAATTTTTTTTTTTTTTTTTTTGAGACGGAGTTTCGCTCTTGTTACCCAGGCTGGAGTGCAATGGCACGATCTTGGCTCACCGCAACCTCTGCCTCCTGGGTTCAAGCAATTCTCCTGCCTCAGCCTCCTGAGTAGCTGGGATTACAGGCACGCGCCACCATACCCGGCTAATTTTTTGTATTTTTAGTAGAGACAGGGTTTCACCTTGTTGACCAGGATGGTCTCGATCTCTTGACCTTGTGATCCACCCGCCTCGGCTTCCCAAAGTGCTGGGATTACAGGGGTGAGCCACTGCGCCCGGCCCAGATTTTTAATTTTTATGGTGCCACTGACCGTTGATGCTTAGAAAAATACGGTTTGTCAAATGACAGATCTTTGCTCTTTTCAGATTGGAAACAAGCAGATAGACAGAGTTTTTCTCCCACAAATCTCACATCTTGATTAGTTGGTAAAACTGTCTGAACCACCTGCAGAGCAACTTTCTTTCCTAATCATAGACTCATGCTTGGTTAGGTGGAATAATGAGGTCATTTTGTTAAGGAATTCATATTGAATACATTTATTTGCCCATATTAGAAAAGCAACACTTCTCTAAGTTGGCTAGTGTTTGAAAACTGTATTCTATAGAATAGGAAATGCAATAGTATTAATGAAAATGAGATTTGTATCTGTAAAACACATGAAACAAATACACAATATTTCTGGAATAAACAATAGATTCATGCAGACATAACAAGGGACTTTGGAGTATTCCTACTCTAAATTGGCTACTCCACTTTTCTCCACATCTTCCAAATTCATTCTCACTGAATACTTATTAAGAGCCAACTTTTTCTTCCCCCAAAAATATTTAGAGCTACATTAAAAATGATAACCCAGTACTCATAAAGTTTCACAAAACATTAGCTACCTGAATTATGTGTGATGCACTCTGATTTTTTTTTTTTTTTTTAACCGATAGAATCCCACTCTGTTGCCCAGGCTGGAGTGCAGTGGTGCATTCTCAGCTCACTGCAACCTCCACCTCCCTGGTTGAAGCCAATTTTCCGGCCTCAGCCTCCCGAGTACCCAGGACTACAGGTGCACACCACCATGCCCGGCTAATTTTTGTATTTTTAGTAGAGACCAGGTTTCACCATGTTGCCTGGGGTGGTCTTGAACTACTGAGCTCAGGCAATCTGCCCACCTCAGCCTCCTAAAGTGCTAGGATTACAGGCATGAGCCATTGCACCTGGCCTCATTCTGATATTTTCAATGCTATTTTATATCATAAAATGCTGGTAGTGACCTGCTAAATTCCTTTGATAATATGACTGTATGTAGTATGAAAAACACTGAGGAGGCTGAAGTATGCAGAAATTGAGTGGCTTAGGTTCATAAGGAAAGTAAATGTCAATCATTTGCATAATTCTGTGCAACTCAATAGTTGGCCTCTAGAATGTAACCATTCTGTATAATTCTTATTTTTCTGTTTTAGTCTGTCATTATTGCTTGATTTTCCCCCCACTTCCTCTCCATTTACCTCATTGTTTCATACCCACTTTTTCCACTCATGCCTTGGAATTTGATTATAGACTGGCTATGGCTGGCATATGTTTGAAATGACTAAAAGAACTGATATCTTCAATCAAGAAGCCTAATAAAGAGTGAAAATCCTAGACCAATACTGCTGCCAGGCAAACAATTTAAAAAGGTGAAGGTTTATAAATCAGATAGTTAGAAAATGAAGAAATTACAAACAGGCCAACTTCTAAAGGACTTTATCAGTAAATGAAAACAAATACTGAGTAGGCAAATATTTACTGAGCATCTGCTCTGTGGTGGTGATTATGCCTTTCATGTCCCCTACTGTTTTCTTCCATATATACATATATATATATGTATATGTCTTATCTTTTCTATCAAGACTATAAGCAACTTGAAAATGGAATTTCATAGCAGCTAGTACAGTATTTTGAAATCAATAATTAGAGATCAATAACTACTAGCTGATGAACAAGTCATACCTATAACCAAATATGGAACTCTTGGCTCTCAAACCTCTTCCTCTTAGCATAATATCAAAGAAAGCGCCATTCTGGTGCCCACCGTTAGTGGAACCACATCCTGCCCCTCCCCAGACAAGTAATACTGGGCTATTCCTTTTTTTTTTTTTTTTTTTTGAGGCAGAGTCACACTCTATTGCCCAGGCTGGAGTGTAATGGCACAATCTCCGTTCACTGCAATCTCCGCCTCCCAGATTTAAGCGATTATTCTGCCTCAGCCTCCTGAGTGGCTGAACTACAGGTGCACGCCACCATGCCCAGCTAAGTTTTTTGTATTTTTAGTAGACACAGGGTTTCACTATATTGGCCAGGCTGGTCTTGAACTCCTGACCTCAGGTGATCCGCCTGCCTTGGCCTCTCAAATGCTAGATTACAGGCATGAGCCACAGCTCCCAGCCCCAAATGGGAATTGGATCCATCTGTATCAATAAGGCAAACACTCTCAATAAACCCACCAGAAAAAAAAAAAATCTAATTCTTTAAGTAAACAATCTACAGCAAAAGTAACAACAAACTCTGGCTCAGACATTATTTTAAAGGTTTAACTTTATACTTTTCCTATGTGTCTAATTCTCCTCACATGAAAAAACACAAACAAAAAAAAAATGGAAGAGAAATTTCCATGAAAACACGTAGATGGAATGCTAAGAAAAAGATGAGGCATTGATAAGGTCTATTTAATTACCAAGAAGTAAATTTATTTTCAGATGAGTGACAGTCAATATTATTTTTATTTATCCTCATCTCACTTTAATTAAAAGGTGCAATGGCAACCCATAAAGAGTTTTAAAAAAATCTCACAGATGCTATTATGCCTTAGTGAGGTTTGTCTTGTCATATGTCTGAGAGTCAGCTTGCACTTATCTAAACATAACCTACAATTAAATGTTCTCAGTAGGGAAAGCCTTAGTTACAGCTGAATAGATTTCCAGGAACCCCATTAGAAGTTTCATTATTTACTCTACGCCAATAATGGCAGCTGTTGCATTTCTGTCTACAACACACACTCCTTCCCTTATGCATAACCAACTGGCCTCTTCCCCCTTAGACTGATTTCTAACAGTACAATTAAAAGTTTTAGTTAATTTTTAATGTATTATGGATTAAGAATACACATTTATCGTTAAAATTACACTTTTAAAGTTAAGAAGGCTCTCACATCTACCTGCAGGTATAGAAAAAAAAAGAATAAAGAAAGCTATCAAAAAAAACTCAAAAATAATTTTCAAGTACATTATCCCAGCCAGTTAGCTTACTGTGTACTAAGCATCTCCCACTTTAATCTTACATTGTTGAAAACTGAACATTTCCCTCTGACCCTCCTGTCTTTAGCTGCAACCTAATAAAAATGACTGGGTTGCCAATGATCCACCCAAGTACAGTTAATTCAGGATTCCAACTCCCATTTCCAGTATCAGAATATAGTTACAATACCTGCTGCTTCAAACACTGGCACTTTCTGGCTTCAGTTTCATCAAAATTGAGACCTGCCATGGCTAGAAAATTCCAACTCCATTATTTCAATTTCGAATTAAATAAAAACCAAACAACTCTGTTTTTCACTTAAGTGAACAAAATCCATGAAATCATACCAAAGTTTCTGCTAGACAGGGCACAGCTGTGAGGTTGCTATAGCAACTCTTGTACACTGACCATAGACTGCCTGCTCCATCCAGGAAAGAAATCTTTTGCTCCACCCCCCGAGGAGTCAAAGGCTCTGGCAAGCAGGCAGTCTGCGAGTTTAGTACCTGTGATGGAGCACAATACACCATTTTTCATTGTCTCTCAATAATAAATGTCACCTCAACAACCACACCAGACTCCAGACCAATTTGCTGTATGTGGTTATGTATTTCAGCACCACGACAGAACTGCGTTCTTTACCGCCTCCCATTAGAAACCCAGGCTAGGAAAGATGCCAAAGCCATTTCCCTTCAGGCACACAGAAAGAGATTAAAACCAAAATAAATGAGAATATTCCCACTTTTACCAAGAATATATTTAAGTGTTTGCTTTTAGGCTACAACTCATGCAAACATGTGCTCTACATTTTTTGGGGGGGGCCACTCAGATTGAAAAAATATTTATTGAGTTTTTACTAAGTGCCAACTCTTCTGCTGGGTGCTTTTCCATGTTATTTCATTTACTCCTCACAACAAATTAGTATAATCCTGTGAGGGAGATATTAGTATAATCCCCACTTTACAGATGAGAAACTGAGGCTCCAAAAAGTTATTTGACTTGTCCAAGCTATTAAATGGTGGAGTCCCAGAATTTGAAATCAAGTTTCATAGCTCTGAAGTCATGTTTTTTTTTCTACTACACTGGACTAATTTTCAAGAAAATTCTCAATGGAAATATTTCATGTTTCCAAAATGGCTTTAAAAATTTTAAAGGTAATTTTTAAAGCAATCCATCTTCACAAGTAATGACTTTATTAATAACTAAATATATTCAGCCACCTTTCTAAATGTATAGAAAACAAAGACACAGAAATATAGATCTGCATTATGGTCCCTGATGGGTAGCAGAAAGCTAGGCTTTAACTATAAAACTCATATCCTCAAGGAGGAAAGGCAAAGTAGAAAAACAGGTAAAGTTGTGGGGAGAGAGATTCAAGATGGCCGATTACTAGCAGCTCGGGAATGTAACTCCCAGTGAAAGCGCAGAGAACGTCAGACTAATATTTTGCTCACGGACCAGGAGATTCCCAGCGGAGGGGCCCCACAGGTCGCCAGCGTGACTCTTGTGGCCAGTGGCTGTTCCTGGTGCGGAGTGAACGAACTGGTTCCCCTTTTGGTCGATGTTGGAAGCTCCAGGAAGGCAGAGTCGCCCATTCAGCTGATTGAAAGGGGGACCCAGGAGGGAAGCCAGACCGGAGATTCCCGGGCAGAAAAGCACCAGGAGTCTTGGCACCGCTGTTTTAACCGACACAGTGGGTTGCTCAGATTTCAGCGCTGGGAATCAACAAGTTGGACGTCCACTCAGAGACCTAATTTGAAAGTCGGTAATTACGACGACAGGTGGATAAATTTACAATGACGGTAAGAAAACAACGTAAAAAGGCTGAGAATACTCAAAATCAGAATGCTTCTCCCTCCACAGGGGATCACAGTTCCTCATCAACAAGGGAACAAGGCTTAATGGAGAATGAGTGCGTTCCAATAACAGAATTAGGCTTCAGAAATTGGATAATAAGAAACTTCTGTGAGCTAAAAGAACATGTTCTAGCCCAATGTAAGGAAACTAAGAACGTTGAAAAAAGGTTTGACGAAATCCTAACAAGGGTGAACAATTTAGAGAGGAATATAAGTGAATTAATGGAACTGAAGAATACAATAAGAGAACTTCGAGAAGTATGCACAGGTTTTAACACTCGAATTGATCAAGCAGAAGAAAGGATATCAGAGGTCGAAGACCAACTTCATGAAATGAAATCAGAAGGCAAGATTAGAGAAGAAAAAGTAAAAAGGAATGAGCAAAGTGTACAGGAAACATGGGACTATGTGAAAAGACCTAATTTACGTTTGATAGGTGTACCTGAATGTCATGAAGAGAATGAATCCAAGCTGGAAAATATTTTTCAAGATATTATTCAGGAAAACTTTCCTAATCTAGTAAGGCAGGACAATACTCAACTCCAGGCAATACCGAGACCACCACAAAGATATTTCTCAAGAAGAGCAACCCCAAGACACATAATCGTTAGATTCACCAGGGTTGAAATAAAGGAGAAAATTCTAAGGGCAGCTAGAGAGAAAGGTCAGGTTACCCATAGAGGGAAGCAGATCTCTCAGCAGAGACCCTACAAGCTAGAAGAGAGTGGGGGGTAATATTCAATATCCTCAAAGAAAAGAATTTTCAACCCAGAATCTCATATCCAGCCAAAATAAGTTTCATAAATGAAGGAAAAATAAAATTTTTTGCAAACAAGCAAGCACTCAGAGATTTCATCACCACCAGACCTGCTTTACAAGAGCTTCTGAAAGAAGCGCTACACACAGAAAAGAACAACCAGTATCAGTCATCCCAAAAACTTACCAAAAGATAAAGAGTATCTTTATAATGAAGAATCTATATCAACTGATGGGCAAAATAGCCAGCTAGCATTAAATGACAATATTAAACTCACAAATGTCAATATTAATCCTAAATTTAAATGTATTAAATGCCCCAATCAAAGACACAGACATGCAAGTTGAATAAAAAGTCAAAACCCATCGGCATGCTGTGGCCAGATCCATCTCATAAGCAAGGACACACAAAGATTCTAAACAAAAGGTTGGAGGAAGACTCACCAATCAAATGGAGAGAGAAAAAAAAAAAACAACAACAACAGGAGTTGTTACTTTCATTTCTGACAAAATATACTTTAATAGTAACAAAGACTAAAAGAAACAAAGAAGGACATTACATAATGGTAAAAGGATCAAAGTAACAACAGGACTCAATGATCATAAATATATATGCACCTAATATAGGGGCACCCAGATATATAAGACAAGCTCTTAATGACTTATAAAGAGACTTAGACTCCCACACAATAATAATGGGAGACTTCAACATTAATATTAGACAGATCAATGAGTCAGAAAATTAACAAGCATATCCAGGACTTGAACTCAGATCCGGAACAAGTAAACTTAATAAACATTTATAGAACTCTTCACTTTAAATACACAAAATACACACTCTTATCAGTACCACATCACACCTACTCACAGGTTTAAATGAAATATTGGTTGGCTGTTTGTTTGTTATTTTCTTCCCTCATTTATTTTTTATTTTTTTTTCCTGTTTCCATTATTAAGCATAAAAGAGGTTTTCAATACCCATTTTTAGACTGCATTCTACCCCGGGCAATAAAGCAACACTTCGTTCTCTCTCCCTCTTCCTCTTCTCTTTCTTCCTCTCCTTCATTTTATTATTATTATTCTTTGTTTTTCTTTCTTTCTTTCTTTTTTTAAAAAAAAAAAGTTGAACATTGGGGAAAGGTGGCAAGAAATCGATATGTGAGAACAAACTCTTTGAAGTCAACAAAGAGAAAATGAGAGTATGTCCTGATGTCATTGTTTGCATTCCTGGATGTATGCATATCTGAAGTTACCTATCTATGGATTTTTCAGTTATTAAGCTAAATACACTCCTTTTCTTAAAAAAAAAAAAAAAAGTTCCAAATGTTGGCAAAAAGACAATTAAAAAAAAAAAAAAAGAAAAAGAAAAACAGGTAAAGTGATACAACTGAGTTTAGATCAAATACCCTATGGAACATTTCCAGGGCTGAGGAGCTAAGGGTGGGGATGAAGGGAGTGAAAGCTGGCAAACGGCACATGCACTATTTACACCAGGAGGAAACCTTCATCTCTGCCATTAACTACTTTCAAGGACAATTCCAAGTTTTAATGTGCCCATCTTCAGTCACCTCCCCACTTCCAGGTCTGGAAGTTCTTCTAACATGGCATCTCTTTGCACCATTAAAATGAATTATAGTTCTCTTCCTCCCCAAAAGGTCCGTAATTACCCACTTTTTCCTACACAAGCTTCTTGGGAACTTCCTAGGAAAACAGAAAAACTGTCTTCTAAAAATTGCTCCCCTTAGCTTCCCAAGATCCTGACCTAAAAATTCTTTCACATCTATAACTTGAACACTCTCTCAGCCATGGATTCAAAGAATTCAGTAAATACATACTTCCAGCTCTGTCCCTTAGGAATCACCATCTCTTAAACTGCTACCCTTTATTTGAGCTCCTCCACTCTATTACACCATTTTGGTCTGTCTTCTATTTCTAATTCAGTTCATGACTCTAGTTCCCCAGTTGCCTCAGAGGATTTGAGTGAGAAACCAAGAGTTCAGAAGAATTGTACTAGTTTCCATAGGTGTCCAGAAAAATAATCAAGTGCAAATTTTATAAAGCATGCATACACAAAAAACATTTGACATTACTGACTTTAAAATATAAAAAACAAAAATATACCATACTATACTGAATTTCTGCTGGATGAGGTAATTAAATGCCCAGCTTTCTCTTCCTCTATACTTTCTTATAAAAAAATATCACTTTTGTGGGTCCTAGAAATTCAGTCTTATTATATACAATGCAAAGAATAAAAGTCAGCAAAAATTATAAAGTAGTAAAATTGATCATTGATTTTTTTAAAAAAAACTAGTTTTGTAAAAGTGAATGGGAATAGGAGAGGAAAGCTTCTGCAATAGAATTCTGTCTCCTAAAAATTAAGTAGCTATGGGTTCCTATTGTCTCATAAAAATTTGGATTAAAGTCTTCTTCACAAAACTGTGTAACTTCAGCTTTCCCCTTTCCAAAAGAGAAAAACATTTCACACTCATCTCTAAAACAAAATAGAAAGAAAGCACCAGGAAAGTTAAATGATCTTTCTGAACTCTGTTCACTTAACATTGGTTTTTAAGGTCAAAAGCCTATTAAATGAAAAGTGGAATGAATGGTACTTGTAGCTCAGATTTAACTCAATTTTGAATACTGTCCATCTAGTATAATTTCTTAAATTTAACTTAAGATATCTGCAAAATGAACAATGTTTCTAAGACAGGATGAGGTTAGGGGCTTCAATCAATAAGAAAAATAAAAAAGCAATAATTTATTATTTGGGACGCAGTAGGTCATTAGGCATCAATTTTAAAATACTACAACTTCATGTTTTATAGAAGCTAGAAACATGATTCAAACATGATTCAAATGTCACAAAGTTGTATTAAATTAAAACCACTTTAGACAATTCAAGGTCTCATTGACAAAGTTCATTTAAGGTGACAGTTTTGCTATTTTGTTACTGTTCCCACATGATATCATCTCTTCTTAATTTCACTTGAAGATTATGAACTCGTATTGGATGAAAGGAGCTGTTTTTCTGAAAAAGGTTAGTGTCAGTCAAGCATTTTCTGGGGCTATTTTTTATGTTCCTTGATCCTTTAAGGTCGCTGCCTTCTTGCTGAATACCTGAAGCTTTACTCATCTTTGAGTTTTGAACTTTTTGCTGCAGTTTACGGACCTGGAGAGAGAAAAAAATCTAACATTTTAGTCAAAAATATACTAAAAATATGCTCCAAAACAGATGGGTTGGATTGATGGTTTAAAGATTACATTAAATTAAAAAGTCCAAGTCAGTAAGTATTTTATTTATTGAACATCTAGTACATGCCTAAACACTGTGTCATCAGGTAGAAATATAATGAAGAGAAAAGCTCTTACTTTCAAGGAGCTTACTGTTCCTATTAGTGAAAAAAAAAAGCATACATGTGACAAATAGAGAATACTCCGAGCCAGGATAACTTTGAATAAGACAAAAAGTGTTACATATGAGAAGGCCAAAGTAGGATAAGGTCAACGTGGGCGGGAGAGGTTGAGGGAAAGGTTGTATGGTACATATTAAATTGGTAAAAACTAGAGAACAGAGAGGAGAGAGAAGAACTTTTCCAGTAACATTAACAGCAAAGCAAATAATTGTTTCTAGTTTAGAAAGCCAGACACACACACACACACACACACACCACGTGTATGTGGGTGTGCGTGTGTGGTGTGTGTGTGTATAAATATATGCATTTTTTTAACTGCCATTCGGTAGTACTTTAAATTCAGGAATACCTTTGTGTACAAACACTTTTGTGTATTCCTGAATTTAAAGTACTACTGAATAGCAGTTTTAAAAAAAGTCAAGGGAATAACTTTATCCTTGAGTAGTACATGGTAATAGTGGAGGCAGACAGAATTAAACAAAAACAATACCTATCAACTAGCCAAAACCCATTTTTTCAAAGTCTAACCCATTACTTAGGCTATGTCACTTGAGCTTAGGTTTAATTTGTAGCATAGGTTTAATTTGCAGAGCTGATTCAGACTTTGGGTGAGTACCTAGTTTTCTATTTGGCTAACAGGCAATTTTTATTACAGATATTACATTTATCATAATATAATGCTTAAAAATTTATAACTGTTCTAGCTATTATGGAATATAAATCACGTTTTTCAAAATATAGTATAAACTACCTGAGTTTAAAAAATGATCATTCTTCTATGCAATTTTCTCCTATGCAATTTCAAGAAAGTGTACAAGTTGTATAATCTTCACTCCAAAGCAATCATACAGAAATTTTTACTTATTATAGCCTTAAAAGACAGAAAAATAAAAATATCTGTTTTAAAAATTTCACTTCTTTCTTTCTTCCCTTCTTTGTCATAAGAAGAATAAAAATAATAATATTCTGCATCATTTATTACTTTCCTATAAAAAGCAGGGAGGCTTACTTGTGACATTTATATAACATTAACTTTGATGAATGGTGATTTTGTCCATAGACATATGGCTACATGATGGGACTTGAGGGTTCCCTGGAAAGGCTCCCTCTGCCTTCTGCTCCAACAGTGTTATAGTGCTGCAAGTTCAACCTATGGAGTCATTGTCTTGGAATTAAATATTATATTCCATGATACTTGTTAAAATAGTAAACCATTCACTATTCTTAGTTATTAAGACTTAACATATAAGTATAGAGTTTTCCTCACCATCCCTATCCTACTCACTATAGCTAGCCTAGTATAGGTCCCCAGGGAATGGAACATAGCATAGCTTGTTTTGGGAAAGGGGAAACATGCTTTAAGAATTGGGGCACTGCCTGGGAGCCAGGTTTATGTCTGGTAGTGAATTAGAGACCTGCTGACATAAGGGGTATCATTAAAGCATTAGAAGAGAGAAGGGAAAGAAAACAGATTGCTAAGAGGATAACTGGAGGGCTTCTAACGCAAGTTTAATCTACCTCACAATTTCCCCAAAGCCATTTCTGAATACATAACTAAGTTTCTTTGCTCACTTAAAAAATTTTAACTTGGAGAGTTATGTAGGAGGTCCATGTTATTCCAATGGGACAGATGGCTGTATTTTGTCACAGGCCTATGTGACTACCATCTATCTTTTCCCTAATTCCCATATACAGACCTCAAATTTGGAAGGTCATACAGAGATATAACACTGAATCCAGATATTTTAGCTTTTTATTAAAATCTCTTACTAAAGTCTTCTTACACTGTCTTGATGCTTCTTCAGTTTGGAGATTTGTTCTCCTTTAATTTCCATTTTCTTGACTAAACACTCTAGTTCACATTCTATGTCATTACACACTGAATGGCTTTCAGTTTCCTTCATTTGTTTCAGTAGTTCTTGGTGCTCCCTATGAAAGAATAGCAAATATTAAGCACTATTATAGTTTATTGCATATATGTCTTTACCATAATTAAGCAATTTTCTGTTCGATCATAAGTTTCAGTCAGAGTTAAACATTACCCTTTAAAAAGTCTCCTTCTTTAGGGTTGTTTAAATCTATGGTAAATATAACATTGCTAAGGAACTTTTAAAAAATCTGAATTCTTGATGTTCACAGATCCATGTAGTAAGATATTTGATGTCTTTAACTAGAAGTATTAAAGGGCTCTCTTCTTCATTATTGATGTTAAGATCTTTGGAAGAATTCCAGCTGTGGTATTTGCCTGAAAAATTTCTGGATTTGGAGGTAGCCTACTGAAATGCTGTTAATAGAATTAGTTATATGTTCTACAGAGGTCTTAGATCAACTAGCTGGTCAGCCAAATCACATAGTTCTGAAATTTCTGTTGAATATATATTTACGGGAGAGGGAGGCA
The DNA here is from genome assembly GCF_009761245.1 of Sapajus apella. Classification (NCBI taxonomy): domain Eukaryota; kingdom Metazoa; phylum Chordata; class Mammalia; order Primates; family Cebidae; genus Sapajus; species Sapajus apella. Next base: position 40,570,142 of record NW_022436946.1, read on the forward strand.
CAATATAATGTATCTCACACGGAAATCTTCCTTACTATAGATGCTTCAAAATTTGTAATGCAGACCAGCCAGAATCTAAAACAAGGTATTACATTCCTACTTGTCTAATGAAATCATTCATTCAGCTAAAAGATTCTAAAACACAAAGGGAGAGCCTTATAAAAGCTTTTGTGAGTTATAATCTAAGGTCATCAGATCCTATATGTTAGAATGATGGTAATATCTATCAGTCCAGATTTTGTGAATACAGAAATACCTTAGAATGAAAAAGTACTGGTTACACAGAATTGAAATTTTAAATAATACTAATAAATACAATGAAAAAACTGTGACAATAAGTCTGTCCAAATGGCTAAGTAAGGCCTTTAAGAATTTATAAGTGGTATTGTTCTTAAGACTAAGAAGATAAAAATGATATCTAAATATCTTGATACTTCTCCTGATAAAGAATAAAAATACTGGTCAGGCATGGTGGTTCATGTTTGTAATTCCGGCATTTTGGGAGGCCAAGGCAGGAGGACTACCTGAAACCAGGAGTTCAAGACTAGCCTGGGCAACATAGCAAGACATTGTCTCTTTAAAGAAAAAAAAAAAGAATACTTACATACTCATTTGGTCCAGCTCATCTTGCATTGCCATCAAAAGTTCGGATAAATTGTCACAAATGGAAATGGACTTTTCTGAATCAGTAGGAATAGCCTTACACCAGGAAGTTGTTCTAGAAGGCTTGGGGAGACATCTAGGCTCAGTCTCATTAGAAGATTTCTGAAGGATATGTGGGCCACGATGTTGCCTCATCTGCAAAAATTTTTGCATATTTGCATTCACGTAACAGCTTGCACTGGCGAACGTATTGGAAAAGAAATAACTGAGAACAATTTTAAATGACTGAAGATATTTAAATAGCATTTACAACAAAGCAGCAGTTTTTTTGAACAACTATCTTCATTTTATCCCCTCTTACCTTTTCAGCCACAAAAGGCAGTGCTCCAAACTTTGAACAAATTTGCCTAGGTGGTCCTCTCTTTACACATTTAGTTTTCTAGGGATTGACAAGAAAAAACATAAACAAAAAATTATTTAAAAAGTTACTTCTGATATGAAGAACTCTCAAAACTCAACAGAAAACAGTGCAACTGGAAAATAGGCAAAAGACATGAACAGAAATTTCACTGACAAAGACATACATATGGCAAACATATGAAAAGATATTCAACATCATTAGTTATTATGGAAATGCAAGTTGAAATTTCAGTGAAATATCACTGCACATCTATCAGAATGGCCAAAATAAAAAATAGTGACAATACCAAATGTTGGCAAGCATGTAGAGAAAATGAATCACTCACATATTGTTGGTGGGAATACAAAATGGTACAGCCATTTTGGAAGACAGTTTGGCAGTTTCTTATAAAACTAAAAACATGCTTATCACATGACCCAACAATTGTTCTCTTGGGCATTTATCCTAGAAAAATGAAAAGTTATGTTCACATAAAAACCTGTGCACAAATGTTCATAGCAGCTTTATTTGTAACAGCTAAAAAACTGTTTTTTTTTTTTTTTTTTTTTTGAGACAGGGTCTCATTCTGTCACCCAGACTGGAGTACAGTGGTGCCATCTTGTCTCACCATAACCTTGGTCACCCAGGCTCAAGCGATTCTCCTGCCTTAGGCTCCTGAGTAGCTGGGATTACAGGCAAGTGACACTACTGCCAGGCTAATTTTTGTATTTTTAATAGAGACAGGGTTTCACCATATTGGCCAGGCTGGTCTTGAACTCCTGACCTCAAATGATCCATCTGTCTTGACTTCCCCAAGTGTTGGGATTACAGGTGTGAGCCACCACACCCAGCCTCAAATATCCTTAAACAGGTGAATGGTTAAATTGTGGTATATCTGTAACACGGAATACCAGGCAGAAATACAAAGAATATATTGATACTTATAACAATTTGGATGGACCTCAAGGGAAAAAAGCCAATCACAAAAAGTTACATACTGTATAATTCCATTTATATAACATTCTTGAGATAATAAAATACACAGATGGTGAACAGAGTAGAGGTGGCCAATGTTCAGGGAAGGGATGTATAGCATGAAGGAGTCTTTTAGTGGTAGAAGAGTTCTGTATCTTGATTGTTGTGATAGTGACATGAATCTACACATATGATTCATAAAATCTGCACATATGATTTCTCTCTATGTAAAACTTTCCTATTGCTGTCAGTTACCATCTGAAATTACAACTCTAATTATGTCCCTACACTTCTCAGAAGCTTTCAATGGTTCCTGTTTATAGAATAAAATTTCAAACTCTTAACATGGCATTCAAGGTCAGCCATTAGCTCACCCCAAGCTCTATTTTCCATTTTAACTTTCACTATGATCCCATCTCACCCCCACTACTGGACTATTACGTATAGGTCCCTGGAAAAACCAACAATTTCCTCAGACTATAATACATTTTTCCTCATCTCAGTCTGTCAATACTTAATTCTTCAAGCCTTCCTTTAATATAGCTTCTTGCACATTACCTGTCACATATTCCTTTGTCTACACAGCACCACAACACACTTTGTTTAAACCTCTATTAATTTTCTATTACACTGTTTTATATTTATATATTTATCTATTTCTCACAAATTCCTGTCTTACTTATCTTTTTATCACCTAGAGATACCAGTCTATGCACATCAAAATGTATAAGTTGAATGAACTATGTCCAGGACATGGACAAGCAGTGGGATAGGAAGCAGGCCTCTCATACAGGCTTCTTGAAATCTGATCCTACTTTCAGCAACTTTGGCACTACCTCCATCTTTAATGGGAGAAATCATTATTTGCACACCCTGTGAACTTGGGATTTGAACTACGTACTTCTATAAAGTGATTCTGCTGTTAATTACTCTGTTCTCTTCCAGGGGTTACCTTTTCTTTCCTTCATTTCTTTTATCTTCCCTCTATACCTTCACTATTTTTACAATAAATAGGTAAACTGAAAAAAAGTTCCATTAAAAAAGTTATCATCAGAGAGAGGATGCCATAAAACATACATATTGGGCAATATGTGTTCCACTGTCAAATTACTTACAGTGATTTTTCTATTTGGCTTTGTAAATGTGAATTTCATTGCACAAACAAGACACAAAACAAGTATTTAGGAAATAAAATAAGCAAAATAAGTCATATTAGGGAAATATTTTTCATTATTGTAGTTTAAAAATTCTTTAAAATGAAAAAATTATGAAATATACAGTGCAAGTATTGAACATGAATTCTTATTTATGCAATAAGAGTAGCCAAAGTTAAGTATAATGTTCTCTCCATTATTTTATCTATAAGCTAAGCACATGGCAGTGGCTAGAATTCCCAAACAGCATCTCCTGTCTCCCACAGCAAATGGCACACAGCAACACTCACTCCATTCATATCTGAATAAATAGTAATAATGGCCATCAAAACCATAATTCCAGAATCATAAGATTAAAAGGGACTAAAAACATTTTTCATACCATTATACATAATTAAGAAGGGTTACTTAAATAGAATGCATTCAAAACATGAATTCATCTAAACAAAATATTGATCTATAAAGTACTAACCTTCCAATCCTTACTTTTAGGCAAATTCACAAGAAATGAGCATAGAAATTACACATAACAATAAATTCTCTATATAAATGACTTTACAAACTTAACAAATCTGTAAGAAAAACCTTTATTTTTTATTGTGCATGTATTACATAAAACTGCTTTCAGGATCTATTATGTTGTCAATATCTACTATGCTGTTTAGTGACTCTTTTATAAAGTATCACAAAATATATTTCTCTAGAAGTTTAAAACTAGAAAAATGTTAATCTTTCTAGAAAACTTTGAGAGCTTTCTGTTATTTCACAAAGATGGCTACACTGTCCATTACATGTTCCTTTTTGCTTTGGTTGTCAAGAAAACTCAGAGCTAAATTTTTTACATGACTGCTGCTACTTTTTTTTAACCTGAATCTTATGAAATTTTCTGTCCTTATACCCCAAATCATCACTCATTATTTAGCATGCATTACTGCATGTCTTTTATTATATATCTTCAAATCCTTTTTAGAAAGGGGTAGGTATAAGCATTAAGAGGGTGTAAAACAAGTATTATCAAATAAAAGTATTGTTTGGAATAAAGTGTTATATGCACACCTTTGAAGATTTCTTCTTTTCCTTGGAGTGCTTTAGATTTGAAACTGAAGACATTATAATTTTACTGATTTCAAGTCCAGTTTGAAGCTATAATGTTTTAAAAAAAAAGTTATAAAATTGATTTGTAACATGCAAAAACACTATAATGAGCTATCAGGTCTAAGTTTATAAATATGAAAATAATTTTTGAAGAAGAAAAGAAAATTTGAAATACTATTTTTGTACGTGTGAAGGTCACTAAGCCTATTGGTAATTACAATAATTTTGTTTATAAAAGAGTAAATTATTTAATATACATATGTAAATCAAACTGAAAATAATTTACCCTAGGAGTTCTTTCAACTGAGAATATATGTTACTTGTCAGAATTTCAAAAGATTAAAAGACCTCTTGATAATACAGCCAAGTATTATACTGGCTGAGTGAGAATTTCATTATCATAACAAAAAGACAATTTAGGAAGCACAAATTGGAATCTAGAACACAGGTTTCAGTTTGATGAAAACAAAAATATGGTAAAACATATATGGTTTACTGTGATAGATTATATAGTGCTATATTTACCTCAGAAGCTTTGTCTTGAAATAGCTTACGTTGATGTTCTTCTTCCTTAAGTCTTTCTTCTAAATATTTAATCTTGTCCTGCAAAAGAGTGAAAAATTAACATTGTTATATGAGCCAAGTATCCTTTGTTCTTTTCCAAATAGAGTCCTAAGGGTCTTGATTCTTAAGAGTTTCGCAAATTAAGGCAGAAAATGATAAAAAGGAAAGGCACAAGATGTTAAGATTCTGTTTTGAGACAGAGTTTTGCTCTGTCACCCAGGCTGGAGTGCAGTGGTGCAATCTCACTGCAACCTCCGCCTCCCGGGTTCAAGCAATTCTCCTGCCTCAGCCTCCCAAGTCGCTGGGACTACAGGTGTGTGCCACTACGCTTGTCTAATTTTTTGTATTTTTAGTAGAGGCCCACCTACTAAGGATGTTCGCCATGTTAGCAAGAATGGTCTCGATCTTCTGACCTCGTTATTCACCCCTGCCCTGCCGCCCTGCCGCCCTGCCGCCCTGCCTCCCAAATGCTGAGATTACAGGCATAAGTCACCACACCCAGCCAATGTTAAGATTTTTCTTGGCTTTCTTCACACTTCTTTATTTGCTTTTTTACCTTCTATTACATACAAGGAGAACAAAGGGAAAGCAAAGAATATACACACACATAACCTTTATTAACTTCCAGCCACAAAATCATTATGATGAAAATTTAAGGTGTAGGTCAAACAATCACAGTCTTGGGTCTCAACATTTCATTCAAAACATATAAAAATAAGTTTCTACTATTTGCATAAATATAATAAGTGTAATTTTGGGAGCAAGAAGAGTGAAAAGACATAATAGAAATACACAATGTGATCCTTGTTACTTAAGAGCTTGTACAGATTGAGTATCCCATATCTGAAGTGCTTGGAACCAGAGATATTTTAGATTTTGGAATATTTTCATTACTGGTTTGGTACCGCTAATCCAAAAATTCAAAATTCTATATTACTCCAATGAACATTTCCTCTGAACATTTTAAGTGTTCGAAAGTTTTGGATTTTGGAGCATTTCAGATTTTGGAGTTAGGGATACCCAACCTGTACTGTATGAAAAGAAAAAAAGAGTAATAGTCACAAAACAATAAAACAACAAAGCAAGGAAATAATTTGAAAGGGATCATATATACATATAACCTTATATATGTAAGTATCACATCTTATATCTGTGGTGTGGTTCAGAATAGAAAGACAGTACTATTTCAAAAGGAGGACTTCCTGAGTGTTGGAAAGCTCAAGGACGACTTCCTAGAGGAATTACGACTATGAGAAAACCCTATAAAATGGAAAGGATTTGGAGGGGAAAAGGACGGAGAGGGGAACTGGAATAGGATTAATTTGACTATAAGTGGTAGAAGACAATTTTTCCATATCCTTTAGGTAAAGTATCTGACAAATGAAAATATCCTGCCATATTAGAAGTCAAAATTACAATTTCACATCAAAAGACAGCTCATTCATACTGTGACAGAACACATTAACTCTCACTCTACAGGTAAGAATTCATATCTGGATTATTAAAAGTTGTCAATAAAGTTTTATAAATCTAAGATTTACTCTACATTCACATAAAATACCAATTATGCTTAACACTAAAGATTTACTCCTGTTGTCATCACTACAAAGAAAGCTTACCTCAGCAGTTTTCTGAGTTGCTGTAAGTCTAAAACACTCTTTTTCTAAGACATCAAGCTTTTCAAGTTTTGCATACAGCTTCATCTCATCTTGCTCTTTTTCCCTCTGAAGCTGGGCCTAGAAAAGATAAAAATAAAATAACAACCCTGAATTTGGCAAGTAATGCCAATGGAACAAGAATAATACAATTTCTGAGAATTCAAAACACAATATGAATATAATGAGAAACATGTACTTATAAATGTATATACTTTAGGTGCTTATAAACAAGAAGAAAATCAAACACTTTTTATTTTTTTCAATTTTAAAGTCATAACTATTTTTTTTGTTGTTTTGTTTTTGAGATGGAGTCTTGCTCTGTCAACAGGCTAGAGTTCAGGGACGTGATCTCGGCTCACTGCAACCTCCGCCTCCTGGATTCAAGTGATTCTCCTGCCTCAGCCTCTAGAGTAGCTGGCACTACAGGTACGCACTCCCATGCCCAGCTAATTTTTGTATTTTTAACAGAGATGGGGTTTTACCATGTTGGCCAGGATGTATTCGATCTCTTGACCTTGTGATCTGCCTGCCTCAGCCTCCCAAAGTGCTGGGATTACAGGCATGAGTCACCATGCCCAGCCCATAATTTTTTAAATTAAAATTTAATTTTTTTTCCTGAAAATCAAACACTTTTAAGGAGCAAACAAAATGTGCAAAAAAGACCAGGTATGGTGGCTCATACCTGTTAATTCAAGCACTTTAAGAGGCTGAGATGGAAGGACTGCTTGAACCCAGGAGTTTGAGACCAGCCTAGGCAACATAGTGGGCATTTATAACTATACTAATGTAAGATACTAATTATAAGGGCAACTGTGAGGGAGCAAGAACTCTCTCTATACTATCTGCTCAATTTTCTATAAACCTAAAATGGCTACAAACAATGTCTATTAATTAAAACAAAACCAAAAACAATACCAATAAACAGAGTCTTGGTAACCTGTGGTTTAGTAACATTCAGTTGAAGTCCCAAAGAAGAGGAGAGAGAGGTGGGACAGAATAATTATTTGAAGGATCATGGTTGAAAATGTTCCAATTTAATGAAAAATATGGACAGATTCAAGAACCTCAAAAAGTCTAAGCATTAAAAAAAAAATAACAGGAACATCATTATCATATTGTGGAAAACCAGTGATAAAAGGAACAATCTTAAAAGCAGTCTGAGAAATGATGACACATTATGCATAGAGGAATAAAGAAAATAACTTTGATTAGAAACTGTAAGATCCAGAAGATAACAGAAACAAAAATCTTTAAAGTGCTGAAAGTAGAAAAGAGTCAACCAGAATTCTATATCCAGTCAGAATATCTTTCATAATGACAGTGAAATAGACTTTTCCAGATAAATAGATGCTAAGACAATTCTTAGTATTCTGACATTTTCCTTCAGACTGGAGAAAAATGATACCAAATGGAAAATGAAATCTACACAAAAATAAGAAGCACAGGAAAGGTAAAAATTATATATTTTTGTTTCCTAATTTTTCTGAAAGAATAATTGACCGTTTGAAGCAAAAATAATAATGTATTGTGGGTTGTATGACATATGCAGAAATAAAATGTATGAAAACTATAGCACAAAGGGGAATAAGAGGAAGCATACTGAAAGAGGATCCTACATTATATGCAAAATATTTTAATACAGATTTATGGCAGACCGTGGTTAGTTAAGGATACATATTTTAGGTCTTAGAACAGCTATTAAAAAGGATCATAATTTGTTTCAATATCTACTAGAGAAAGACCCTCATCTTATTCTTCAGAATAGTCTATCTATTCTTGGACCTTTGCTTTTCCATATAAATTTTAATTTCTTAAAAATCTATTATGCATTTGACCCATCAAAATCCAATATTGACTGTTACTTTTACCCCTCTGCCAAGACAATGCAAGGGTATTAGAACACTTTAAACTACTTTACTTCTTCCTAATATATAAGCCATTGTCCTGATGAATTTTAATTCTTAATATATATTTAAACCACACAAAGCATTATTGTTTTCTATAATATTCATTTAGATTAATCCACATATTTACCATCTTCATTGCTCTTTATTCCTTCCTGCATCTCTGACCTTCCACCAAAGGTCATTTTCCTTCGGTCTGATATCCTTTAGTGTTCCCTTTAGAGTAGGCCTACTAATAACAACTTATCTCAGTCTTTGTAGTCTTAAAATGTCTTAATTTCTGAAGGATACTTCCTCCAGGCATAGAATTCTAGACTAGCACTTATTTTCTTTTAACACCTTAACTCTAACAGTCCCTTGTCTTCCGGATTCAGTACTTTCAGTTGAGAAGTCAGCTATCACTTTAATTGTTCTCTCTTTGAATGTAATATGTTTTTTCCTGGATGCTTTTAAGATTTTACTTTTTTTCCTTTTTTTTGAGATGGAGTCTCGTTCTGTCATCCAGGCTGGAGAACAATGGCCAGATCTCAGGTCACTGCAATCTCCGCCTCCCGGGTTCAAGCGATTCTCCTGTCTTAGCCTCCCAAGTAGCTGTGATTACAGGTGCCTGCCACTATGCCCGGCTAATTTTTCTATTTTTAGTGGAGACAAGGTTTCACCATGCTGGCCAGGCTGGTCTTGAACTCCTGACCTCACGTGATCCACCCGCCTTGGCCTCTCAAAGTGCTGGGATTACAGGTGTGAGCCACTGTGCCTGGCTTTACTTCTGTTTTATTTGTTTGAGTTATCTATGTAGAGCCTCCCTTATATTATCCTGCTTTGATTTTTGTCGGGTTTCTTGAATCTATGGTGTAATTTTACTTTTTAATTTTGTAACATTCTTGGCCATTATCTCTTCAAATACTGCTTTTGCCCTATTTTCCCTTTCCTATTTTTTCTAAACTCCAGTTACACATAAGTTGGACCTCATTCTAATATTATGCCTTTTCTCTGTTTTCTGAATTAACTATCTTTCTTTCTCTCTTTATTGATGTGCATGGTTTCTCCTTCCAGTTCGCCAATTTTTCTAATCTGTTGTTAGATCCATTGGGTTCTAAATTTGTTATTATATTTTTCTTCAGTTCTATAATTTTTATTTGGTTCTTTCTCCAATCTGCTTTGCCAGTTTATAGTTTCCAATTCTTCAGTAAACACTGCAGTCTTGTCTTTTAGCTTGATTATAGCAAGCATAATTATTTTAAAGTCAGTGTCTGTTAGAGCCAGTCAGTACCTAGCTGGAGCTAACTTTCGAGTGTCTATACAGTCTGTTATGCATGCTGTTTCTTATTCATTTCATAGTGTTTTATCTCCTTCTGCCTGATTATCTTTGGTTAAAAGTTGCTCATTGTGTTGAAGAAATATTTGTAGAAATAATTTGAGGTCCCTGGGAATATCAGTAATCCAAGATCACTGTAATTCAACTTTAGAAACTAAGGTTTTCTAGGCTACCGTGATAACCTGGAGCAGGACTATAATCTGGGTTGTTTTTCTTGTTCACCCTTATAAAGCACTTGAGTAGAAGAGATTTAGTAGCATCCTATTTGATAGGTTCTGGACTCTAATTTTCTTAGCCACAGATGGATAGCTGTCAAAGGCATTATTTAGCCTCTCAACTGCCTCTTCTGGAACCAGAAATATCCTTAGAAGAAAGAAGCCTGAAATGTCAAGACAAATGGAATTTAAGTCTGCAGAGAGCTTAAATTTTGAATTGATGGTTTTTCATCACCTTGTCGGTTACTCAAATGCCTTTATGATTTTTCTTTGTTTCTTTTTTCTCTCTTTTTAAAGAAATATTCTGTTCAGTATTTGTTTTTCTCTGCAGAAGAGGTGGTTCAAATGACCTAGCTTGTAATTACTGTAAGTGGAAATCTCCCGTATACAGCTTTATATTCTACTTTACTTAAGAGTGTAATACAGCTGGGCATGGTGGCTCATGCCTGTAATGCCAGCACTTTGGGAGGCTGAGGCAGGCGGATCAACTGAGGTCAGGGGTTTGAGACCAGCCTGATCAATATGGAGAAACTCTGTCTCTACTAAAAATACAAAATTAGCCGGGTGTGGTGGCACATGCCTGTAATCCCAGCTACTCAGGAGGCTGAAGCAGTAGCATCGTTTGAAACCAGGAGGTGGAGGTTGTGGTGAGCCGAGATTGCACCATTGCATTCCAGCCTAGGCAACAAGAGTGAAACTCCAAATCAAAAAAAAAAAAAAAAAAAAAAAAAAAAGCAAAGGGTATAATATGACAACTTTCCCATGACATTAAAATATTCTTCAAAAACATACAAAATTATATTATCATTCCTTATAGAAAATATGCTCACCTGTTGTTCTAGGATCATGTTCTTTTCTCGCTCTACATTTAGAACCATTCTCTTTGTATATTCTAGTTGCTTCTCTAGAAGAGTACAACGAGACTGGGCTGAGCTTAACTGTATACTTATGTCTAAGAAAAAGACAAAATAATAATGAGTAAATTACCTGATTATCACATAGATCAACTCTGATTTGATTAACACAAGAAATTATGTGAATTCAATCAAGAGCTAAAAGTTTAGGGCCTCTTTTATCTTTGAGTATTGACTTTTCCAGAGTTATGAAAATACATTTGTAAATAGCTCATTAATTACATAGAACTGGTTTAATATTGCCTCCTCCTAAAAACCCAGAGGGCAAACTTCTGAAAGATGAGGATGTCAGTAACTTGCGAGATGATAAATATCCTGGTTGTTGATGGAAATAACATCATCTGGAAAAACAGGCTGAAAGTTTCTTACCTATCAATTCATTTCTTTTCTTTTGGGAAACTCAAGTATATGCATCTACCACTCTCATTTTCCCCTGTTCTTGACTGCTGGCAGCATAGTTAATTCCATAGCAGAAAACCTATTTCTAATCATTTAACTCTTTACTTTTTTGACCCCTTTCTTCCACTTTTGTCTAATTACCTCAGAAATCATTTTTCCCCATTTCTTCATTCTACGTCTAAGTTGAAATACACACTTGAGCCTTGTTTATGAGGATGAGTGTAGTGTAATAAGGAAAAAGAACTCGTAAGTTTTGAAGTAAAATTATATAAAAGACTTATGTTCTAAATTTCCAAAACTTTTCATAATTTCCACAGAAGCCTCCCCCATTTGCCTATTTCTTCTAATTAACCTTTTTTTCCCTTTCCAGTTAAATAAAATTCTTTTGTATACATTTTTATTGCTTTTATATTCTTTAATTACTAGTGCTGTTTTGTATTTCAAATTCTAAAATTTAGTGTTAACTGCAAATATAAAGTATTTCAGTTATGGGTTAAATTGGATCTTATTGGTTATTCTGAAAATATTCTAATTTTTAAACACAACTTGTCTGAAATCCTAATTTTTCCTTTAATTTCTAGAAATTATGAATTATGATAACAGATATGATAGAGGTAAGTTCAAACTATATCTTTTTCCCACAAATATCAAAAGGTCTGAAAACATGGTCACAAGGTTTGAATATATATAAGAACAAAGATATCTGAGTACATTTGCTTAGACTAGGCTTATTATTTTTGAACTGTAAACTTCAGTAACCCCTGGTTTCTGAGAACTACTGCATTTCTTACCTTTTTTCTGCTTTATCAGCTCCTGGTGTGCCAGATTTCTCTCATTTGTTTCATTCTCCAAGGCCTTCTTATACTGTGCTGCTTCTTTGGAAAGAATGTTCAGGTTATCTTCAGCCTGTGTTCTCTCCAGCTCTAAACGATGAATTTTTTCCTGAAGAGTTTTTAAGGCTAAGATAAGAGCTGTTGAAAAAAATTTTGTTGATGGTTTAAGTGGAAGTTTCTGAACACTTACAATCACAGTAACTTAAGAAAAATAAGCAGTATATTTTTGTTAGTGAGCCAGAAAAATGTACAAGTAATAATGCATATTCTTCAAAAAATGAAAAATAATAACACTCTAAAGAGGGGCATATTTTTCTAATATATCTTGTAAAAACAATATATCTATGATTGTATTTAGTGATTTCTAAGATTGAGAAAGTTAATAACCACAATTTTAATAAAATATTTTCAAATGAAAGGGCTTAAAACAATGTACAGTCTGGAGAGCATAAGAGACTGAATATGGACAAGGAATATTAAAATACAATTTCTACTATTTAACAAGGCAATTTAGGTTTAAAGTTAAAGGTTTTTTTTCTAAGTTCTTGATGGATTCCATTTTAGTAAAACCATACATATTTATTGTTTCTTTGTCCCTGATGCAGTATTAAGAACATAGGTTCTTTCACTGGAAAAAATGATAACCTAATGGTTTACCTGATGTCAGACCTGAAAGATAATAGTACATTGTACTACTGTGATTTTTATTCAACTATATTAGTATCTGCATGATTCAGTTAAGTTTAAAGTTTTAACTGTCATATAATTTATGTCAAATTAGATGTTTGCTAGAGATTATCATTTGATTTTTATAGATGAGATAAATTATATTTATTCATCTTTATATGGTATCTGTGTTCCACATAAATATGAAAAGTTTTTCATAGCATGCTTTTACCATTCTTCTAATTTTATATAAAATTTTACATCAGTATTACCTGGGCTATTTGGGCTATGAAGTATCTTAGAAGAGGTAACTTCTAAGTTTGCAGGATGGCAATTCTGAGATGATTCATTCTGGGTGAATGATGGAACAAATACTCTTTCTGGAGGTTTATGATAGCTTCCTACTATACTATGCATTAATTCAGAATCCATTATCTGTAGAGAACAAAGGAATTATATAGTATAGTATCATTCTTTCCTATTTTAAGGGTGAAAGCATTGTACAAAAATTCAGGTGAAACTTTAACAACATAATCATATACTATGGAGCTGTACCTTTATGAACTTAATAAGAAATTCAACTCTAATAAGCTTGGCAATAAAAAAAATATGATTTCTTGTGTAAGTAATATAGATAATTCTGCTTGATTTTCAATAATCATATGCCCTGGAATGAGCATGACATGAGTGATGTGAATTTACTGGATTCTCAAGTTACTCATAAATCCCATATCCCGATCATAGTCTGAGCACTTCTCCACAAGCAGTGTGACTCTAGGACTTGAAGAGAAAGTATGTATTCTAAAAGACAAGAGAGCTTTTAAACACAAACCAAAAATATAAACTGATTCTCTAATACTGATTGTTGAATTCTAATGTATGGCTTCCTAAGGGATTTTCAAGAGTAATTTTGGATACGTGAAATATTGGAATCTAACCCTTGAATAAGACACATCTCTGCTTAATGCATTAGCATTTTAATAATCTAGATTAGAAAGTTTCCAAATTTAAAGAATCTAGAATAGTTTTGTTAGTCTGGTTCTTTTGTTGTTGTTATTGTTTTGGTAAAAGAGCCCTTTTAACCACTTTAGCAGTTAAGTTTTGGTCTAAATTTTCCAAATCATTTTATTTTCCTTTCTGCAATTTAAATATTTTAGAAATGTATTCTATTCTTTAATAGATTCTAGTCAATGTTAATTAAACTAATTCATAATCATATAAGGTGATAACTGTTCACACAAAAAAATAACTCACTGGCAGGATTTTAAGCTAGAAAGCTTGTTTCAAAATACAAATTCAAGAATTACCCTATAGCATTAGCCTATTTTGATTTGAGATTTGTACATTTTCCATTTCAATACCTCCCCAGTTCACAAGGCAAAGGCAGTCACTTCCCATGATTGTATTTTCTGAAAGGGCAGAAGACACAGTTCACTTCCTAGAATTTTCAACTTTAGCCATTGCCATGACTGGCTATCTCCTAGAACATTCTGATTGTTCTAAATTAGAGGCTATAAAGCCTAAAGTTTACTAAGATACTCAATACTTTCTGTTCTTGTAAGGCAACATATTTTGCTATTGTTATTAGTACCAGCTATCTCAGACACTGCCTGCTCCCCCTGGGATATCGCATCTATTTAAGTTGCTGTTCCTTAAAAAAACAAAAGATCAACATTAGTCACAGCTGGCTCACTATAAAGTAGAGGTAAGGCCCCAGCGTACTAAGTTCTGCATATGGTTGTACATCTTCAGAGAGAGGTAAGTGGTTAAAGCTATCCCAAGAACACTGGAGCTACTATCTTACTCAGTTTTCAGCTCCGGGTGGGTTTCTCCAATAATAGAAAGAATGAAATTTTGCTATTAGTCACTACATACTGAAGTCCCTGGGAGGTCTCTGCTTCCTCTGACCCAAATATAATATTATTTCACAAACTGGATTTTGTACCAATTAAAAAACTAGGCCAAATTTGAGGTTTTTAATGTATATCAAATAACGACTACTTAGAAGATTGTCAGTAAGTTAAAAATCAGACTACAGTTTATTCAAATTAATATAGACACATATTAAAGTGGGCACAAGCAGAATGACCCACTGATAGAATAAAAATACGGTGAAGAAAAAGAAAGAAAACTGTAAAGAAATGAGAGGGCAAGTTATGCTGTGACACAGAGCTCAGAGATTCTCATTGTAATGGGATCTCAGCTTAACCCTTATAACCTGGGTCCTGTGTTATAAACATAAGCCTACTAGAAGCTTATTTACATAAAGCCTACTACAAGCTTATTTACATAAAGCACTGAAGCATCCTGGGAGAAAAACTCACTCTGAAGGAAGATTAAGTAACTACAAAAGGCTTGATCCAAAATCAAAGCCTTATTTGGCTGAGGAGAGGAGTGATTCTCAGTAGTCTATGGTGGTGGTCATTCTAATTTATCTCTGACCTAGTGCCATAGACTCATATGTGGGTCCTAAAAAGAGAGAGAGTTTAAATAAAAACTGAGAAATGTTTCACCAATATCTCCATAAAATATCAAGGCACTAGCTTCCCTGCTTTGTGTAAGATGTTTATGCCAATGGAGGAGGAGTCAGATTGCTAATACAGTTTTGGCCCCTTTCTGGTGCATTGGTTAGTAGCAGTCAGCATGCGTGCGCGAGAGCAAGAGTAGGAAAGCAAGAGAGCAAGAGAAACAGAGAGGGAGCACAGATGGAAGGGACATATTCATGGGCACATATGGGAAATATTTCTAGAGACAAATTTCTGAAAATACAGAGAAGTACCTAAACCACAATCTCTAGGATTCTGGTGTTTGTGGTATGAGACTTAGCTAGCCACTGGTAACTGAAAAGGCCTCAGGAATTCTTATAAAACATTTTATAGGTGTCTGAAAGTAGGGGCAAAAGGCTATGAAGTGTGAACCTCATTTGTATCAAGCCTGGGAAATTCAGGTTATACCTGGAACCATTCTTTTTTTCTTAAAGTTTTTACTTTATTTCTTCTAAAATCAAACAAAAAAATGGGATACATGTGTAGAACATGCAGGTTTGTTACAAAGGTATATGTGTGCCATAGTGGTTTGCTGCACCCACTGACCCATCCTCTAAGTTCCCTTGCCTCACTCCCTATCCCCCAACAGGTCCTGGTGTGTGTTGTTCACCTGTGTACCATGTATTCTCAATGTTCAACTCCCACTTATGAGTGAAAACATGGTATTTGGTTTTCTGTTTCTGTATTAGTTTGTTGAGGATGATGGCTTCCAGCTTCATCCATGTCCCTACAAGGGACATGACCGCATTCCTTTTTATGGCTGCATAGTATTCCCTGGTGTATATGTACCACAGTTTCTTTATCTAGTCTATTATCGATGAGCATTTGAGTTGGTTTACCTGGAACCATTTTTGACAGCTTGTGAACAACCAGGGAAATTACTGATTGTCTTTATGGTCTATAAAATTAAGATACCCTAATTGGCTGTAACTAAGGACCTGATGCATAAAAAAACTATCCCCCACTCTGCCAAAATAATGCTCTAGACACTTTGCTGCAAAACATTTCAATGTATTATGGAGAAAAACACTTATTCTATAATACTACTAGAGAGACAGCATTAGGGGCTAGTCAGAGATACTATAGAACATTTTTGGAATAAAGGAATCTCTGTTTGCTATTACTGCTAATTCTTCCAAGTTTGGATTTTCCTTAGAGAAACTGAGGAAAGATCAACAACTCAGTTTCTTTTCTTTTTTTTTTTTTTTTAACTCAGTTTCTTTTATCTGTTTTTTTCTTTATGTATGCATCTACACTAACCTTAATGCCAAATACAGTAAAGGCTGGGCTAACTCTTATTTTTTAATGTATAGTACTTTAAGAAGTAATTTATTTCCATAGTACTTTAAGGTGTATAGTACTCTATAGTGCTTTTTTCCTACAGTACTTACAACTGAGTAAGCTAATCTGTGGTGGAGGAACTTACGTTGTAAATATCCTATAATAATTACATAATGTGTTATTTATAATGTACAATAACCAAAATGTTAAGATGTGACAATAAAAATTAACTGGTCAATGGAAAGTAGTAAATATATGAATGTAACATAAATACTTCAGTGGGATTCAACTATTCATTTGTTGATCATCCAATAAATGATGTTTAAAAAATTGGGTAAAAAATCCAGTTACGCCTTTTATCTCACTCCATGCAATACAAATGTCAGATAACTACAGAGTCAAATAAAAAAAAAACTCAAAAAATTATTTTAAGAAATCAGTGAACAATTAACCTTAGAGTAGGTAAGATGTTCTATGTTTAAAAGTAACAGAAAAATAAAGGAAAAGATATAAAAGCTCTGTTAATACAACATATAAGGCTGGGCACAGTAGCTCACACCTGTAATCCTAGCATCCTGGGAGGCCAAGGCGGGCGGATCACAAGGTCAAGAGTTTGAGACCAGCCTGGCCAGCATGGTGAAACTCCGCCTCTACTAAAAATAAAAAAATTAGCTGGACACGTTGGCACACACTTGTAGTCCCAGCTACTTGGGAGGCTGAGGCAGGAAAATTGCTTGAACCCAGGAGACGGAGATTGTAGTAAGCCAAGATTGTGCCACTGCACTCCAGCCTGGGCAACAGAGTGAGACTCTGGCTATAATAATAATAATAATACAACATATAAAAATTGTAAACAAAATTGAATGGCAAAAGACAAACAGAAATAAGTAAGTGCGATGAAGAACAAAGGGTTAATGTTAATATGGAAAGAGCTTTTGTAAGTCAAAAGAAAAATACTAACACCATAATAGGAAAATGACAAATAATTATAAACCATCAATTCACAGAATAATGTGGCCAGTAAACAATAAATTTGGCTGGGAGCAGTGGCTCATGCCTGTAATCCCAGCACTTTGGGAGGCTGAAGTGGGTGGATCACTTGAGGTCAGGATTTTGAGACCAGCCTGGCCAACATGGTAAAACCCCATCTCTCCTAAAAAATACAAAAATTAGCCTAGCATAGTGGCAAGTGCTTATAATCCCAGCTACTCAGGAGGGTAAGGCATGAGAATCACTTGAACCCAGAGGTGAAGCTTGCAGTGAGCCAAGATTGTACCACTGCACTCCAGACTGGGTGACAGAGTGAGACTCAAACTCAATAAATAAATAAATCTTAGTAATAATCAATGAAAAGCAGTTATATCCAGATTCAAAAGTAAAGCCCTTTGCAGCTGGACCTCAATTCAAATCTTGGATCTGTCACTTAATATCTTTTTGACTTTCAGAAAAGCTTTTTTCAGAAAATATTAAATGAGAATTTCTAGGCTGGGCACAGTGGCTCACACCTGTAATCCCAGCACTTTGGGAGGCTGAGGCAGGCAAATCATTTGAGGTCAGGAGTTCGAGACCAGCCTGGCCAACATGGTGATACCCCACCTCTACTAAACATGCAAAAATTAGTCAGGCGGGCTGGATGTGGTGGCTCACATCTGTAATCCCAAGCACTTTGGGAGGCCGAGGTGGGTGGATCACTTGAGGTCACAAGTTCGAGACAAGCCTGGTCAACATGGTGAAACCCCTTCTCTACTAAAAATACAAAAAAATTAGCTGAGTGTGGTGGCAGGTGCCTGCAGTCCCAGCTACTTGGGAGGTTTGAGAAACTGAGGCAGGAGAATCACTTCAACCCAGGAGGCAGAGGTTGCAGTGAGCGGTGATCACACCACTGCACTCTAGCCTGGGAGACAGAGCGAGACTCCATCCCAAAAAAATAAATAAATAAAATCGTAATCGCATGAGGCGAAGGTTGCAGTGAGCCGAGATTGTGCTGCTGCATTCTAGCCTAGGCAATAGAGTGAGACTCTGTCTCAAAAAAAAATTAAATAAATGGAAAATTCCAGAAATGGTCCATAAGTTTTAAATTGTGTGTCATTTTGAGTACCACAATTATGAAATCTCATACTGTCCAGCTCCATCCTGCCGAGGATGTGAATTATCTCTTTGTCCAGCATTTTCACATTGTAGACGCTACCTGCCTGTTAGGAGGTTAGTGGTCACCTTGGTTATCAGATCAACTGTCATAGTATCATACTGCTTGCATTCAAGTAACCCTTATTCAACTTAGCACTGGCACCAAAGCATGAAAGTAGTGATGCTGGCAATTTAGATATGCCAGAGAGAAGCCATAAAGTGTTTTCTTTAAGTGAAAAAGTGAAAGTTCATGACTTCACAGGAAAAGAAAAAAATAATCACATGCTGAGGTTGCTAAGATCTACAATAAGAATGAATCTGATATTCATGAAACTGTGAAGAAGGAAAAAAAATTTTCATAGTATATATAGCATTTGGTACTATCTGTGATTTCAGGTAAATGAGGGTCTTAGAACACACACCCATGGACAAGGGGGGACTATTGTATGTACTTTCTGTAGGCAAATATGTACTTCATAAAAGGTAGCCATACTTATCTTAAAAGAAAGCAAAGCAATACAATTTTTAACATTTCAAACAAGGGTTCAAGCGATTCTCGCGATTCTCCTGCCTAAGCCTCTGAGTAGCTGGGATTACAGGTGCCCACCATCATGCCTGGCTAATTTTTTGTATTTTTGTAGAGACAGAGTTTCACTGTGTTGGCCAGGCTGGTCTCAAACTTGTGACCTCAGCTGATCCACCCACCTCAGCCTCCCAAAGTGCTGGGATTATACGCATGAGCCACTGTGCCCGGCCTCTAATCAGTTTCCTAGGGCTCCACTCTTACATCTAAGTTATCTAACCAAGGTTTACCAGACATTAGGAAAGACGGAGACCAAAGCAAACAAACAATAAGAGGTTTAGGAGGACCACGAAAACTGGAAATATACCTTTAGTGAAGATAGAATGTATAACCATTGAGGACGATGATAGTTAGGTGAATTTGTCTGGAGTACAGTGAATAATGGCTGGCAGTAAAAAATAGGCAAAAATGTTTAAGAGCCATGCCACAGAGGATTTTATACATCACTTGAAGGAGTTTGTAATTTATTTGATTAGGCCATAGGGAAGTAATTAAGGACATAAAAGGGAATAACATGACCAGGTTTGCATTTTGACAAGTTCATTCAGATAGGGTGAACTGACAAAAGGAGGAAGAAATTATACGCAGATGGACAAATTAAGAGATTTACCAAAGTAATTCAAACAAGGAAAATATAGGTCTAAGATAGGATTGGAGTAGATGAGATAAATATGAAATGCTTAGAAGAGATAATCAAAAGGACTTAGGAATCTGCTACAAATGTGAAATAGGAGAGAGGAAAGACTCAGAAATACTCCTCACATTTTTGGTTGGGCAAACACATAGTGGTGAACTAATGGAAATATGGGATAATATAAAAGGAGCTACAATATTAGGGAAATAATGAATTTTGTTTTAGACGTGTTGAATGTGAGGTGCTTACAGACACAGAACTGCCCAGCAAGCATACTGAAATATGAATCTAGAGGTTAGGTGAGCAATCAGGCTGAATCTGGAGATACAGATTTGGTTATCAATTAGATCACTCAAGGACAGTATAAAGAACAGCAATTTTCAGTGTGTGCATGTGTGCATGACAAAAGAGGTAGCTGAGGCTTATTGCCTTTGTCCATTAGGTAACTATTGTGGGTCCTCCTCAGATCTGTTGAGACAAAATTTTAAAAAGTTAAGAATCACAGATTTGGGTGACAAATGAAAAAAAAATTTCTCAAAGGAGATTATAAAAAAGGAATGATAAGAGAAGTGGGGAAAAAGCAGGAGGAAGAACAAAGGAGTAAAAGTGAGAACAAGTATTTACTATTTATGTCCAATATGCTATGCCTCCCTGAAATATAAAGAACATAGGACATGGCTTCTGCTACCTGACTGAGTTTGTAATTACACTGTTGTAAAAAGACTGACACAAGGCAATGAGATGGAGAAAAAAGAAAAGGGAAGGGGGCGAGTCAACAGCATATCAAGTAAAATTGGTTTGCTTATTTCATAATTACTAACAAGTTTTTACTGAGCAGACTCCAAACTCATTAAATAGTCTGAATATAAGAAATACATTATTACATGATTAAAACAACCAGTTTTTTATTTGTCTGTTTGTTTGTTTTGAGACAGAGTCTCACTCTGTCACCAGGCTGGAGTGCCATGGCATGATCTTGGCTCACTGCAACCTCTGCCTCCTGGGTTCAAGCAATTCTCCTGCCTCAGCCTCCCGAGTAGCTGAGACTATAGGTATGTGTCACCACACCCAGATAATTTTTATATTTTTAGTAGAGACAGGGTTTCACTATGTTGGCCAGGATGGTCTCGATCTCTTGACCTTGTGATCCTCCCACCTCGGCCTCCCAAAGTGCTGGGATTACAGGCATGAGCCACCACGCCCAGGTGAACAGCCAGTTTTTTAAAGAGTACAAAGTAATGCCAATCTTTACAAATATTTTATAAATTATAATATAGCATCTAATTGTTCATGTGCACAGTTAATTCAACTCAGTACATTCAATGAGTTATCTAATTATCAAACAAATTCATCAAGTGCTGAATTTAAAATAACCAGGCTTACAAAGATTCTATCTAAAAGATTTCTCCTTATTGAATGTGTATCCACTGAGTTTAGAACATATAATGTCTAAGGTCACTTAAATGATTAGACTCCCCATCATCTTTACCAAGATTTAGTTTATCTTGACTATTCAGTTCATAAGAAAATGCTCCTGATTTAATATAAAGTAAATGAGGAAAAATATAAAACTGTATAATAATAGCCTATTATTAATTTTTATTAATTAATAATTTTTTAAAAGGACAAAAATAGGTACAAATAATAGATTAAAATATTAAAATGCTAATAGATGGACAACAGATTTTCATGTTATTTCTACCTTCTAAAACATTCTCCACAATGAATCATATTACTTTTATAATGAGAAAAAAAACTAATAAAATATTTTCTCCTCAACTAGATTTCTAAAGAGGTAGAAAGTAGCTGGAGATTTAGAGTATCAATTATTTATATGAATATTTGTTGGAAGCACTTACATATTTTCATTTGTAAGGGTCTCATGTCTCTTACCTCAACATAAACTCAGAAAGAAAATTATGTTTATTTTTTTCTCTAAGTCATGACAATCCAAATTCCTATGCTCTGCAAAGAGGCATTGTATCTTCAGGGCCTAATCCAAAAAATATTTGTAAAAATGAATTCTCTGAAACTAATTTGTTAGGTCAACAACGTTTTCCTACCTCCCTATGCTAATGTTTGTTATGGTTGAACCCAGCAAATCAGTAAATACTGTCCCAATTGAAAAAAAAAAAAACACATATTGTGCCTTGACATGTACTTTTACGTGCAGGTTTTAATTTAATGTCATTTAAGTAAATCAAAATTCTTAGGATTTAAAAATATTACTGGTAATATTTCTTCAAAAAGTTCTAAATTTAAAAAATAAGTGATTTTGAAAGGGTTTCAACATTTTTATGTTTAATGTGTTTACAAGGACAAATGTATACTATACTTATTTTCATTGATCTTTAACCATTTCTATCCACCCGTCTATCAATCAGTCGATCAAGACAGGTTCTCATTATGTTGCCTAGACTAGCCTCAAACTCCTGGGCTCATGCAATCCTCCCACCTCAGCCTCCCGAGTAGCAACTGTGTGCCACCATACCCCTTTCTCTTTAGAATGGTTGATGGTAAACTTAGTAAATACAGACAGAGTTCAGAAACTCAGTAAAAGCAAAAATGTTACATTTAAAAGTTAATGGAACTCAGATTAGTTGCTACAAACCCACTTTCTAGGCCTTTAGATATTTTTTTTCACAGGTTGAACAGACTTAATAGTCAGAATTAATTATGGGACTTTACTGATTAGTCAGGCTGCCCAAGGGAAAATGAGCTATTGGACAATGATAAATAACTAAGGCTTGCCTAGTTCAGCACCAAAATTTATTTGGACTAGTTTTAAAGGAAATATTTCTAACATGTTTAAACTGCTTTCCTTCTTTTTAGGCAGAGTATATTATTCAACATAACTTAACCTTTAGGATGACTTAAGGATAGCATCACAGTATTTTAACTATGCACAATGATACTTAGGAACCCAGAGTGATGCTTGTATTGTTTATCCACTCACTGGAAAGTTTCAGATCATCCTAGACTCTGTTTTCTGTCTTTTTACCTCTTGCTACCTCTTCCCTTGCTGTCTACCTACTTGTTTCTAGCAGAACACTCATTTCAAATTGGTTTCCCAACCTACAGCAAAGAAGAAACAACAAAGCAATCAAGTTTCATTCATTAAACATTCAGAGATGAAAAATACAATCCCAGGCAGTCCCTGAAACATTCACAACTTAATTATGCTACACAGGGTGCTATGGGAATCCAAAGGAGAAGCCTCTGACCCAGAGTCTGGGGATTTCAATGATGACTTCCTGGAGGAGCTAGTTCTTAAACTAAGACATGAATAATGAATAAATAGCATTTCATAAGCAAAAGAACGTGAGACAATTGGCAGAAGAAAAAATCAAGTGCACAGACAGAAGAAATAGCATGGCAATAATAAAAATGATATCTCACATTTATTAAAAACTTCTGTGAATTAACTTACTAAATCCAAATACCAATGCTATGAGGCACAATTATTCCTATTTTACAGATGAGGAAACCATGGCACAGAAAAAACTGTTTCATCCAAGGTCTACACCTAGTTAAGTGGCAAGGTCAGATTTGCAGTCTGGATCTAAAGCTAACACTCTAAATCACCACACTCTATTGCTTATCTGTGCAAAATTATGAAAGCAAGAGAAAATCCAGTGTTTTGAGCAATCTGCTATGAATAATTTACTAAGGCTGGAAGGTTGTATAGTGCCTGAATACTGTGGAAGATGAAGCAGAAACCAGATCTGAGGAGCCTTGTATGCCAGGTAAAGGTGTTTAGGTTCTATCCTGTAGGGAGTAAAAGCCATACAGCAGAGGATTAGCAAGATCACGCTGACTTTGATCAAGACTTTTATGAGATAAGAATGGAGAGAAACAACCAAAGGTTCAAAGAACAGGTAGGAAGCTATTCCAGAGCTCTATGTGAGAGATGATAAAGACCCGAACTAAAGCAATAGAAGTGGTTCTTTTTTTTTTTTTCATTCGGAGATGGAGTCTCACTCTCTTGCCCAGGCTGGCAGGCTGGAGTGCAATAGCAAGATCTCAGCTCACTGCAACCTCTACTTTCCGGGTTTGAGCCATTCTCCTGTCTCAGCCTCCTGAGTAGCTGGGATTACAGGCGTGTGCCACCACGCCTGGGTAATTTTTGCATTTTTTTTTAGTAGAGACAGGGTTTCACCATGTTGGCCAGGCTGGTCTTGAACTCCTGAACTCAGGTGATGCACCCGCCTTGGTCTCCCAAAATGCTAGGATTACAGGTGTGAGCCACCACTCCTGGCCAGAAGTGGTTCTATTTAGGTATATCCTGCTACTAATCCTATGGAAAAGAGGAGAAAAACTAGAGAAAATCAGGATGTCAAATTCACAGAACTTATGACCAGAACAAGGAAAACTCGTGATGGGGAAAAAAATGAAATAAAGTTGTAGCCAAAGCAGAAAACAGATTCTGAGAGCAGTGGAGATGGTATAAAAGATTTATTTTAGATATAATTGAGGTGCTTGTGAAGTAATATTTTTAAAAAATCAGCTAACACTTATATTGAGCTTGCTACACGTGAGGCACTAGTCAAAGAAGTTTACATGCATTGATCCACTGAATCATGAAGGCAACACTACGAGGTATTAACTTCTTTTTATGTGAGGCATCTGAGAAGTTAAGCGACTTGCCCGGGGTCATGCAGCAATAAAGGGGCTGAGCTGGGATTTGAACCCAGGTATCCTGGTTCAGAGGGCTTCTGTCTTTAATAGAGACATGTCAATTGTATAAATCAGTTTGACACTCAAGAATTGTTTAAAGATAAGGATTTGGTGCCAGCTAGCTCTGTTAGTAGATAATAATAAAAACAAAGATAAGGATTTGGAAGTCATTAATACATATAGGTGGCAGCTGAAGCCGTAAGTATTGAGTTAGATACACAGTATGCAGTCTATATCTCTAAGTGTGGTCCTTCAATCACTTAGGTAAGAATACCCTGAGGATGTTTATTTTTAATAAGCATACAGATTCCTGGGCCTCACCAAGGTCTACAGAAACAGACACTCTAGGGATAAGGGCCAGAAATAGTTGGATTAACTACCCAACTAATTCTTATGTAAATTAAAGTTTGAAGATCACTAAAGGAATGAGCAAAGAAATGTGTAACAATGACATTGAGTTTATTAGAAGTGTATGTATAATAAGAGTAAGCAATTTCTGAACAAGGATGGTAGTAGGGGCCTGGGCAAGTGTCTGATGAGTCTTTGATCAAATCTAAGCCACAATGCATTATAAGATGTATTATTCTTTCATGTACCACCACCACCAAAACAACAAAATACCCCAAATAGGAGGCCTCCCATGTAAAGCTAGAACAACAAAAGGGCTATGAATGCAATATAAGCAAAAGAACGATAAACCCAGCATTCAGAAAGAGACAGCAAGGAAACCTGAAAGTCTCTACTGTACACAAGAGAGAAGGAATTTTATCTAAAAGACAGTACTCACTTAGCTTTGCAGTCTGAATTCATATTACCAGTGGGGTCAAAAACAAAACACATCAAAACCAGCAAAGACAAAACAAAACAATAAATATTTCAGGCAGAGAATTTAACTTAAAGTGGTCTCAGATTGGTAGTAGTGCAAATAACTGGCAGAGTGAAATGCAAAACCTTTCTGAAGTAATCTGACTTCAATTGAGGCCAATAATGACATTTCCCTATTTTAGACATTTTTTAATTTCTAGAATTTCTAAAAATATGTGTCTTAGAGCCACTGAAATACAGTTGATGGAATGCATACCAAGCTATATGCTGAATGCTCAGAATCTTTGGGGATGGGTTAATTTAGGGTTCTCAAACGTACTTTACAATTTCATATAGGTGTTGATTTATTTTTAAAATAACTATAAAAGACACTATTAAAAATTATAAAATTGTTTCCCTTTCCATCACATTTAACCATATTTATAATTCCTCTAAATATAAAAAGTCTCATCCATTTTAAAACAAGAACCCCAAAGAGTAAGATCAGACAACTAATACCTCTACCTTAGACTCTATGTAAATGCTTCCACACTCTGGGATTTCGATAATGAAATTGCAAAATTCACCACAGGTCCTGGTAACTGTCCAGACTTAGAAAGACAAACAGCAAACTTTATTTCTGCCAAGGATGATGATTTACAGTCCTACTCTGACATCTGATATTCCCTCTTTTGCTCACAGGCCACAAACACTAACTTAATATTTTCATTACATCCAGAGTATCCTGGCTCTTTTTAAGAAAAATTAATCCCTTCTCAACAATGCCACAGTGAAAAAAATTCTTTTAGAACTTCTATAATTCTCCAGAAAAGCAGTGTTTTCCTAATTCAAACATACATTCCCCATCTATTCCAAGAGTAGTACAAACTCTGCACAAATTGCACACTGTGGTTGCTCTGGGATCTTTTAAAACTGCAAATTTCAATGTACAGCAAGCACATCATCCAAATAAGTTGTTAGATGGCCAAAATTGCTTTAGAATGAAAATAAACACCAACCGATCACTACAGAGTTACAATCCAAAAGTGTGATTTACAAGTAAACCAGGTATTCAAACGACAACTGCTAACTTCCCCATTTTTAGTGCGTTAAGGTCCTCAGAGTCCTCACAACACAGTCCTCTCTAGAGCAACTGATACAAAAATTCTAATCTGACTCTTATCCCTGCCACATGTCATACCCCACTAGAGCACCTCTTTCACTCAGGAAAACTATCCTACCCCCAGATCAAATGTTTACCTATGAGTGAGGGAGTGAGTGAGTGTATATGTGTGTGTCTGTGTAAGTATAGGAATTTTCTAAGACTGCAGAAAGTGAACTAACATTTTCCCCTTCCCTATCTATAACTGAAGATTCACTTTCCCCATAGAAACAAGGGAATAACGGTTTTACAGTGACCCTATGTTTCTAACCATTTTATAACAATATTGTTTCTTTGTGGAACTGTGTAAAATCCACTGAATATAAATGTCAACCTACTTAGTAATTCTTGGGATGATATCTGTTAGTATAATTTGTGTGCCATAAATGTTTAATTTAAAACACTTAAAAAGTAGCCCATAATCCCATTATACAGAACCCCCATTAACATGTTCTTTTTAATATCCATACATAACAAAACCTAAACAGCACAGAAAGTCACAAAATGAAAAGTAAAAAATTTTCTGTTCCTGGACTGCTGATTCCCAACTATACCCACTACTTTCCCCTCCCTGAAGATAATCACCATCAACACTTCTTGAGGACAGAAAGAAAAACAATTATTTATATACCTAAGCACTTTTCTTTTGGAGACTTTCCTATCATATGCATCAATTTGCAGGCAATGCAGAAAAGGTTCATCTTAGAATATGGCAATCTTATTAATGTCTAGAAATGTTAACTTCATAAGGACTTTTGTTTGTATAATGCATTTTCATATTTTCATGTACCTGTAACCCAGACTATTTGATAACAAAGTATAGCACAGCGGTTATGAGGTAGGCTCTACAGCAAAACTCCTTGGGGATAAATCCTGTGTGATCTGCAGTAAGTTTCTTAAATGTTCCGCCTATCTACAAAATGGGAATAATATGACTATCTATTTAAGATAATTATATGTAATGAATCAACATGAAGTACTAGAATAAAGCTTAGTACACAATAAGCACTCAATAAATGTTAGCCATTACTGATAATCAGAAATCTTTCTATTTTGGATATTTCATCCAAATTTTTGTCAGTAAAATCACTGATGTGCATAATGATACTAAGAAACCAAAAAATCAAAAAATCTCTTTTGAACTATCAAAAACTACTATATCTAGTGTTTCTTAACATTATATCATACTATAATCCTAATGTCTCCAATAGGTAATCTATAAACAGTGCATGATTTTCACAAAGTGAAATGCTTGATTTCCCACATTTAACCTACTTATAACTTTATACTGCTCCTGCACAAACCTAATTTTTACACCTAATGCCTTCTCTAGGCCCAGACCTTCTTCTTCCTTCTTCTTCTTTTCCTCCTCCTCCTCCTTCTCTTCCTCCTCCCTCTCCCTCTCCCCCTCCCCCTCCTCCTCTCTTCTTCTTCTTCCTTTTTTTTTTTTTTTTTAAAGAAATGAAGGCTCACTCTGTTTGTTGCTCAGGCTGGAGTACAGTAGCATGATCTTGGCTCACTGCAACTTCCGCCTCCCGGGTTCAAGCAATTCTCCTGCCTCACTCAGCCTCCTGAGTAGCTGGGATTACAGGTGCATGCTGCCATACCCGGCTAATTTTTTGTATTTTTAGTAAAGACGCAGTTTTACCATGTTTACCATGTTGCCCAGGCTGGTCACGAACTCCTGAGCTCAGGCACTCCACCTGCCTCAGCTTCCCAAAGTGCCGGGATTATAGGTGTGAGCCACAGTGGCTGGCAGGTCCAGCTCTTCTTAAGAGACAATATCACTTTGGAGTTTGCACTGATTTATTCGTTCTTTACTTCTGCCTAAGATAATAATTTTTTAGCAAGTACTGACTACCATTTCTCTGCATTTTAACAGAGTTCATTTCTACTTGAATGTCCCAAAGGCACCTCAAATGTATACCCAAAACTTAAAATACCATCTTTGGCCTAAAAACAGTTTTTCTTCCTATATTCATAATCTCATTTAATAGGATCATCCTCCTACTCCCCATCCTCAAGTCCTGAGGATGTCAACACCTAAAACACTTCTTTAATCAACTACCCTCTCTCCCATCCTTACCACCACTGATTAGAAGTCCTAGCCTAGGCCCTTATCATTTACTGCCTAGACCATTACGGTAGCCTTTTGAAGTGATTTTCCTATTACTAATTGTGTTTCACTAAAACTATCTTTTACTGTACCCCTAGAGTGATCTACCTAAAATTAAGATCTAGCCATGTTACTTCAATGCTTCAAACTCTTCAATGACTGCAGAATAAAGACCTTCTCAGGGCATACAGGGCTCTCATGACTCATTATCTAGTTATTTTCTCCTGCCCCTGCTGAGTGAACATATTTCTAGTGTTCATATTGTTCTCTCTTCCAGGAATATTCTTGTCCATTATGAAACACACAGTTTATCAGTTAAACTGACCATGAAGTTTTCCCTTTCCTGGCTTCCTGAGGCTGGGCTAATTAACTTTTCTCTGTGCATACCTATATGTTTAATATATAATAAAACAATATCCTGTTCATGTCTTCCCCATTGAACTGCAAGCCTTGAGGAAAGAGATCAAAGTCTCATTCATTTTTGTAATCTCAGCACCTAATTTAATACTTATAAATGCTTGCTAAACTGAAATGAATCAAAAGCTATGTGGAGCTCCAAAACAAAACCTACTGAAAAGTCATAGCAATATAAGGTAAAAGGAAGATGTCTATGCCATTCATATCAGAGAGAGTGCTAGCTACTGAATGCGGTGCCTGAGTTATTCTGTGATGAAGCAATACAAACACAGGATTGCCATACACATTTCTCTCCTTGGTACTGAGAGCACTAAAGTCATAATTCCAATTCTTATTCCTATTAGCAAGCTTCAGTATGTTAACTACAGTGACTTTTGACCCATATGTCTGAGGTGAACAACTGTTTCGAAAGGCTGAAGTAATCTACTGATGCACAGAGATGTTGAGAAGCTGCAGAGAGACACCATTAAGTCCTTACTTTTTTTTCAAACCAGACTTGTTGGCACAGCTGTTAAAGTCTTAACAGCATATGTTGTCAAATAGCCCAGAGGGCAAAAGGACAAAACCTTTTTCCTGGCTAGTTGAGGTGGGAGCTTAATTAATTAATAAAAATGTATTTTTCTAGCCAGGCACAGTGGCTCACACTTATAAACCCAGTTTCTGGGGAGGCCAAGGCAGGTGGATCGCCTGAGATCAGGAGTTTGACACCAACCCGGCCAACACGGTGAAACCCCATTTTTACTAAAAATACAAAAATTGGCTGGGCGTGGTGGTGGGTGCCTGTAATTCCAGCTACTTGGGAGGCTGAGGTAGGAGAATCACTTGAACTCAGGAGGTAGATGTTGCAGTGAGCCGAGATTGTGCCACTGCACTCCAGCCTGGGCGACAGAGTGAGACTCCATGGACCTGGGTTAGAGGTGGGGATGGGATGGTTTCAGGATGATTCAAGCCCATTACATTTATTGTACACTTTGTTTCTATTATTATTACATTGTAAAACATAATAAAATAATTATACAACTCACCACAATGTAGAATCAGTGGGAGCCCTGAACTTGTTTTTGCAATGAGATGGTCTCATCTGGGGGTGGAGAGGCAGTGACAGATCATTAGGTTTTAGATTCTCATAAAGAGCATGCAACCTAGATCCCTCATATGCGCAGTTTGCAATAGGGTTTGTGATCCTGTGAGAATCGAATGACACTCCCGACCTGACAGGAGGTGGAGCTCAGGCGGTAATGCAAGCAATGGGGAGTGGCTATAAACACAGATGAGGCTTTGCTTGCTCACCTGTTGCTCAACCCCTGTTGCATGGACTGGTTCCTAACAGGCCACAAACCAGTACCAGTCCATGGCCAGGGAGTTGGGGATCCCTGATCTAGATAACCTATCTAGAAAATGTAATTTCAAAACATACATTTGCACAATAGCATCGGAAACTACATGAATGATAGGAATAACAGCAAATAAAAATGTGTAAGGGCACTGTGAAAAAGAACAAAAATATGGGGCTGTTCTTCTAGTTATTAAGATTTATTACAGCACTTTAGTCATTAAAATAGTGGTATAGGCCTGAGATGAGACAAAGGGATTGATAAAAAAGAGAGTAAATAACTACTTACATATGTGGGAATTTGCTATATAAAAAAGAGGGCATTTACATGGAGAAAGAATTTGCTATTCAATATTCACTATGCCAGGATAATATGCTATTGACACTGTAAAATATAAACATATATCTCTACTCCATGCCAAACACAAAAACAAATGCCAGCTAGACTGAACACCTACATGTGAACAACAAACCTTTGTTTTAGAAGAAAATAGAAAATGTTTCAGACTTTGGGTAAGAAGAGATTTCTTAAGATAATTTACAAATCAAAAAAGGAAAAATGATAAAACTATATTAAAATTTAAATTTCTGTAAAACAAAAAGCCTGGGTAAATAAGTTGTATCATACTGATACAATGAAACAAGCTGTATACCAGCTAAAATTTAAAAACAAGATCTACATTTAGCAATGTAGAAAAGCTCTGAAAATATACTGTTGAGTAAAAGAGAAAGCAAGTTACAGATAATAAGATGTCTTCTATGTAACATTTTCTTAAAAGGCAGAGACAATATGTGACTATGCCAAGAGCACTTTCAAACATATGCGATATTTTATTTCATTGAAAAGAAAAAGACTAAAGCAAATTAGGCAAAATGTTAACATTTGTTCATTCCAAGGGGTAGTTTAACAGGGTATTTATTTTGTTACTCTTATTTTTTGTTTGAAATATGTAATGCTTTTTAAAATGATGCAAAATTTTAGTATCTTACCCCTATATATGTATATATTCACATAAAAGGTGGATAAGAAAAATAAGTAGAAAAATAAGAATAAAGTCAGTAGTGAGATTGGTTTATAAAATTCATATTGTATGTTGGGTATATATGCTAGAGTTGGCTCACAAATCTTTCAGGAAGAGTAAAATGAATATAGACTTAGCAATTATTGATTTTTAAAAATCTATCCATTAATATCTATCAGAAATACTGGAGATTGTCATTCAAAGCATACTACAGTAAATTTTGAGTCACCAAAAACAGAAAAACAGGAGAAAATACTAAAGAGTAAACTTGATGTAAGTGGTTTATTCATTTATTCCTGAAAGATGCAAGCAAAATAACATAGAAAAAAGGTGGATGGTACTCTGAGAATAGTACGTATGACAGTGTTTCAGAAAGTACATTTTTGAAAGGCTGAAAAGAATATCATTCAAATCAATCTTGTTCAGGAATTCAAATCCACCTTGAATTCTTAAACTTAAAAATAAAAATGTACAGATTCAAATTTAAGAGGCTTTATGACTCACTTAGGCAATACACACACACCCCACACATAAAGGTACACATATAGGACTTGGTTGACAAGACATTTTTCAAAAGCCAAAAGACAAACTAAGGAAACATTTAGAAGCAAAACTGCTTATGTTACTATGTAACAAATAACTCCTTCAAAAACTTAAGTTGAAGTCAGCTATCATAGAAAGAGATATTTTAAGTTTACAGGGTTTCAGTGATTCATTGTAGAGAAGGGTCAAACTACTGTGGAAAAATCACAGGTAGATTTTTGCAACTTTGTAAGACTAGGCAAAAAAGTAGCAAAGAAACAGCAATATAGACAAATAACAAGGTAATTCAATTGGAGAATAACGTTCTTAATTGTAGAGAGTTTTCCTAACAATTTGCACTTACAGCACTCAGTCAACCACACATTCTGACAATAGATAACTAAAATGGAACTGTTAGTCCTTTTTCCTGATATGTTCCAGATAAAGCTCTCTCTGGCCTCATCTTTAGACTGACTTTAAGTCTCTCTTTCAAAGAACAGTTTTGAAGAATGGCACCAATATAGTTACACAGATTCAGTACAATGGTCTTTAAAAAAAAGTTTTTCACCTTTTAATATCATTGATCAAAGTAATAATTTCAGATCCAGCAGAAACTTTATTAATAAAAATATAAATCTAGGCACAGACCTTACACCTTTTACAAAAAACTAACTTAAAAATGGATCATAAACATATACACAAAACAAAATGACCTTGGATATGGCAATGACTTTTTAGATATAACACCAAAAGGATGATACATGAAAGCTGGACTTCACTCAAATTAAAAATTTCTGCTTTGCAAAAGACACTATTAAAAGAATGAAAAGTCACAAACTTGGAGAAAATATTTGCAAAATGCATATCTGATATAAGATTTTTGTCCAAAATATACAAAGCTCTCTTAAAATTCAATAGTAAGTGGGGCATGGAGGTGCATGCCTGTAGTGCTAGCTACTTCGGAGGCTGAGGCAGGACTGCTTAAACCAAGGGGTTTGAGGTTACAGTTAGCTATATGATAGTGCCACTGCACTCCAGCCGGGGTGACACAGTAAGACCCTGCCTCTAAAAAGCAAAAACACTTAACAGTAAGAATAATTAAAAAATGGACAAAAGATCTGAACAGGCACCTCCCCAAACATGATATACAGGCACCAAATAGGCATATGAAAAGTTGCTCAACATATGTCACTGGGGAATCACAAATTAAAACAATAATGAGATACCATTACATACCTATTAGAATAGCTAAAATCCAAAACACCGACAACACCAAATCCTGGCAAAGATGTGGCGCAACAGGAACTCTCATTCATTGGTGGGAAATATAAAATGGTACTGCTGCTTTGAAAAACAGTTGTGATTTTCTTACAAAGCTAAACATACGGTTATCAGAGATCCAGCAATCACATTCCTAGCTGAGTTAAAAACTTATGCTCAGAAAACGCCCGCACATAAATTTTTAGGAACTTTATTCATAATTGCTAAAAACTGGAAGCAACTAAGAGGTCATTCAAAAGGTGAATAAGCGAACTGTGATATACCCATACAATGGATTATTTTTCAGTAACAAAAACAAACGAGCTCTCAAGCCATAGATAAAAAAACATAAAAGAACCATAAATGCACATTGCTAAGTAAAGGAGCCAGTCTAAAAGGCTACATACTGCATCACTCCAACTATAAGACATTCTGGAAAACACAAAACATAGAGACAATAAACAGATCAGTGGTTGTGAATAGGCAGGACAATGGGAGTTTTTAGGGTGGTGAAACTATTCTATATGATACTATGTAACTGTGGGTACATGGCATTACACAGTTGTCAAAACCCATAGAACCCATACAACACAAAAGTGAAACCTAATGCAAACTACAGACCTTAGAATTATAAATAGAAAGAAAAATATCTAGTCCAGTCCCTTCATTTTGCAGATGAAGACAGTGAGGTCCAGAAAGATCAGCCAAATGTTATGGCCCACTTTGGGAGGCTGAGCGGGCAGATCGCCTGAGGTCAGGAGTTTGAAACCAGTCTGGCCAACATGGTGAAACCCTGTCTCTACTAAAAATACAAAAATTAGCTGGGCATGGTATCATATGCCTGTAATCCCAGCTACTTGGGAGGCTGAAGCACAAGAATCACTTGAACCCAGGAGGTAGAGATTGCAGTGAGTCAAGACGGCACCACTGCATTCCAACCTGAGTGACAGAGCAAGACTCTGTCTCAAAAAAAAAAAAAAAAAAAAAAAAAAAGATGAAGAGAGTTACCAAAAGTTACACAGAAAAAACTGAAAGCTTAGGTCACAGCTGCAATCTAGTATTATAAATAAAGTTTTAAAAAATAGGCTGTGGTGGATTTGGGAAGTTATTAACTCAATTTAGCCCAGCTAGTATTTGCATTGGGCTACCATTAAAAGACCTTGGAAACTTTCTAACACCCAAGATATTAAATACAATAAAAATGCAATGAATATAAAGAATTCAGGGTAAGTTTGTATTCTTTCACTTACAAGTGTAATGTAAATAACCAGAGCTGATGAAATGACACCCCGAGAAAGCAGAAAAAAGCCTAGGCAATAGCAAGATCCCGTCTCTATTAAAAAATAATAATAATAACCATTTGTGGTGGTACACACCTGTAATTCCAGCTACTCAATAAGCTAAAGCAGAGCCCAGGAGTTCAAGGCTGCTGCAGAGAGCTATGATCACATCACTGCACTCTAGTCTGAGCAACAGAGACCCTGTCTCTAAAAATAATAATTAACTACTTAAAAAAAAAAAGAAAGCAGAAAGCATTTCTAATGGAAAGCCGGAAGAACAAATATTTGAACTCTATGCTTGGTATCAAGAAAATGAAAAAAGCTACTGTGCTAGGCCACATATTACATACTCAACTTTTTGAGGAAGTGATAGAACGTTATAAAGAAGTGAAGAACACGAGCTTGTCTGGAGGCAGACTGGCATGGCTTTATTAACTATGTGTTTTGGGGCAAGTTATTTGAACTCTCTGGGCCTCAGCTTCCTTATGTGTAAAAATGGAGATAATAGTACCTTTCATAGGTTTAACATGAGACTTAAAGAGATAACCTGTGTAAATGACCTGGCACAGAGTAAATGCACTGTTAATAGTAGCTACTATTATCAATAATGGCAACATAATAGATTATTTATATACATTTAGGGTATTAAGCAGATGTCTCAACACTTTTTACAATCAGATAGGACACAGGAAAACAAACATACATGCAAAGGAAATGGTATCAAGCACTTTGATGCAATACATGCATTATTTTGTGCTGTCTTCTTAACAAGTCTGTGAGGTACGTAGAACAGCCAGTGGGTCAGCAAGAATTTTGAGAACACCTACCTATCATGTGCAAATCTAGGAGTACAGTGGTAAATAAGACCAAGTCCTCGCTCTTGAGGAGCTCATATTCTCATGAGGAAGAAAAGATAATAAGCGTGAAATAAATAAATATGTTCAAGTGGATAATTGGGGTGAAAGTTAGAAAGGGTAACAGGTGAGCGGCTTTAGCTGGAATGATCAGGTAAGACCTCTCTAAGGGGGACTTTGAGATGAGTTCAAAACAATGAGAAGGCAGCCATGTGAAAACCTTAAGAGAAAAACATCATGTGCAAAAATCTTAAGTTTGGTATATTCAAAGAGGAGAAATGTAAAATAATATGTACTGTATTTTATAAATTAAAATGGGGTTTTAAAAAGGTTGGCAATTTGTATAACGTAAATGGCAGAGGCATAGATTTCAAGGTCTAGCTCCGAAGTCCATGGTCTCATGGAACTTCTATGCTGCTTCACTGCCAAAGTTAGCAAAACCTCTCAATATCTGTTTTCAGCCATCAAACAATCTTGTTCCCTATCTACTCTTCTAAAATGTAATTGTGAAAATTTACTGATCTAAAGAAGTTCTTCTAAATTCCATAACATCTATTTATATATTGCAGCAAAAAAGGCAGACTTTTTTTTTGTTTTTGAGACAGGGTCTTACTCTGTCATCCAGGCTGGAGTGCAGTGGTATGATCTCGGCTCACTGCAACCTCTGTCTCCCAGGCTCAAGCAATTCTCCTGCCTCAGCCTCCTGAGTAGCTGGGATTACAGGCATGTGCCACCATGCTCAGCTAATTTTTGTATTTATAGTAGAGGTGGGGTTTCACTATGTTGGCCAGGCTGGTTTCAAACTCCTGATCTCAGGTGATCCACCTGCCTCAGTCTCCCAAAGTGCTGGGTTTACAGGCATGAGCCACCATGCCTGGCAAAAAGGCAGACATTATGAATATAGGAACTCTGAATTAAACAATGTGAAACTGATCACATTAAATAAAATTTTATGTGACCAGTAACTACATTTCCTAAGCTACAGATTCTGTAAACTTTCTTTTTTTTTTTTTTGAGACAGTCTCATTCTGTCATCCAGGCTACAGGCACCATCTCAGCTCACTGCAACTTCCACCTCCTTTGTTCAAGTGATTCTCATGCCAGCTTTCTGAATAGCTGGGATTACAGGCATGTACCACCCACCACCCTGGCTAATTTTTTTTTTTTTTTTGACAGTCTTGCTCTGTCCACCCAGGCTGGAGTACAGTGGCGCAATCTTGGCTCACTGCAATCTCCGCCTCCTGGGTTCAAGTGATTCTCCTGCCTCAGCCTCCTGAGGCTATAGCTGGGATTACAAGTGGTTGCCAGCACACTGGCTAATTTTTGTATTTTTACTAGAGATGGGATTTCACAGTGTTGGCCAGGCTAGTCTCAAATTCCTGACCTCAAGTGATCAGCTCCCCTTGGCCTCCTAAGTGCTAGGATTACAGGTGTTAGCCACCATGCCCAGCCTTGCTTTTTTATAAGACAAATTTCCTAAAATATTTTTATTATAACGTACCCTTGTCCATCCATTAGTTACTTTGTGTTTTTGTAAATGATAGGTAAATATGCAATACCTTTGAAAGATCTGTGGCACTATATTATTCTTCCATTGATTCATTCCTGTATCCTTGCATCACACATTTATTAAGTTTGTACTAGGTACAGGCACTGCACTCAGAGGTAGAGATAAGATGATGAAAAAAAAAACAAGCATAGTAGCTGCTTTTGGTGCTTATGCTCTACTGAAATAAACACACTTTAATCAAATTATGGCACAGTTGTAAAACTAATGTGTAACATAAGAGCAAGTCAAGGTTCGTGGTGCAATAGGTCTATTTACAAGAGTATTTAATTATATCAGCGACACCTCTAAGAATATGATTATTTAGCAAAGATCTGCAGAAAGAGGGGTCAAAGGTAGGCTAAAACAGTCTGGACAAGAACACAGTAACAGAGTGCTGCATCCACAGTCACTGTCTCCCATTCTCTCTTAAATAAAAGTATCCATCTGGCTTTTGTACCCTTTACTCCACCAAAAGTTTCTTATCAAGATCCCAATGACCTCCACGTTACTAAATGTAGTAGTCAATTATGAATCTTCATCTCATTTGACCTAGAGCAACATTTAACATAACTTAACATTCCTTCAACCTTAATCACTTTCTTCATTTGGCTTGTAGGACACCTACTGAACAGTAGGTTTTCCTCTGTTCACTGGCTGCTCCTTCACAGTCACCTTTGCAGAGAACTCCAAATCCACCCAAACTCCATGGAATATATCTTTTGGTGATATCACCAACTACGATCAAAACACTACTATAAAACCCAAAATTATATCTATTGCCAGATCTTTCTCCTCACTTCTGGACACATTTATCCAACTGCCTCCTCCACCTCCGCTTCTCAACTTGAATGTCTTAGAGGCCTCTTCAACTTAACATGGCCAAACTAAAATACCAATCTGTCCTCTCTCTCCCATACATAAATCTGAAGACTTTCCTATGACAGTAAATGCCACTTTTTCCACTCTAGTTGTTCAGGTTAGAAACTGTGAAGTCATTTTTGACTCTTAGTCTCACACAATCTGTCAGCAAAATCTGTTCACTATACTATTAAAATGTATCCAGATTCTCTCACCTGGTATATTACTTTAGTTTCCTAACCAATCTCTCTGCTTCTACCCTTGCTTCCCCCTGGTCTATGCTCAATACAATTTAAAAGAAATATTCACTTCAGGCCAGGTGCAGTGGCTTATGCCTCTAATCCCAGCACTTTGGGAGGCTGAGGCAGGTGGATCACTTGAGGCGATCACTTGAGGAGTTCAAGACCAGCCTCAGCAACACAGTGAGACTGCCTCTACAAAAAGACAAAAATTATCTCCACTTTTAATGCAATTTCAGTTAAAAAAAAAAAAAAGGAAAACTTACAAAATTAGCTGGGCATGTTAGCACATGCCTGCGGTCCTAGCTACCTGGGAGACTGATGGAAGGACTGCTTGAGCCCAGGAGTTCAAAGCTGCAGTAAGCTATGACTATACTATAGCCTGAGGGACACAGTGAGATTCTATCTCAGGAAAAAAGAGGCTGGGTGCAGTAGCTCACACCTGTAATCTCCTAATACTTTGGGAGGCTGAAGTGGGTGGATCACTTGAGGTCAGGAGTTAAGAGACCAGCCTGACCGACACTGTGAAACTAAGTCTCTACTAACAATACAAAATTAGCCAGGGTTGGTGGTGCATACCAGTACTCCCAGCTACTTAGGAGGCTGAGGACAGAGAATTGCTTGAACCTGGGAGTTGAAGGTTGCAGTGAGTTGAGATCATGCCATTGCAACAAGAGTGAAACTCTGTCAGAAGGAAGGAAGGGAGGGAGGAAAGGAAGGAAGGAAGGAAGAAGGAAGGAAGGAAGGAAGGAAGGGAGAGAGGAAGGAAGGGAGAGAGGAAGGAAGGGAGAGAGGGAGGGAGGGAGGAAGAGAAAGAGAGAGAAAGAGAGAAAGAAGGAAAGGAAGGCAGGTAGTCATTTTTAAAAGGTCAGATCATGCCCACATCAGCGCAAAGGCCTCCAATGCCTTCCCAGCTCAATTAAAAATGTTAGTCCTTTCGGTCACCTACCTGTTCTCCTATTATTACTTCCTTTCTGCCACCTCACGTCATTATTTGTTCTCATTGTGCTCCAGCCACACTAGCCTTCTTGCTATTTCTCACATGTGCGCTCAAGCTCCTGCCCAAGGTCTTTGCACCACTTATCTTCATCAGAATGTTACTTGCCCAGGCAACTACATGGTTTATTCCCTCCCTCTTCATATTTCCTCAATTGTGCCCTTCTGCATTAGGCCTTTTCTAACCACCTTATTTAAAAGTGAACCTTGCCCCTCACATTCTGGCACTCCCCATTCCCCTTCCCAGTTGTTTTTTTCTACACTGCATTTGTCTTCATTTCATTTACTAAGTGTTTTGCATATTGATTTACTATCTTTCCTCAGTAGAATGCAAGCTCTATAACAGTAGGAATTTTTATATATTGTGCTCAACGCTGTATCCTCAATGTCCTGTTACATAAAATGCAATAAACAGATATTTGTTGAGTAAATGCATGGGTGAAATGCAAATATGAGAACCAATGACTGAAAAATGGTCTGTATGGCTGATCTGGAGAGCAGTAATATTGAGTCTGAAAGGGCAGCAGTTGATGTTACGCTCTACAAAGGAATTTTGCCTTTATTTTAAGAGCAGTAGGACACCACTGAATAGTTTTAATCAAGAGAAAATCTGATCAGATCTGCAGTTTCAAAAAATCATTATGGCAGCTATAACAGAAAACTAATGGAGGAGGGCCAGTGGGAATAATCACTACTGTAGTGGTCTTGAGAGATTATGGCAGTTTAAAGAAAAGTGAAGAGAAAAATACATTTGAAGGATATTTTGGGAGATAAGATTGACAGAACTTGGCAATAATTTGGCCATAGAAGTATGAAGGGCAAGAAGAAATAAAGAATAATGTTTAGCTTTCAAATTTGCACAAGTAGATGGATAGTAGTGCCCTTTGCTGAAATAAGGAATACTGAAAAGAATCAGATTCACAGGAAATAACTGCATTTGATTTTAGGTATGTTGAGTGTGAGATGCTTTTGAGACATCCAAGAAGAAATATCCAAGAGATAGATATGTGAAAGCTGAGAGGTGAAGGTGAAGCTGAATGGAGCTATTCATGTGACAGTCATAGGTGTTGACACAGGGTATACATGAGATTATATTTAACTAAGGCATAAAAAGGCACCCAGCCTTAAGAAACAACCCTACTGTCTATGGGCTGGATAGAGGATGATGATCCCAAAAAGGAGATGAAAATACAATGGTTTTGTTTTTTCAAATCACACTAATAAGTTATTCCCTTTTTAAAGTTCGGATTTAAACTATAAGTGTTAGAATGTAACAAGGTTTTTGAAATTAGACCAATTCATCAAAACTATGCATCTATTCAAAATAGCTCACTTACAGAAACGATGTAAATAA
Source organism: Sapajus apella (assembly GCF_009761245.1). Classification (NCBI taxonomy): domain Eukaryota; kingdom Metazoa; phylum Chordata; class Mammalia; order Primates; family Cebidae; genus Sapajus; species Sapajus apella. The sequence continues at coordinate 40,610,451 of NW_022436946.1, forward strand.
TTCACAATACCTGTCTCTTTGTAGCTTCAAAGTACATTAATACACAAAAAGCACCCTTCCCTTTCCCCAACTGCCAAGTATATATGATTTGGCTTACTGACGTTTCCTGAAATTACCCTATCTCTCACTCCGGGCCTTAGCATATGCTGTTCTTTTGGTCTTCATTTCCACTGGGATGAAGATTTCCCTGACTCTCCAAGACCGGGCTAAGCGATCTCCTTCTAGTCATCCAGTGATATCATACAGTATTTTAACTGTATGTCTAACCACTGGTTTCTCTTTTTCATTGTATACTCAGCACCTAGCAAGATGAAATTTTTATTATTTAGTGCAACGCAATTCTGCAATGTGAAGAATTAAAATCTACACTTATTATCAGTCCATTGACGGCTGTTCAAACCTCGACTTTTCTCAAGTAATGACTTTTTTTTTTTTTTGAGACGGAGTTTCACTCTTGTTACCCAGGCTGGAGTGCAATGGCGCGATCTCGGCTCACCGCAACCTCCGCCTCCTGGGTTCAGGCAATTCTCCTGCCTCAGCCTCCTGAGTAGCTGGGATTACAGGCACGCACCACCATGCCCAGCTGATTTTTTGTATTTTTAGTAGAGACGGGGCTTCACCATGTTGACCAGGATGGTCTCGATCTCTTGACCTCGTGATCCACCCGCCTCGGCCTCCCAAAGTGCTGGGATTACAGGAAGTAATGACTTTTTAAAAGCAAGCAGTAATTTTAAACAAATGATTGAATCTTTTGAAAAGACTAAGTTTTGGAGACTTTTACGGTTTTGCTTTCCTTTTCATAAGGTATCCTTAAAGCCTGCAAGAATTGTTATCTAGGAAGACTGGGGATTCTTTTCCCTTTAGTCTCGTACAAGATGGATTTGACAACTTGCTTTCAAAGCCCTGCCTGGGATTTCATTTGACTGAGAAAAAAAGGCCCATCCCTAAGCAAAGGCAAACAAAGGTGCAAATGCGCAGAGGTCCCTAATCCACCTCGCGCGTGTCCACAGGAAAGGGCGGAAGCAGAGGCAGCAGCGCAAAGCGCCAGTTTCCACAGCTTCCTTCCTTCTTGGCCTTACTTACGCCGCTCCCTGCGACCTTCGACATCAGGATGCCCAAATCCTTGCCTCACCCACCACACCCCGGGCTTGGGCAGCTGGACTAGTCTTTCCCACGCAAGTCACTGGAAAAAATCCCTAGACTAAGGGAGCTCACCCTAGATGGCTTCGTTTCCAAAATCCCAGAGGAAATGGAGGAGGGAAAAATCCTGTCAGAGGAAAGGTGACAATCCAGCCTATGGTGCTTACCAAGCCGACGCTCTCAATGAGCCCCTGCCACCGCTAACCGTGGGTTCGCGGGCAGTCTCAGGCAACGTCGCGGTGGCCCCTGGGGGTTGTAGTTTCTGTCGTAAACAAAACGCGCCGGCAGCATTAAAACTACACTTCCCACAAGTCAATGCGAAGTCGTCCCAACGACTTAAATCTGGTATTTAGAGTAATAAAGAGGCCGTCACTATTTTTAGGCTGATCTTAAATGTAGACTCAATATTTTTCAAGAGTCCCTCTTTGTCGTGCTTGTCTTGTGTGTGATGAAGTCTCAGTGTACTCGTACGCCTTACTTTTTCCTTCCCCAGGACAGACTCCAAAGGTCCGCCAACGGAAACCGCCCCAGGGCGCAAGCTTAGCGCCTCCGGAGACGCATGCGCCCCGTTCGCAGTCACGCATGCGTAGCGGCCGGGAGCGGTTGGCTGCCGCGCGCCGAGCACTTGGGGTCTGGAGGTAGCCTGCCAGAGGGCGGGGCTTTTTCCAATGGCTTTGCCTCGGCGGGTCGCTTCTGCTTGGGCGGGGAAGAAGGCGCTGGGGCCGGGGCGGCTCCGCGTTTGTACCGGGCGGAGAAAGGGGAGGGGTTGGGGGTGAGGACCCCGTCTCCCCTCCCTGCTCCCGCCCTCTGGGCTGATCCCCACCGACGGGGCTGGGCGAAGGGCGGGCTTTGCGCCTCGGGCCCCGCCGCCCCGCCAGCTCCTCGGCCCAGCCCGGCGCTCGAGAATTGCCCGGCCCACCCAGTGCCCTCTGGCTCGGCGGTGGTGGGCGAGGGCCTAGGGACTGGAGACGTGGCGTCTTCCCGGGGGTCCGGAGTTGGCAGAGCTAGGGACGCTTTTTTTCACCGCCGCCCGCCGAGACAGCGGCTGCCAAAGACTGCCGCGCCCCCAAGGAGCGCCCAAGCCTCCGGCTGCTGCGACCAGTGGGCCAGGGTTCAGCGAACGTTCCCTGCCGGCGCCCGGCCGGCTGCTGAGGCGCAGGGAGGAGCCGCGGAGGGCGGGCACTGGTGTCGGAGGAGGGGCGGGGTGGGAACGCTCGGGAGAACCAGGTGGCCGCTCAGAAGAAAACGCCCCGAATGGCTGGAGGGCGTTCAACTGTTACCAGCCTTTTGGGGCAGAGCACGGATTTGACAGCTCCACAACGTGAGAATATCCGCTGACCCCGCGAGACAGAGGAGAGCTCTTCGCCGAGACTCAGTCCAGAAAAGCCAGCGCTGCAAGGTTGCAACTTTCCAACTTTGTTTTTCCAGAAAGAAGACTGCCCTTTCGTGTAGAAGGAGAGGTTGAGAGGGTGATCTAGCTTGTAGATTGGCTGAAGGCACCAGTGTTTCGAAATGTCACCCAGATGTGTGTTTTTATGACGATTTGATTTCTCTGATTTTATTTTTACATTTTTATTTTAAAAATACAAAGTGTTTTTTTGGGGCATGCTGAAAGGTAACTGAAGACCGCAAAGGAAAAACTATTGTCATGGCTGAAGGAGAGAATGAAGTGAGATGGGATGGACTGTGCAGCAGAGATTCAACTACTAGAGAGACAGCATTGGAAAACATTAGGCAAACCATTTTGAGAAAAACCGAGTATCTTCGTTCGTTGAAAGAAACACCTCTTCGTCCATCAGATAGGCTTTCAAATATTGAGTCCTCGGATGGGTTGAATAAGCTGCTTGCTCATCTGCTTATGCTTTCTAAGAGGTGTCCCTTTAAAGATGTCAGAGAGAAAAGTGAATTTATTCTGAAGAGCATCCAGGTAAGGAAGAACATTTTAAATACAACTATCTCCCTAGTACAGTGAAATTTTACTTGGAATTATTCACGTTGTGTTTGTTTCTATTGGATTGTTATGTGAACTTTTATTATGAGTTCACGCTACATCTTTAGCGTGTTCTGTAAGTAAACAAGTAGTGTTTTTCTTGAGTTTTAGGCAGACACTGCTTTGCTCCTGGAAGAATATGTGAAAGCTACAGTTAATTCCAAGTAAAAAAAATCTTTACTTGGAATTAACTGTAGCTTTCATATATTCTTATATTTCTTTTTACATGTTGCGAAATGTAGCCAGTGTGTTTTTTCATGTTGTCACAGTGTTCTGAGTGGAAAGGCTCACGTTTAAAGGCCTCTAAAATGATAAAGGATATTAAATGTTTCCTAGTCAGCCTGTTCAAGATAAGTGGTGGAACAATTTTCTCTTGTTTTTAAAAACAAAACAAACAAACCAGGATGTGTTCTCTGAATGCAACCTTTCTTTTTTCAAGAAGAGAATTATATAAAATAATAGAAGGCTATCTTAAAAGAAGCAAACATCTTCATGTTGAAAGGGTGGACCCAGGTAGGATGTTTGATAGGAATGCTTTTATGGCACATTACTCAACCAGCTTTCTCTGTGTTTGTCTGAATTGTTTCTTTTTCACATGCGTAACTATTTAAGAGATGAGTGCAGCAGATTAAAAATATTACAGTTTTTCCTCCATTTTGTTTGTAATTTATTCTCTTTTATTACAAGGTGTGTTAAAAGTCTTTTTTTTAAAAAAAAAAAAAAGTTTTTAGATATTGAGAATATTCAGTAACACCTTGTAGTTGCTTGTCGGTCTTTATATTTCTCAATCCGCTTGTGTTGTCCAAAGTCATATATGAGAGGTTTTTAAAATTTAAAATGTACTTGGGTACCTGTGTAAGTTAAGATTGACAGTTTTTGTATACTGGCTTGAATTTAGTTTAAAGCAACAGAAAAATCATATCCACAAAATGAAGACTCTATTTAACATCTTGGAATCTTCTCATTAACACTTTGGAAACAATTGTTACTATTCAGAGTTACCAGAGAGGAGTTAATACACTAGGAAACTGAAATTTACCCTTTGAGACATAAAAAGTTATTTCTCTATCTTCTAGACTGTAGTGACTCTAACAATCATTTTTTTCCATAATGGGGTCATCATTATGCGTGTCAAGTACTGTTGCGCAGCAAAGGGTGGAGTACTGACTATATGATCCATTAGTTTTTATATTTCTATGGGTCATTTTTATAGTTTTTCTGTTCTTTCCTTTGCTGTCAGGATACTTCACTTTGGTCTCTTCCTGACCTTTCATTTTGCTGCTTAATTTACATTAAAATGGAAAACCATATTACCAATTTTGTTGAGTTACGTTGATCCTGCAGCTATAGGCCTTTCAGTTAAAAAAAAAAAAAAAAGAGAGAGAAAAGAACATAAAAAAGAGTTTCATTGAAACTAAAAGTAAGCAGGCTCTGGGAAATATAGTATCAAAGGATTTCAGTATGATATGTAAATGTGTACTGGAGTCAGAGTTGGGCTCAAATTCCACTCCTTTTTTTGTTTTGTTTTGTTTGGTTTGGTTTTTTTCCTTCTTAGTCAAATTCCACTCCTTTACTAATGTCCTTGCCTATAATCTTGGGCAAATTCCTTGAACTTTCTAGCTTGGATGTCCGCATCTATAAAATGGGATTAACAACACAGAGCTATTGTGAGAATCAAGTAAGATGTAAAGTACTCTGGTATACATAGTAGATCCTCCTCTCCTAAAGTAAAATACATAGACTATGAGATATGTATTTCAAGACTCGCTCATCCTACAAAAGGACTCAAGAATTTCCTTTCCTGGGAAGGTTCCCTATAGATTTATACTCTTTTTAAAATCTCTGCATCTATTGTTCAATTATAACAGGCCTTTACTTACATTGTGTTATAAACACATGTTTATGTGTCTGTCTCCCATAGGAAGGCTGCGAGTTCTTAAGAGTATTGGTTGGGACCTGGAAGCTACTAAATAAAGATCAGTGGATGAACAAATTTGTATTTTCCTCTGTTTTCATTAGTAATCTGAATAGATGAAGTTTTCAGTTTAAGGAGTTTCCACCCCCCAGCATCATTCATTAATGCATGCAGTTATGCAACAAATGTTTATTGAACCCCTGCTGAATGTCATTCTGAGAACTGAGGACCAGTGGTGACAATTTTGATATTATACCTAAGGGAAACAGACCATAAGAAGTAAACAAATAAAAAATTTCATTTTAGACATTTTAGATGATAAGGGAAATCTTCCCTGGGGCACTGACAGTTAAGCAGAGACATGATGAATGAATAAATATTATGCATACAAAGGTGAGATTTATGAGGGGACATTCCAGACATAGGGGTATGTATGAAGGCCTCAGGGCAAGGAGAGCAGATGAGTTCTAGGAACTGAAAGTAGTGCGATATGGCTGAGATAGACAGTTTGAGGGGAGTGTGAATAGCTTAAGAGGACATACTCTGGAGTTTGGTAGACCTGGCTCAGATACTGTCATGCGTCACTTAATGATGGGGACATACTCCGAGAAATGCATCGGTAGGTGATATCATATTTGATTGAACATCATAGAGTGTTAGATGGTATAGCCTACTATACACCTAGGATATGTGGTATATAGCCTGTTGTTTCTAGGCTACAAACCTGTATAGCATGTCACTGTACTGAATACATTTTGGCAATTGTAACACAATGGTAAGTATTTGTGTATTTAAACATAGAAAAGGTATGGTAATAATATAGAATTACAATTGAACCTTGAACAACATAGGTTTGAACTGCATGAGTCTACCTATAGGAAGATTTTTTTCAATAGAAGTCACACTAAGTTTGGGTGGGATGGCTCACACTTATAATACCAGCACTTCGGAAGGCTGAAGTGGAAAGATCTCCTGAGGCTAGGAGTTAGAGGCCATCCTGAGCAACATAGCAAGACTCATCTCTACAAAAAATTAAGAAAAGAAAATTAGCTGGGCTCAGTGGAGCACACCTGTAGTCCCAGCTACTCAGGAGGCTGAGGCAGAAAGATCGCTTGAGCCCAAGAGTTTTAGGTTGCAATGAGCTATGATTGTGTCATTGCCCTCCATCCTGTTGACAGCAAGACTCTGTCTCAAACAAACAAAAAACAAACGTTACACTGAGTGTGTCTGCCTCTTCTGCCTCTCCTTCCACCTATTCCATCTCTGGCACCCCTGAGATAACAAGACCAACCCCTCCTCTTGATCCTCCTCCTCAGTGTACTCAAAGTGAAGGCCATAAAAATGAAGACGTTTATGATGATCCACTTCCAGTTAATGAATAGTAAATGTATGATCTCTTCCTTAAGATTTTCTTAATAACATTTTCTTTTCTCCAGCTTATTTTATTGTAAGAATATAGTATATAATACGTATAACATTACAAAATATGTGTTAATTGACTGTTCATATTATCAGTAAGGTTTCCAGTCAACAGTAGGCTATTGTTGGCTAAGTTTGGGGGGAGTCAAAAGTTATACATAGATTTTCAACTGTGTGGAGGGTTGACATTGTAACCCCCTTGTTGTTCAAGGACCAACTGTGTAATCTTATGAGACCACTGTTGCATATGGGGGTCCGTCCTCAGCTGAAATGTTACGCAGTGTGGTACTGTACTTTATTAGCTCTACAACTTTGAATAAGTTACATAATCTTTCCTTGATTCAGTTTCCTCATCTGCAAAATGAACATGATGCTTAGGGTTCCTGCCTTACAACATTGCTGTGAGAATAAATGATGCTTGTAAAGCACAGCATGGTGCCTAGCATATAAGAAATGCTCAGTTAATGTTAGGTATGCATACTGTTACTAGGCAGAAGCCAGATCTCAGAGGGGCTTGTAGGCCATGTTAAGGTTTGTGGACTTTATCATAGAAATAATGGAAGCCACTGGAGGATTTTGATCAAGATAGTGTAGTGATTGATAGTTTGTCAGAAGGATCACTCTAGGAGCAATGTGGAGAATGGATTTCCATGGTCAAAAGTGGATGTGTGACATCAGTTAGGAGGTTGTCCTACTGGCCTATAACAAAAATCATAGTGAACTAGGGTACCAGGTGGGTCAGCAGGAAGTGGAAAAAATTAAAATGGGTTTGGTAGATATCAAGGAGTTAGAAACCACAGGATATAGTATTAAATTGGATTTAGAGGATGAAGAAAATAAAAAAATAAGGATGGCTCCAAAGTTTCTGGATTGAGCTACTTCGTGAATAGTGCAATTGTTTTCTGAGACAAAAAAAGTGTCAGAGGGTCATTTTAGGGGAAAAATGGATGCTGTTTTAACATGTCGAGTTTAAGTTGCCTATGAGATGTCCAAGTAGAAGTAGCTCCTAAATGAATTTCTGCCCCCGATACCACTGTTCTAGTTCCGTCATTGCTGTCTCTCATTTCTTCAGATTAAACTCACCCTCCAGTTGTATTTCTATCTTCCACATGGCTATGGAGCCATTTATCTAAAATAAAAATCTATGTAACTTTACTGCCAAAAACCCTTTGGAATAGAATTGAATCTAAACTTCGTAAAGTCACTTAATACCCAGCATTATCTGGCTTCCACTTACCTCTCCAGCTTCACTGCCTACCATTCTAGCGTCAGCCTCGAATGAGAAAGCAAATATTAATTCAAATGTAGCACTCCATAATGCTTTCTGTTATTCATTAGTAAAGCAGCAAAAGCTGAGGTGCATATGCAGTTTTTGCAGCTGTTCCTGAAGGCCCTTTATTGCTGTAGGTCAGCTCAGAGGACTATAGTTAGCAAGGGAGAAATGGTGACAAGGTGGTAGAATGAATTTAATTCCAAGTAGCTAAACCTGTTTAAAAAAAAAAAAAGGCATATGGGGAGATAGCATCTTTTGTTTACACCCAGTTCTCAATTTATTGATTTCACATCAACAACATGTTTAAATGGATTCACATTTTTGAGAAATATTCTGGGCCAGGCAGGCACTGTACTTGGGATTTAAAGATCAGTAAGAGTTGTTTTCTGCTTTTGAAGAAGGTTTTCTGTTCCCGTCCAAGGCTTTGTTTATACTGGGTTTTTAAAGAAACTTTAAAAAGAATTACACCTTTTGATACTGTTGCTTCTCTAAGCAAAGGAATGGTAGTATTAATACTGGCCCACTTTACTAATATAATCTACTGGTGAACTATAGTCTTGATGATACATATAATTAAGGAAAATGCAAGAGGATGCATGTATCAAAATATTTTAAGGCATATCCAGAATAGCCAAGTACTTTTCCAAGAATGGTCATTTGATCATTTTCATTTCCTTGGTAAGTGGGGTGGAGGAGGCTTTCATTTATTAAAGTGGTTATTACCACCCCCCTGCAGTGCACCCCCCAGAGTAATGAGTAATGAAACTTTCATTGTTGGGTATGGTGCACATTTATAGTTGTTAGAGTTGCAGTTGGAGTTGCAGTATCTAGTTGGTATGCAATTGAGTAATAAATAGATTGAAGATTTAACAATAAGTTTATTATTTCACATAATCAGTCTGGAGGTTGGCAGTTCCAAGCTTGATTGATTCACTGGCTCAACTACATCACTTGTCTGCTTTCTATCTTTTTTCGTCCTCCTTTCCTCAGCATAGCAAATGATGTCTTCATTCCTGCAGCATGCTATTCCAGGCACCATGTGCAGACATGACCATCTGCAACTAAGAAGAAAACAGTTTCTTCCCATGTGCCTCTCTCTATCAAGGAAGAAAAGCTTTCCCATAAACCTTTCAGCAGACTTCCTCTCATTTTCTATTGACTAGGATTGGGTCACATGCCCTTTTCTAAGTCAGCCATTGGTGAGGAAATTGGGCATTTCTATTTTTGCTTTGGACTAATCAGCATTCAGTCCCTGAGGACCAGGAAACCCCTCCATTACTTGAACAGAAAATTTCTTGATGAGGAGAAGCAGGTCAGAAGGCAGTCAGGTCTAATGAGAGGCTTCCATTGAAACTGCATGTGTATATAGATAATATATCACTTGGTCTATTTATAATTTGGATCTGATTAGATTAGAAGCATACTTAATTCATTTATAGTGGGGCTATAAAATATAACAGATTGGAGGCATTCTAGAAGCAGATTTGGTCTTTTTAAATGATTATTTTGTTTTGATTTTTTTTTTTTTTTTTTTTTTGAGACGGAGTTTCGCTCTTGTTACCCAGGCTGGAGTGCAATGGCGAGATCTCGGCTCACCGCAACCTCCGCCTCCTGGGTTCAGGCAATTCTCCTGCCTCAGCCTCCTGAGTAGCTGGGATTACAGGCATGCGCCACCATGCCCAGCTGAATTTTTGTATTTGTAGTAGAGACGGGGTTTCACCATGTTGACCAGGATGGTCTCGATCTCTTGACCTCGTGATCCACCCGCCTCGGCCTCCCAAAGTGCTGGGATTACAGGCTTGAGCCACCGCGCCCGGCCTTGTTTTGATTTTTTTTTAACTGTCATTTAGTCAGAGCCAAAAGTCTAAGGTAGTGCATGTCATTCACTGATGACTCTTAGATATCACAGCAAATATGAGTCCTCTTTCAATATTTGCACTAAACTTCTCTTTTCCATACCACTATTTTCTGGCCTTTCTTATTTTATTGATACTTTGAGAACTCAGTCCTTTTCCCTCAGAAAGCTTTGTGGCTTACTTCTCAGTGCCTCCTCTCATTACTGTCTTTGACCACTTTCTTTTCTTGCTTTTGAGATTCAGAGAATATTCTTTATTCTCAGGTTTTCTATGCTGCTTTGGATAAAGAATGTGAAGAAATTGAAGGCAAATCTTTAACTTTTTTTTTTTAATTGTTTGAATACAGAGCCAATCTTTTTTAACTTTCTGACTTACAGGATGAATCATATCTGTGCTATCTAATCTCAGTGTCTTCTTTATAATATATAAGTACACCCTGTCCTATGTTGTGACTCTTTGGAAAAATCAAAATTAACAACAATGCTGTTATGTTTTCAGATTTCATCTATTTTATTTCCATTACAGTGCCCCCAGTGACCTCTAACATGAAAAAAACTGATTGATTTAAAAAACATTTTTCTAACATGGTTATTTTGTTTACAAACGGTATATAGTATTTTGTACAAAAATGTTAAACACTTGCATATTAAATTTTACTTTGAGGTCATGGGTTGTGCCTGACATCATGAAGGATCCTCTAAAACAATGGCTTAATTAGAATTTTTTTCTCATTTTTAGCACTTTGTCCTTGAAATGCTGTATGTGCAGACCATTCATGAAGTAAAAGAATTAGAAAATATGTGTGCTGTTTTCTTTGTTTAGTTATATTTATTTTTCTTTTGTTTTGATAAGCCATTAGAAATTTGCAAAATAATCTTTTTATCAATTGACTAGATAATAAATGGATAATTCAAACTGCCAACTTAAGAAAGCAGCTGTAGAATCTTGGGTATCATAAAGGATTTTTTTTCCTTGTTGAGACAGAGTATTGCTCCTTGCCCAGCAGTGATGTGATCTCAGCTCACTGCAATCTCCACCTCCCAGGTTCAAACAATTCTCCTGCCTCAGCCTCCCAAGTAGCTAGGATTACAGACATGCACCACATATGGCTAATTTTTGTATTTTTAGTAAAGATGGAGTTTCACCATATTGGTCAGGATGGTCTTGAACTCCAGACCTCAAGTGATCTGCCTGCCTTGGCCTCCCAAAGTGCTGGAATTATGGGCATGAGCCACTGCACCCAGCCTAATAAAGGATTCTTAGTCACTTAAAATTTTAATAAAATGGGCACTACTTAGGGTTATGTATTAATCATGAAGAATTTTCTTATTTAAAAACAGGCAATGTTTATATTGTAGTGAATTAGCGTGGACTGAAAGGAACCATATGTATGAGAAAAATCTTAGAATTTGTGGAAGAACAGAGTTGATGCTGGTGGGGGAGGCGGCATGCTTAAAATGCTTAGGAGGATGAACGTGCTGCTGGAAGCATATTGGCAAGCTTTGCCACCAATTCTAATCTCTACTTTGTCAGAATTTCTTAAATCAATTTATTTTTTCACACCATGGTAAAGTATCTAAATTTTTAAGTAGAAGTCAGTGGAAAATAGGGTTTACTTTGACACATTGTTTCTAGCTCACATTTACTAAATTAAGTGAGAAAGATTTGAAATCACCTTACCTAGTACTTTAGCTGTCACAGTATACTCAGGAAATCAGATTTTAAGGATTCTTCAGAATGTTTGGTGATTGTATGTCTAGGGGCATTGAGAGACTAGAAATTTAAGTATGAAAACCTTAGCTAGATAGTCACACTATGGGAACGTTATTTTTATGCTTGGTATTTTTTCCTGTTGTTTACTACACCAAGTTAAGCCAGTGTCAGTAAAGATACATGTACCATAAAGTTAGTGTCTAGAAGAAAAAAAAAAAAAAAAAAAAAAAACTTTAAGAGATGCCTGTTTTTTTTTAAAGTTTTTTTTTTTTTTTTTTGCTGGAAATAGTTTGAGAGTTTCTGTAGGATGACTATTAGGAGCATTTATTAGATTTTCCCAGTTGGTATTTTATTGTTAAATATCTGTCTATTACTGGTAGACTCGCAGTTTGTAGCACACTTTTCAAATAAATGGATTAAAAACCTTCAGTTTTTAAGAAAAAATTCATGTTAAATTTGGCAACACAAGAATTATCTGTCTTCTTATCCTCTAATGTCTTTTATATAAAGAAATGGGTTGTAATGTAATATGAAATTACCTTGGAAAAACTAGATACTTTTAGCTTTATATTTTGCATAAATCTTACCCTATATTTAATTTTAGAAGTTAGATAAGATCTTCCTAAAATTATAAATTCTTTTATTATAAAATTACCTTAGGTAAATTCCTAAGCTTTTATTTGTTTTTTGTTTGTTTTGTGTTTTGAGACAGAGTTTCCCTCTTGTTGCCTAGGCTGGAGTGCAGTGGTGTGATCTCAGCTCACTGCAACCTCTGCCTCTGGGTTCAAGGGATTCTTGTGCCTCAGCCTCCTAAGTAGCTGGGATTACAGGCACCTGCAACCATGCCTGGCTATATTTTTAGTAGGGATGGGGTTTCACCATGTTGGCCAGGCTGGTTTCGAACTCCTGACCTCAAGTGATCCGCTCACCTCACCCTCCCAAAAGTGCTAGGATTACAGGCGTGAGCCACTTTGCCTGGCCTAATTCCTAAGCTTTTAAACCATACTAAAGGGAAAAAAATTTATGACATGAGCTTTGTGGTTTATATTACCCAAATAAACTTTGATATGTATATGTAATCATTTAATGAATATACATATTCATTTAGTGAATAGTATTCATTTAGTATTTTAACTTAAAAGTTGTTTAAATTGACAAGCTGATAAATATATATGACTTAAAAAATTAACCATATGGCTAGGGTAATTATTAATGCTATGTGTAATATTCTGTAAAGCCTAATTAGAATCTTAGTTTACCCTACTAAAAGTGAGCATTTACTGTTTTGATACCTCTGTGTTTGACAAGCACTGCACACTTGTCTTTAAATTTTACATGATTTCATTTTCTAGCTAGTTGGCAGGTGTTAGCAGTCTATAATTATAACCGAGTAATTTTTCAAATGCTATTCATAGCCTAAACACAGCAAGAAATTCTTCCAATCATGTGATAAAGACGGAGCCTTGCAAAATAGTGGTAGAGTGATATGTTCAGTGGTACTGAAGGACATATTTCAGAGGAGGCTTTCAAAAGAAGAAAGTGATTTAAATGTTAGGGAGACAGGTTTTCTCACAGAGTAAGGTCTCTCAAAGTCATTGATAGTGATTATACCTAAAATTAAGGTATCTACATTCTCATCTAGCTAGTTAATGTATACATTGACTGACTTAAATTATAACATATGACCTTCGTTGATTACAGACATTCTGAGTATAAAAAATTGAAATTTTTTTGAGATTTTACCATTGAACGTAATGAATCATTTCTTCTCATTTCATTCATTAGATTTGTGTGTGTGTGTGTTTATCTACTACCTGCCAAACCCTACGCTTATCTATTTTTTGACATGGGAAAAAAAGGCTATATATTTCACTTAAGTTTAATAAAGATTATATTTTAAAAAACAAAAGAAACTTTTTATTCCTGATTTACTTTATCCTAACCATCTATTCTGAGTACCCAGAGTCTCACTTTGACTAGAGATCTTACTTCACAATGATGTAAAGATCATGTTGGATTTTCTTACCAGCCGTGTGCTCATGAATAAATTAACTTCTACAGTCTTAGTTTCCTCATCTATTAATTGACATGTTATTATCTCCCTTGTGATATGGTTGTAAAAATTAAGAGATGACATTGGTAAAGCATTTTGTAAACTTCAGTATACTATACAAATTTAACTACGAATAAACTCCTTGAACCTTTGTTTACTTATCTGTAAATTGAGAATAATAATACTTCATATAATGGGTTTGAGAATTATTTGAACACGTAAAGCATGTAGAAGTAAGCCTAACACATAGTAAGTGCACAATAAATATTGGTAATGGTGATGATAATGATGAATTTGATCTAGGTCTTCTATCTAATGAGTCAAACTTGAAACTGCCATTCGTTTAGAAATGGATAGACTTGATTTTTATGGATTGACTTTCATACATCCCACACTTTCTATCCACATGTATTGACAAATCCCTAATTAGCTTTTGTACATCAAATTCCATTTTAATACATTGTGTCATAGGGTAAGTATAAGTAGCCCATATAAGTGTTAGCAGCCCAGAGTAACAGCAGATCTGGAGCAACAGTCCCTTAATTGGAGTCCAGCATCATTCTGGCATGTCAGCATGGCACCAGCAGGGAGAGGTTGCAGGGAGGCAGCTATATGGGTCATCTGGGTGATCAAGTGCACATGGAGAGGCCCACAGCCAAAGCTTGTGCTTGAGTACCTGGGCAGCATTAGAGAGTAATGGTCAAGACCATGGGCTGTGAAGTTAGTCAGACCTGGGTTTAAGTCCTGCTCTGCCCAACTGTGTGACTGGGCAAGTTACATAACCTCCTTAAGCCTCAGTTCCCTTACAGAGTTATTATGAGCAATGCTTACTGGAACCCAGTAAGCACTCAGCAAATGTGAGTACTTAGTATTCTATTCTGCCTCCTTCCTCAAGGGAAGGAGATAAGAAGTTGAGCCCTCTAGCATTATATTCCCTTACAGTCCCCCAAGTCTCCAGGCAACTAAGAAAGTTTTAAGCTACTTTGAAGATTCATTGGTCCTAGGGAAAATAGTGCCTCTAGGAACTATAACTAAGGTTTTTGTAAATAATGTTTTAGCTCTCTGGGAACTAGATTTCCCTATACCATGTTAGTCCTTTATTCTACTTATTAACATTTAACTTTTAACATGTCTTCAGGGTCACATAATATAGGAAAGCATGTGATGGTTTGTATGAGTGTTATCAGTAACCGATTGAATACTCTTCTCTTGGTTGATTCATGTCTAGTACTCCAAGCAAGTTATCTGCTACAGAAGTTTCTTTCCTTGAGGATCTAATGGGGACATTAGAACTGCCCTATCAGTGTTCCTGCTGTGCTTCCCCCAATGGGAGCTTGACATATTAAGCAGAAAGTCTTCAAAACAGCCCTTTCTCTATCAGACAGCTTGATATAATTTAAAAGAAAGTCACTAAGCAGGGTTGAATTTGCTTGGTAATATGTGGCAGGTGTCTTTGAGGCTTCTCCTGAGCTCCCATACCTGCCTCCTTTATCTTCTGTGAATTGGGGTAGATGGCAGAGGAGAGGCAAAGGTGGCAGCAGACTCTCCTGTCTGCTTTAAAATGGGTATATTCCCAAAGGATTATAAATCGTGCTATTATAAAGGCACATGTGGCACTGTTTACAATAGCAAAGACCTGGAACCAACCCAAATGCTCATCAATGATAGACTGGACAAGGAAACTGTGGCACATATACATCATGGAATACTATGCAGCCATAAAAAACGATGAGTTCATGTCCTTTTTAGGGGCATGGATGAATCTGGAAACCATCATTCTCAGCAAACTGACACAAGAACAGAAAATTAAACACTGCATGTTCTCACTCATAGACAGGTGTTGAACAATGAGAGCACATGGACACAGGCTGGGGAGCATCACACACTGGGGTCTGTTGTGGAGGGCTAGGGGAGGGACAGGGGGATGGGGAAGTTGGGGAGGAATAACATGGGAGAAATGCCAGATATACAGATATAGGTGATGGGGGGATGGAGGCAGCCAAGCACCTTGCCATGTATGTACCTATGCAACAATCCTGCATAATCTGCACATGTACCCCAGAACCTAAAGTACAATAAAAAATAATACGTGCCATGGCCGGGCACGTTGGCTCATGCCTGTAATCCCAGCACTTTGGTAGGCCGAGGTAGGCAGATCACGAGGTCAGGAGATTAAGACCATCCTAGCCAACATGGAGAAACCCCGTCTACTAAAAAATAAAAAAAAAATTAGCTGAGCGTGGTAGCACATATCTATAACCCCAGCTACTCAGGAGGCTGAGGCAGGAGAATCGTCGGAGGTTGCAGTGAGCTGAGATCATGCCACTGCACTCCAGCCTGGCGGGGTTGGAATCAGTTGTCTTAAAGCACCGTTAGCAGTCTGTATGCTTTTGAAAATAAGAAGAAAGGCATTCTGTATGCCACACCTAATCTTAGCCCTTTTCATGTAATAATTCATTCAACCTTCACAACATTGTAAGGGTGGTTATTTTTATTCCCGTTTTATCTGTCAAGAAAAATCAAGGCCTACATGGGTTTAAAACTTGCCCAAGTTATCATAGCTAATACAGGTTGAATATCCCTTAATGTTTAAGACCAGGCTGTGCACCATGCCTCACACCTGTAATCCCAGGACTTTCGGAGGATCGCTTGAGCCCAGAGTTCGAGACCAGCTTGGGTAACGTAGTGAGACCCTATATCTACAAAATATACAAACATTAGTTGGACATGGTGGTGCATGCCTGTAGTCCCAGCTACTTGGGAGGCTGAGGTGGGAGGATAGCTTGAGCCCTGGAGGTCAAGGCTGCAGTAAGTCAAGATTGCACCACCACACTCCAGCCTGGGCAACAGAGGGAGGCCCTGTTTCAAAATAAAACAAAGCAAAATGCTTGGGACCAGAAGTGTTTCGGTTTCAGATTTTTTTGGATTTTGGAATATTTGCATATGTTAAATGAGATATGTTGGGGATGTAACCCAAATCTAAACAAAATTCATCTATGTATCATATATACCTTATCACATAAAAGATTTTAAATAATTTTGTGCGTGAAATATTGTATTAAGTATTTGTGTGTGGAATTTTTCCACAGGTGTCATATTCGTTCTCAAAATGTTTCAGATTTTGGAGCATTTGGGATTTGGGATTTTTGGATTAGAGATGCTTAATCTGTAAGAGGAGGAGGCAGGTTTAAGACCCAGGCTGTGAGACTCAAGAGTCTGTGCTTTTCAATATTATACCTCATTATCTGAATAAAAAATTAAGTTTCCTAACAGTGAAGATATATTACTTTCTTTTCTAAATTATTTTTCTTCAAGGTAAAACTTAAAACTTCGGTGTTTCTAGGGGAGACCACATTCTCAGATGTTATTAAGTTGCATATCAAATTCTTTTCTAAACCTTGACTCATCTTGAAATTGCATTTGAACGCTACTGAATCTTCATGTTTCACTGTGGTATGTAATTTTCATTATGTTGTCATTATAAAAGTTATCTGATCGCGAGGAGTCTGTGGATGTGATCCTAGAAATATGGTGTATAAAAGGCTTATTTTTGTATTAAGACATTCCTAGTAAGATGATTTCTTTAATGCACTACCTAAAAGAAAATTTGGTATATTTCCATGAGCAATAGACTCAAGATTAGCTTTGAATGTTAAAAGAGCATTCTCCTAGCTAGTTCATTGTTGCCATGACAGTGCTGGCAGTGCAAGTGTTGTAGTAACTCCTTGCAATGATCTTATTTTAGACCCTAATGTTGCAGTGCTGAATGTCCCCTTCCCTGCCCCACAAGTAACTCTCGTGGAAAAGTACTGATTTTATAACTGGCTTCTTGCTTTATAGCTGAAAGACTGCATTATTGTGGGCTTGAAAAAATAGTATGGGAGTGTTGAGTATTTTTCCTGTGGATTATAAATGTTTGAAATCTCCTAAAATATGGTTTTGCATTACATGTCATACAGCAAGTTGTTTACAGCCAAAAAAGAAAAGAGGCCCCAGTTGTCTTTAGAAATCAAGCCTAGGATGTATGATTACATTGAGCTTATAGAGAAATTATTCTCCCATTTGTGTGCCCATGCATATTTCAGATTCAACTTATACTCTTACTCAGTTATCATGGAAAATTGTCATTAGAGTCATAAAAGTTTGTGTTTAAACAATGTAGAAAAGTACTTTTTTGCATCCCTTTCATAATTCAGCATTTATTTATTTACATTATAACATTTTAATCTTGATTTCTTAAAAAGCAAACTCACCTAAGTTATATAATGTTCAGAAGTTACTCAATTTGAACTAGGTACCTGAACTAACATAATTTTTGAGACATTTTTAACTTTGTTGCCTATATGTTTTAAATTAGATTTTAAAATACCTCATTGATATTTTCTCATTGTAACTCCTATTATAACAGTACCATTAAGCACAAAATATTTGCAAATTTATTAGAGTAAGTGCCATTTTTATCCTTTTGCATACCGTTTGTTAGGTCAGAGTTTTTTGATATGTGCACTAAAAATCTATGATAACATGATGAAAAAAAATAATTCTGGCAACTGACCTTGCTAAGGAAGATGGAAAGTCTAAATATTATACTTCATTAGTGACAACATCTAACAAATAAATTACATTGGCTTTTTTCCTAAATACTACATTAAAGTTCATCTTCCTCTTTACATGCTAAAGATTTAAACATATCTTGCATGCTTGGGCCTGTATTAGAGTATGAATATCAGACGATCCCTTTTGTTTCCTTTTTTTTAGTTTAACACAGAAAAATAACTTTATAAGCAAAAATTTGATCGCAGGCTAGAAATGCATTTGGCCTGCAGCAATTCTGGGAGGCAAGTTTTAGATTTTATAGATTAGGAAGCAGACCCAGGAAGATTAATTTAATTCAGATAGTGAATACTAGAGTCAGGAGAAGGCATATCTGATTTCTAAATCTCTGTTCTTAACCATTAGTCTGTTTTCCTATAGTTTTTTTGTTTGTTTTGCTTTTGTGTTTTACATTGAGCATGTATTACTTTTGTATTGGAAAACAAAATCAATGGGAAAAAAATATGTGACATATAGAGTGGTATAGTACAGTCATGTGCCACATAATGATATTTCAGTCAACAACAGACCGCATATGGCCTACAATGTTTAGATACACAAATACTTATCGTTGTGTTAGAACTGCCTACAGTATTCAGTTCGGCAACAAACATGCTGTAGAAGTTTGTAGCCTAGGAGCAGTAGGCTGTATCATAAAGCCATGGTGTGTAGTAGAGTTTACCCTGTAGGTTTGTGGGTTTGTGTAAACACACTGTGATTTTTGCACAAAGACTAGATCACCTAATGACACTTTTCTCAATATATTTGTGTCATTAAGTGAAGCATGTCTCTAATTCAGAGCAAGGAAAGATCAGGATAGGTTGGGATAATAAAGACAACTTAATAGAGCAAATTTTTAATGTAACAATTAACTTTTTTATTCTCAGCTTGTCTGTCATTTACACAAGTATACACTGCCTCTATCCCCAACATGCCTAAACCAAATCTCGGATGACTGGCTGGAAGTAATTAATGCTCTGTTGTTCTTTCCCGCAGACTAAGTTTTGGCCTCATTTTTGTTTCCTTTCTGTGGCCCCCTTTTATTTTCCTTGCGCCATCTGTCAGTGCCTGTATGAACATGTAACTATAACTTTTGTCAAAGCTCCTGATTACATTGTTGGGCATTATAAAAAAACAATTCCAGCTCTACAGTTTCCATAAAGTAATACCCTCATAATTTAAAGACTGAGATGGCCAAAAGAAGTTGTAAAAGTTACATTAAATAATTCAAATTTCCCTAGAATGTTATATGCTTGACATTCAAACTCTTATACTGGATTGAAAACTTATTGAAAGGGAATAGAATTAAGATCTTGATTCTTGTCAAACAACTTAAACTTACAGCATAAACTAAGGCTGCTACTCAGCCAGTATGCATTTGCACATCAGTACTTGTTAAAATATTGAACTATTTTCATACCAGTTGGTAAATAGAAACTGCAAAACACAATACACTTAATGATACATACTAAAGATGGATGATTTCTCTTAGAAATGACACAAGCACATAGATTCCAAGCTAGTCAGGTCACTGAAGCATCGAACTAGGAAGTTTACTGAAATATCCTTTTATTTATTTCAGATGTTGGGGAAAGTGTAGAAGCTCTTGGATGACTGAGAGAGACTTTGCAGTGAACTGGGAAGGACCTAATCTGAAGTATCAGTCATGCTAAAGGGAGGAACAGGGTTCAGGCTTAGGTGGTCACGACTGCAGAGGCTGCCAAAAGCTACGGATAAAGACCCTCAGAGTCAGTCCTTCTGTGAGGATTGAAGAGCTTTTCTTTTTTTAACAACTGAATTATTTATAGCCTCATTACAAATTTGGTGGTTTGTTTCACAATTATTTCACAATTTCTACGAATTAGGAGTCTTTACACCTTAGCTGGGATCTCTATTTCAGGGTCTCCCATAAAGCTGCAATTAAAATATCTGCCAGGGCCAGGGTCTCATCTAAAGGCTCAAATTGGGAAGGGTTTACATCCAAGTTTATTCAGATGATTGATGGTAAGATTCATTTCTTTGCAGGCTAGTGGATTGAGGGCCTCAAGTTCTTGGTGATGATAGCTGGAGGCTACCCTCAGTTCTTTGCCACTTGGGCCTTTCCATTTGCTTCTTCAAAGGAAGCATGTGAGGAGCTAGAGAGAGTACCAGCATGAGAAAGAGTGCTACCAAGACAGAAATCAGTCTTTTATAGCCTAATCTTGGAAAAAACATCCCATCACTTTTACCTTAATCACGTCATTAGAAACAAGCCAAGTATGTCCAGTCCATACTCAAGAGGAACAGATTACAGAAAAGAATGAATACCAGGAGGATCACTGGGAACCATTTTAAAAGCCATTGCGAACAATTACCCTAACAGCCTATCTCCTGAAGCTAGGAGTTTGGAGAAAGAGGCCTTCCTGCATATGCTGAAGAGAGCTGTGATTTAGGGTATATACTTAGGAACCTGATTAAAGTCAGAATAGAATGTGCTTCAGTTATTGATAGTATGAGCCCAGTCTTGACTCCTTCCTACCTTTGCATCCATTCTCCAGATAAAGGAGCCTCACACCAGCCTGAACAATAGATGCCCTACCCCAGTGTCTGACCCCTCACTAGGTGGGACCCACCAAGCCTCAGTGGGAGAGGTCTGCCTCCCTCTTGCAGCTCCTTCATCTTCATCTTTCTTATTCCTTTCCCCCATGACTCTCTTGTCTCCCGTTGTTCCTGTGCAACCTTAGGAAATTTTTTACTCCCTGTTCTTGGTACTAGAAGCAAAACAGCATTTGTCTAAAAGATAGGAAATGGCAGTCAGCTTTCTTTGCATCATTTGATGATTCTCTAGTGAGCTGTGAGTCAAACCTCTTCTGTGTCTATTATTTGAGGGGAAAAGGAATTAAAAGCAAATCCCAAAACATTAATGAGCATTCTCAAATGAATAAGTAGTGAGATTAAATATTAAGCAAACCCAAATTTCTATTCAGATCACCCAAACTCAAGTTGGTATAGTTTGCTATCAACTTCGTGTTATCTGTAAGGAACAGATGAAATAATTTTATCTTTTTTTCACTTTATAAACCATAATCCTTATGTATTTTGGCTATTGTAGAGCTACCTACAAATGATTGCATAATTTATAGCAATTTATTTAAAAAATTTAACCCACTGAATACCGTGTTGAGGCTAGAAATTTTCAATGATAAAGAAAGCTCCTGATTTTAGTGAAAAAAAAATTATCAATATTTATAATTTTCTCATTTTATTTTTAGTATCTTGGCCAAATGTTTTATTAAAATTGAACTATTTTTAATGTATGTTTTAAATCTAGAAAGGGTATATACATACATATATACATACACATATATATATAGTTACGTGTTCCTTAACGACAGAGATGTATTCTGAGAAATGCATTATTAGGCAATTACATAATTGTGCAAACATCATAGAAAGTACTTAAACAAACATAGATGGTATAGCCTACTACACATCTAGGCTATTGCTCCTAGGCTACAAACCTCGATAGCATGTTACCGTACTGAATAGGCAATTGTAACACAATGATATTTGTATTATCTAAACATAGAAAAGGCACAGTAAAAATATGGTATAATTTTTTGGGATTACCATAATATATATGGTCCATTGTTGAACAAAATGTTATTATATGACACGTGACTGTATATCCCAACACTAACAGCGGTTATCTCTCTTGACAATGGTTTATGCTTTTCTTAACATTTTCAAAATTTCTATAATGGGCTAATATATTGTAATGAGACCAAATACATGTTATTAAAAAGAAAATAAGTCAAAACACCACTTTTTATTCATAGAATGACTTTTAAGATAAATAGAACTTCAGTATACTGTACTCTCTGAAATGTCTCTTCTAATATGGTATATACCAGTTTTTAAAGCTGAGATTCTTTTATTTAGAAATGACTTTCTTTCAAACACCTTGGCTATTAATGAAGAATATTTTTTCCTAATGAGTTGCGCATTAGTGGGTTTTTCCCCCCTTGTGTTTACACTGAATAAAAATTTACTTCGAATTCTCAGCTTGTTGTAGCTTTTGTGAGCACTAGATGGCACTCTTGCTCAACTAAAATCTAGATTATCACCCATATTTTGGGGCTGTGGATCTTAGAAGACTTGAGTTTGCAGTGTCACAACACTCCTGTTGTTAAAGGGGGTTGGGGAAAAGACAGCAAGTTTTCCAAGTTTAAATAGCCAAGCTTAACTGACTTAGTTTTTCCATCTATCCAGAAAATAACCGTATAATAACAATATTAGTCATTCATTTCATAAATATTTTTTGAGCACCTACTATCTTTAGTACTGTTCTAGGTACTCATATGCACTACTGGGAAAAATACATAAAAATTGCTACCCATATAGAGCTTACATTCTAATGCTTGGGTATTTTTTTTTTCTTTATAGGTACCACTTTAAACTCTGTGCATGCATTCACCCATGCAACTCACCCATATAATATGAGGAGGCTGAGATACTAAGGGGTTATCTAATTTGCCACTGTTCACCTAGCTAGTGCAGATGGCGGAGCTAGGATTCAAACTCAGACATTTGGTCTCCAGACTTTATTCTGTTAATTTCAACACTATACTGCCTCTTGAAACTAAAAAAAATATTTTATTATTGATTCTACTGAATGCAAATAATAAAAATTTTCCTATTCATAATTTTTCCTAAATCTGCTTAAATCAAATATCAAGGCCATTTTATTTTTTTAAATGTCTAGATGAAATGTCTGTATTTTTTTATGATTCTGTAGTCGGCTATTATATTGCCTTAGCTCTCTTTCTAGTCACAAACACAGCTGACCTTAAGTATATATTAAGCATCCTTATATGCATATTTATTTTAAACTCCTTGAATTAGCCATGCAATAATTTGGATATCTTGTATTAAGAGCTCTACCACATTATGATTCAGTCATTGTGAAATTAAACATGGGGCATCGAGTATCAAAAGTTACTGTCTTACTTGCCTGCTCTCTCCATTGTGTCATTTTACATTTTAGTAGTACTTCGTTTTGTTAAAAAATTAAAATCAACAGTACACTATGAAGCTGAAAAGTGATACAGAACCCTAAATCATTTCTTAGTCTAGAGATGCTTTTCATGATTTTTAGAGAGCAGGAGGAACAAATTTACCTTTCTCTAAAAACAGTTATGTGTGACTCAGGGAAATTATACTTGTGTTTCTCGAGGACCAGAGTTGTATTCAGCAACATACTTGTTGTAAACTACTGACTATAGAAGAGAAAAATCAACCACTGTACAATAAAAATGTTTATGGCTGATTCATAGATAGATAACCTATAATTGAAACTTGCCTTTCGGGAAGCTGAAATAAGTAATTCTCAACAGCTAGTTAGGCCCTTTTTCTTTTTTGCTGCAGAACTGTTTTAGATTATAAAGCTGTGTTTTTTATATGCTAATAATTAGAGTTAACTGTGTTTTTAATTAAATGATTAGTTAAAGAGGATCACTGCCTTCACCTGGGAGAGGAAAGTTTTCAGAGCAGAGATGTATTTTGGAAGATGCTACAGTGTAAGTGTTCTCAAATTGAGGGTTATCACTATTTTAGGGGTCTGAGCCCCTTAAGTTGCATGCAAAACTGTGTGTACTCACTTGCAGTTTTCTTGGGAGAGAGCCTGTGTTTTATCAGATTTTCAAAGAGATTGTGATCTTAAAAGATTAAGAACCATTGCTAAAACTAGAGTGACCTGCTGCATGTTAAACTTGTTTTCTTTAAACTTCAGAGAAAAATTGAAGTGATTGAAATTGTGGAGTTTTAAACTAGCAATGGGAAAATTTTGTTGACTAAATGTTAGCTCATCCCTCTGAGTCTGCTGAGTGAATGCAAGACACACTCTTGCAGTGTGTCTGGTGACTATTTGTGCTCGAGTTTCTTATGTTGCTGGTCATAAACTGGCAGGCCCACACCTGCCTGGCAGTTTACAGGTTAAAAGTTTAAGGCTGGCTTCCAGAATATGAAAACACAGGGAGCTCAGCTGAGCACAGTACAGCTGCAGCCCTCTTGTAACATGAACAAGAAATAACATATTAACACAGAAATTGATTTTAGACTGCCAGGGTTCTTATCCCAATGAGCTTCAGTTTTTATCACCAGCAAAATGAAGATAAAAGAACCTTCACTTCTTTAAGGTACTTAGCATTATACCTGTCTTAGAACTTAGTATGATTAAACAAAACAAAGAAACAAAAACTTTCTTTGTATATGCCTTAGTTACCTAAAATACCACCTCTTCTTACCCTCTAGATCCTTATCTTGATTAATTTTTCTTTTTTGCCCCAAACACAACCTAAACTTGTTATTTATTTATATATTCATTCTGTCTGGCCTAATAGGTTATTAGCTCCATGAAGACTGAGACTTTTTCTTGTTCATTGCTGGACCCTCTAGTGCAATGCTAGCACATACATTGTCCAATAAATATTTGTTGAACGAATGAATACTGTTAGCTATTATTATTACTTGGCAATTTCTGCCTACCCTCCCTCCCATCTGCCTGGACTGGCTATAGCTTTTTCTCTTTAAATGAGATGGGTAAACCAGGAGGAAAATTTCCTTCCCTACCTGGGTAATTGAAGTTATAGCTTCAAAAGGAATATTAATTTCTTATATGCTCTTATTACTGAGGGTATGGCCTATGGGTCAGCAGCATCTGTAACACTTAGGAAAGATATTGGAAATGCAGAATCTCAAGCCCCATCCCAGTCCTACTGGATCAGACTTGAATCCCCAAATGGCTCTGATGAATGTTATAGTTTGCAAAGTGCTATGTTGACCACTTTATGGATTTTTTATTTTATCTTAACAGTAATAGAGAACCACTAAAATATTTTAGGTTGGAGATTCATTTTCAGATTTTTTATTTAAAGTGATTAACTTGTTTTAGAAACAGTGGTTGTCTTTGGAAAAGGTATCCATTGGCTGGGGACAGAAATGGGACCAAGGCTTTTCACTGTATTATAAGCCCATTTCAACATGGTGGGCCCTGGCCAGCATGTGGCCTTTCTACGCTGTTCTCTCACCCCAGTCCCGTGCCCAGTCCTACACTATGAAGGATGGATACCCTTCCCTCACATCAGCTGCTGCATACCCCACATACAGCTGCTGCTTGTCCACTTTCTGAGCCTAAGATTGTGCATGTGGGCCCTGTGTTCAGCCATAGAAAGGACAACCCATATGTAGGCTCTGAGAGCAGGATTGGCCCATGTATAGGCCCTGAGAGCAGGCTCAGCCCATTTGACTAGAGATTCCTGGGGTTCCAAGTACCTGAAGCATAATCTGGGTGGGCACATGCCCTAGTCCTGTGAAGTTTATCTCTCAAAGGGTTACAGCTAGAGGAGGTCCACAACAGGCCTTCTGAAGTACAGGGGGCCCACTGTCTAGGTCTCAGGGACTTAATGCCCTTTTGCACTTCCTATGTTCGAATCATGTGAAAGTATTTTGTTCAATGTGAATCTATTACCTACATTAAAAAAAAATAAAATGGAACATTATAATAAAGTAAAATGGTGGTGCTTGTGTGGGGGGCATGGATAGGTACAATAAAGGAAGCATGAGGACCAGTTAAAAGGCTATTGCAGTGTTTCAGCAGTAGCTGATATAATGCTTGGACTAGCGTAATAATAATGAAGATATGGTTTCATCTCATTTTTTTAGTAATTCATTGCTATGCTGTTTAAGTTTCATAAGCTCAGTAATAATTAAGAGTTTGTAGAGGCCGGGTGTGGTGGCTCATGCCTATAATCCCAGCACTTTGGGAGGCCGAGGCAGGTGGATCATGAGGTCAAGAGATTAAGACCATCCTGGTCAACATGGTGAAACCCCATCTCTACTAAAAATACAAAAATTAGCTGGGCATGGTGGTGCACGCCTGTAGTCCCAGCTACTTGGGAGGCTGAGGCAGGAGAATTGCTTGAACCCAGGAGGCAGTGGTTGCGGTGAACCGAGATCATGCCATTGCACTCCAGCCTGGGTAACAAGAGCGAAACTCTGTCTCCAAAAAAAAAAAAAAAAAAAAAAAGTTTGTAGAGACCGGGTGCAGTGGCTCATAACTGTAATCCCAGCACTTTAGAAGACCAAGGCAGGAGGATTTCTTGAGGCCCAGAGTTGGAGATCAGCCTGGGAAACATAGCAAGACCCCATCTCAACAAAAAAATAAAAAGTAAAAATGGGCTCTGTGTCATGGTACACACTTGTAGTCCTAGCTACTTGGGAGGCTGAGATGGGAGGATCGCTTGAACCCAGGAGCCCCAGGTAAAAGTGAGCTATGATTGCGTCAGTGCACTCCAGCCTGGACGACAGGGTGAGACCCTGTCTCAAAAGAAAATCCCAGCACCTGAGAAGTGCGCCACCATGCCCGGCTAATTTTTGTATTTTTAGTAGCGAAATGTTGGTCAGGCTGGACTCCTGACCTCATGATCCGCCTGCCTCAGCCTCCCAAAGTGCTGGGATTACAGGCATGAGCCAACATGCCTGGCCAAAAAAAATGTTTTAAGTTTGTGAGAGTTAAGCTTTTTGGCCCATGAATGTTTGAAAATCTTTTTACTTTTCCCTCAGATTTCATTAAAGTTGGTTCAAATATTAGGTTAAAGTCATTTTCTCTCATAAGAGTGAAGGCATTATTTCATTATTTTCTAGCATCTAGTTTTTATAATGAGAGGTCCTGTGCAGTCTCATTCTCATTCTTTTAGTATGGAACTGGTTTCTTTGTTTTATTTTATTCCTCTCTAGGAGCCTTGTTTTTCTTTTTTTTCCAACTTTTTAAAAAAACTTATCAAATAGTTCAAAAAATAATATAGTAAATACCATATGCCCTTCACTAGAGTCACATGTTGTTAACATTTTGCCATGATGGCCCTCTCTATTTTTTTTCTCTCCTTTTGCTCAACCTCTTAAAAGTTACAAACCTTCACCCCAAAATACTTTATCACATTTTTCCTAAGAAGAAGGACATTCTGGGAGCTTAAGATGCTTTTATTTATCTTTAGAGTTTGAAATTTTGGCCGGATGTGGTGGCTCACACCTGTAATCCCAGCACTTCAGGAGGCTGAGGCAGGTGGATCACCTGAGGTCAGGAGTTTGAGACCAGTCTAGCCAACATGATGAAACCCCATCTCTACTAAAAATACAAAAAATTAGCTGGGTGTGGTGCTGGGTGCCTATAATCCCATTTACTTGGGAGGCTGAGGCAGGAGAATTGCTTGAACCAAGGAGACAGAGGTTGCAGTGAGCCAGAATTGTGCCACTGCACTCTCCTGGGCAACAAGAGTGAAGCTCCGTCTCAAAAAAAAAAAAAAAAAAAAAATTTCATTGGTGTATGTCAGAATATGTTTCTCCCTTCCCCCCTTTATTATTAATTCTTTAAACTTGGTTCCTTTCGATATAAAGATTGAATCTCCAATTACTCTTCTATCATTTTTGTTACTTCTCTATTATCTCTCTCTGTCTGTCCTTTTTTGACCAATAGTTAGATAAGTGTTAGACCTTCATCTTAACCTTTTTATTTTTATTTGACTTAACCATTATATTTCTGTGTTCATATAGCCATGAATATTTCCTTCTCAGAACAAAAAAAATTTCCTTCTCAGAACAAAAATATATAGGTGTATATATACACCTATATATACATAAAAGGATCAATGTAACATCTATAAATAAATAGAGAGAGAGAGATATTTTTGCATTTTAGGTTCTGGGATACACGTAAAGAACATGCAGGATTGTTGTATAGGTATACACATGGCAATGTGGTTTGCTGCCTCCATCCCCATCACCTATATCTGTCATTTCTCCCCATGTTATCCCTCCCCAACTCCCTGCCCACCACTGTCCCTCCCCTAGTCCGCCACCAGAGACCCCAGTGTGTGATGCTACCCTCCCTGTGTCCATGTGTTCTCATTGTTCAACAGGCACCTATGAGTGAGAACATGTGGTGCTTAATTCTCTGTTCCTGTGTCAGTTTCCTGAGAATGGTTTCCAGGTTCATCCATGTCCCTACAAAGGATACGAACTCATTGTTTTTTATGGCTGCATAGTATTCCATGGTGTATATGTGCCACATTTTCCCTGTCCAGTTTATCATTGATGGGCATTTGGGTTGGTTCCAAGTATTTGCTATTGTAAACAGTGCTGCAATGAACATACATGGGCCTGTGTCCTTACAATATAATGATTTATAATCCTTTAGATATATACCCAGTAATGGGATTGCTGTGTCAAATGGTATTTCTATTTCTAGGTCCTTGAGGAATTGCCACACTGTCTTCCACAATGGTTGAACTAATTTACACTCCCACCAACAGTGTAAAACTGTTCCTATTTCTCCACATCCTCTCCAGCATCTGTTGTCTCTGGATTTTTTAGTCATCGCCGTTCTAACTGGCATGAGATGGTGTCTAAAGGTAGTTTTGATTTGCATTTCTCTAATGACCAGTGATGATGAGCATTTTTTCATATGTTTGTTGGCCTCATATATGCCTTCTTTTGAAAAGTGTCTGTTCATATCCTTTGCCCACTTTTGAATGGGTTTGTTTAATTTTTTTCTTGTAAATCTGTTTTAGTTCTTTGTTGATTTTGGATATAAGTCCTTTGTCAGATGGGTAGATTGCAAAAGTTTTTTCCCATTCTGTTGCTTGCCAGTTCACTCTAATGATTTTGTTCTTTTGCTGTGCAGAAGCTCTGGAGTTTAATTAGATCCCATTTGTCTATTTTGGCTTTTGTTGCCAGTGCTTTTGGTGTTTTAGTCATGAAGTCCTTGCCTGTGCCTATGTCCTGAATGGTTTTGCCTACATTTTCTTCTAAAGTTTTTATGGTGTTATGTCTTACGTTTAAGTCTTTAATCCATGTGGAGTTAATTTTAGAGTAAGGTGTCAGGAAGGGGTCCAGTTTCTGCTTTCTGCACATGGCTAGCCAGTTTTCCCAACACCATTTATTAAACAGGGAATCCTTTCCCCATTGCTTGTTTTTGTCAGGTTTGTCAAAGATCACATGGTTGTAGATGTATGGTGTTGCCTCTGAGGCCTCTGTTCTGTTCCATTGGTCTATGTCTCTGTTTTGATATTAATACTATGCTGTTTTGATTACTGTAGCCTTGTAGTATAGTTTGAAGTCAGGTAGCATGATGCCTCCAGCATTGTTCTTTTTGCTTAGAATTGACTTGGCTATGTGGGCTCTTATTGGTTGCATATGAAGTTTAAGGTGGTTTTTTCCAGTTCTGTGAAGAGGCTCATTGGTAGCTTGATGGGAATAGGATTGAATCTGTAAATTACTTTGGACAGTATGACCATTTTCACAATATTGATTCTTCCTAACCATGAGCATGGAATATCTCTCCATCTGTTTGTGTCCTCTCTTACTTCGTTGAGCAGTGGTTTGTAGTTCTTCTTGAAAAGGTCCTTGACATTCTTTGTTAATTGTATTCCTAGGTATTTTATTCTCTTTGTAGGAATTGTGACTGGCAGTTCATTCTGGATTTGGCTCTCTTTAAGTCTGTTATTGATGTATAGGAATGCTTGTGATTTTTGCACATTGATTTTGTATCCTGAGACTTTGCTGAAGTTGCTTATCAGTCTAAGAAGATTTTGGGCTGAGATGACAGGGTCTTCTAAATATGCAATCATGTCGTCTGCAAATAGAGACAATTTGCCTTCCTCCTTTCCTAATTGAATACCCTTTATTTCTTTTTCTTGCCCGATTGCTCTGGCTAGAACATCCAATACTATATTGAATAGGAGTGGTGAGAGAGGGCATCCTTGTCTAGTGCCAGATTTCAGAGGGAATGCTTCCAGTTTTTGCCCATTCAGTAAGATCTTGGCTGTTGGTTTGTCATAAATAGCTTTTATTATTTTGAGATACGTTCCATCGATACCTAGTGTATTAAGAGTTTTTAGCATAAAGGGCTGTTGAATTTTGTCAAAGGCCTTCTCTGCATCTATTGAGATAATGATGTGGTTTTTGTTTTTGGTTCTGTTTATTTTGTGAATTATGTTTATAGACTTGCATATGTTGAAACAGCCTTGCATCCCTGGGATGAAGCCTGCTTGATTGTGATGGATAAGCTTTTTGATGTGCTGTTGCAATCAGTTTGCCAGTATTTTATTGAAGATTTTTGCATTTATGTTCATCATGGATATTGACCTGAAGTTTTCTTGTTGAGTCTCTGCTGAGGTTTGGCATCATGATAATGTTGATCTCATAAAATGAGTTGGGGAGGATTCCCTCTCTTTGAATTGTTTGGAATAGTTTCAGGAGTGGTACCAGCTCCTCCTTGTATGTCTGGTAGAATTCGGCTGTGAACCCATCTGGACCTGGGCTTTTTTTGGTTGGTAAGCTATTAATTGCTGCCTCAACTTCCGCTCTTGTTATTGGTATAGTCAGGGTTTCAGCTTCTTCCTGGTTTAGGCTTAGAACGGTGTAAGTGTCCAGGAATTTATCCATTTCTTCCAGGTTTACTGGTTTATGTGCATAGAGTTGTTTGTAGTAGTAATCTCTGATGGTGGTTTGTATTTCTGTGGAATCTGTGGTGATATCCCTTTATCATTTTTTATTGCATCTATTTGATTCTTCTCTTTTCTTTTTTATTAATCTTGCTAGTGGTCTATTTTGTTGATCTTTTCAAAAAACCAGCTTCTGGATTTACTGATTTTTTGAAGGGTTTTTTCTGTCTCTATCTCCTTCAGTTCTGCTCTGATTTTAGTTATTTCTTGTCTTCTACCAGCTTTTGAGTGTTTTTGATCTTGCTCCTCTAGCTCTTTTAATTTTGATGATAGGGTGTCAATTTTAGATCTTTCCTTGCTTCTCATGTGGGCATTTATGGCTATAAATTTTCCCCTAGACACTGCTTTAAATGTGACCCAGAGATTCTGGTATGTGTGTCTTCGTTCTTCTTGGTTTTGAAGAACATCTTTATTTCTGCCTTCATTTCATTGTTTATCCAGTCAACATTCAAAAGCCAGTTGTTCAGTTTCCGTGAAGTTGTGCAGTTCTGAGTTAGTGTCTGCATTTTGAGTTCTAATTTGATTGCACTGTGATCTGAGAGAGTGTTTGTTATGATTTCCATTCTTTTGCATTTACTGAGGAGTGATTTACTTCCAATTATGTGGTCAATTTTAGAGTAGGTATGATGTGGTGCTGAGAAGAATGTATATTCTGTGGATTTGGGGTGGAGAGTTCTATAAATGTATATTAGGTTTGCTTGGTCCAGGTCTGAGTTCAAGTCCTGGATATCCTTGTTAATTTTCTGTCTTATTGATCTGTCTAATATTGACAGTGAAGTGTTAAAGTCTTCCACTATTATTGTGTAGGAGTCCAAGTCTTTTTGTAGGTCATTAAGAACTTGCTTTATGTATCTGGGTGCTCCTGTATTGGGAGCGTATATATTTAGGATCATTAGCTTTTCTTGTTGCATTGATCCTTTTACCATTATGTAATGCCCTTCTTTGTCTCTTTTGATCTTTGTTGGTTTAAAGTCTATTTTATCAGAGACTAGGATTGCAATTCCTTTTTTTTTTTTTTTTGCTCTCCATTTGCTTGGTAGATATTCCCCCATCCCTTTGTTTTGAGGCTGTGTGTATTCTTGCATGTTAGATGGGTTTCCTGTATACAGCACACCAATGGGTTTTGACTTTTTAATCCAATTTGCCAGTCTGTGTCTTTTGATTGGGGCATTTAGCCCATTTACATTTAAGGTTAATATTGTTATGTGTGAATTTGATCCTGCCATTTTGATGCTAGCTGGTTGTTTTGCCCATAAGTTGACACAGTTTCTTCATTGTGTTGATGCTGTTTACCATTTTTGGTATGTTTTTGGAGTGGCTGGTACTGGTTGTTCCTTTCTATGTTTAGTGCTTCTTTCAGGAGCTCTTGTAAAGCAGGCCTCATGGTGATGAAATCTCCGAGCAATTGCTTGTTCATAAAGGATTTTATTTCTCCTTCCCTTATTAAGCTTAGTTTGGCTGGATATGAAATTCTAGGTTGAACTTTCTTTTCTTTAAGGATGTTGGTATTGGCCCCCACTCTCTGACTTGTAGGGTTTCTCCCCAGAGATCTGCTGTGAGTCTGATGGGCTTCCCTTTGTGGGTAACCCGACCTTTCTCTCTGGCTGCCCTTTGCAGTTTTTCCTTCATTTCAACCCTGGTGAATCTGATGATTATGTGTCTTAGGGTTGCTCTTCCTGAGGAATATCTTTGTGGTGTTCTCTGTATTTCCTGGACTTGAATGTTGGCCTGCTTTGCTAAGTTAGGGAAGTTCTCCTGGATAATATACCAGGGAAGAGTGTTTTCCAGCTTGGATTCATTCTCTCCGTCACATTCAGGTACACCTATCAAACATAGATTAGGTCTTTTCCCATAATCCCATATTTCTTGGAGGCTTTGTTCATTTCTTTTTACTCTTTTTTCTCTAATCTTGCCTTCTCATTTTATTTCATTGAGTTGATCTTCATTCTCTAATATCTTTTCCTCTGCTTGGTCAATTTGGCTGTTGAAACTTGTGTATGCTTCATGAGGTTCTCGTGTTGTTTTTCAGCTCCACCAATTCATTTGTATTCCTCTCTAAGCTGTTTATTCTCGTTAGCATTTCGTCAAACCTGTTTTCAAGGTTCTTAGTTTCTTTGCATTGGGTTAGAACATAATCTTCTAGCTCAGAGAAGTTTATTACCCACCTTCTGAATCCTTTTTCTGTCAATTCATCAGACTCATTCTCCATCCAGCCTTGTTCCCTTGCTGGTGAGGAGTTGTGATCCCTTGGAGGAGGAGAGGCATTCTGGTTTTGGGTATTTTCATCCTTTTTGCACTGGTTTCTTCCCATCTTTGTGGATTTATCTACCTGTGATCTTTGTGGTTGATGACTTTCAGATGGGTCTCTGTGTGGATGTCCTTTTTGTTGCTGATGAACTTTTTTCTGTTTCTTAGTTTTCCTTTTAACAGTCAGGCACCCCTGCTGTAGGACTGGTGGAGGTCCACTCCAGACCCTACCTGCCTGGGGATCACCTGCAGCAACTGCAGAACAGTAAGGATTGCTGCCAGTTTCTTCTTCTGTTATCTTTGTCCCAGAAGGATGCCCACTAGATGTCAGCCTGAGCTCTCCTTTATGAGGTGTCTCTTTGGTTATACAGGGGTCGGGGAGCTGCTTGAGGAGACAGTCTGTCCCTTATAGGAGCTCCAGTGCTGAGCTGTGAGTTCCATTGTTCTGTTCAGAGCTGCTGGGCAGGTACGTTTAAGTCTGCTGCAGCGGAACCCATAACTGCCTTTTTTCCCCAGGTGCTCTGTCCCAGGAAGGTGGGGCTTTATTTATGAGTTCCTGTCATTCTGCTACCTTTTTTCAGAGATGTCCTGCCCAGTGAGGAGGTAGCCTAGTCACAGTCTGCCAGCAGAGGCATTGCTGAGCTGCTGTGGGCTCTGCCCAGCTGCTGTGTGAACTTTCTTGCAGTTTTGTTTATAGGGGTATAGTTAGAACTGCCTCAGTAATGGCAGTCTGCCTCAGTAATGGTGGACTGTCTCTGTAATGGCGGACTGCCTCAGTAATGGCAGACTGCCTCAGTCATGGAGGACTGCCTCAGTCATGGCGGACTGCCTCGGTAATGGCGGACTGCCTCAGTCATGACAGACTGCCTCGGTAATGGCGGACTGCCTCGGTAGTGGTGGAGTGCCTCAGTAATGGCGAACACCCTTTCCCCCAGAGAGCTGGACCGTCCCGGATCCAGCTGTACTTGCTATGAAACTCTTAACCTAGAGCAATTCAGATTGCTTGTCTTTTTGGGGGTGGGACCAGCCAGCCAGATCACCTGGCTCCCTGTTTCAGCCCTCTTTTTTCAGTTGAATGGGCGACTCTGTCTCTCAGGTGTTCCAGTTGCCAGTTGAAACGGCGTCCAGATTTGTGTGAGTTTTTGTGCGAAGACCCATTGCACCAGCTGAAACAGCCACGCTGGAGACTCTTGGCGCTTTCCTGACAGGGAGTCTCCTGGTCTGTGGGCAGTAAAAATTTGTTTGGAAATGTGGTGATCACTCACCCTCTGCATTTTTTCTGGGAACTGCAATCCAGAGCTGTTCCTATTCAACCATCTTGGGTGTTAATCTCCATCTTAACCTTTTTTCATGTACCATTTTCTTTTTTTATCTTTTTACTTTATATCTTGAAGAGTTCCTTGAACTTATCTTCCAAATTACAAATTTACCCTTCAGCCCAGTTCTGTTATTCAGTTTTTCTATCAACATGTTTATTTAGCAGCCATACTTTAAATTTTCAATAATTCTTTTGTATTCTCAGATTGTTACTTTCTCTGAGCAACCAATCCTTGTATTGTGAGTATTTTATTCTCTGAGGATGTCAATTAAATTTTTAATTAGTTTCTTTTCCTCCCTGCTGAATCAGCCAGGATCCTAGGAGAAAGTGGATGGCACACTCAAATGGGGTGACTAAAAAGAAAAAGGACTATTTAGAAAGGTGTATTCAGGGTTAAAAGAAACTAACAAGGGATAATGGGCATTTTGAACTAGTGATGTGTGGAAGTCACTGTCGCCCCTAAACTTTAGGGGCAAGTATTGAGTGTAGTTACTGGAATTCAATGAGATTTGCATCTGTAAGAGAAGTCTGCCTGCCTAACAGGAGCTGTGGCCTTCATTAGAGGAATATACTCACTTCTTCCCTCAGAATAAATAACCTGACCTTATTCTCCTTTTCCTCAATTTTTTAGTGCCCCTTATAGTTCCTCTCTATCATAAACCAAACAGTAAGGAAACTCTAATGATACAGTCCATAGTGGTGAGCATTTTGAAGCACAAGACAGGGTAGAGTGGGGCAGATATATAATTTGCAGGGGCAAATAGAGCATATCCAGCATGCCTGTATTGTGTCTGTTTCATGGTATTTAGGAAGACATCTTGATGACTGAATTGAGGCTGTGAAAAGAAGAGTACTTGGGGCTGATCTGGTAGGCTAAGGCAGCAGCAAAAATAAATTGCTCACCTGAATAGTCAAGGTGAGCTCAGTTGAGGGTCCTGAGGAAGTTTGTATAGTATTTGAGGACTCAAAACTAAGAGATGGAAAAGGAAAGACCAAAGAGAGGGAGAGGTAATAACACAAAGCTATAGCCATAGGAATGAGGCTCTGCCAATGAAATGGATCCCTTTGAAGAACTTACATTACCTTTTTGTTTTCTTTGAATTTGGAGGACAGTTGTCTTATTTAGCATTCAGTTATAGGGAATTTTCTCTCCTATTGTTACTATCCTTTATCTCCAAAATGTCCATAAAAGACTTCTACCCTTGATGATGGCACATTAATGATGCTGTGTGACAGCAGGGTGGGCACTGTGCAGGAGGGTGCCATGGGAACTCAGGGAAGTGGATCATGGTGTGGAGGAGCTGCAGTGACAGTGATACAATCCCCTTTTGCCCAGATAGACTGGAGACCTACAGATGGGGAGGGGAAGTTGTGGTGAGTGAGGAGGAATTCGGGTTCAAGCTGTTCTGTTGAACAATAAGGGCTGGAGAATGGTGGGACATGCAGACTACAGGCTCTTGAAGTTATATACTCTTTTCCTCATCAGAAAAGGAATCAGATTAAAGTGTATTAGAATGAAAGGTGAAAAGTATACATTTTGAAAGTAGGCCTGTCTGAGGAAACATAATTGATTTTGCGAATATTGCACCAGCTGAAGCAGGGCCAAGGAGATAACGAGATGATGATGGTTTTTTTGCTTTTTTCCAAATATGAGAGTTTCTTTTGTATTCTGGCATCTGTTTACTTCTTCAAATGTGACTTACATTTGCTGTAAGTCACATTTGCTTTAAATCTTCATTGACACTTGATCCAGGCAAATCCGTTTTTCTCTACAGATAAATGTTAGACCTCTGAAACTTTTAAGCTTAGCACTGTCTTTCACTATTGCAGCATGTTTCTTTTCGAGATGGTCATTATTCTTCTAAAAATAATATTCATTTATATCTGTTGGTTATTCAAGTGGCATGGTGTGAGGTATCTTCATGAACCACTTTTTCCTACTTCATACATACATAACTGAAAACAGAAGACTATAGTTGACTTCTTTAGTTTTGTCTTACTTTTAATAAAATTTAAATGTCATCAGATGATCTCAGTGCTATGATACATGTCTGGATCTTGGTTACTTAATTGGTCAAAATTTCCTAAGGGAAATAGAGTAGACCCACATATAATTCCCATCTACTTTCTTTTTTATTATCCCAGAGGGATCCATATTCCTTCCTTACCCTCACTCACTGCAGGGAGAAAAAGAGAAATAATAGCCCTCCTCCCCTACTGCTCCAACAAAAATCACACCAAATACCTTCGTGATTTAAAAATAAGCAAGCTTATGTTTGGCTTCTTTCCCCACAAGGAAGCTACAACAAAGCCTCTATGGAGAGAGAGTTTGGTAGAAATCACAAGTTTGTGTATTTTTGTTTTAGTTTACAGACATATTATTAAGCCAAAAATAAAGATACAGGGTCTAACAAAGGCTTTTTATTATCTGTCAATATGAGTATTAGTTGGAGAGAATTAATTTGAATGTAGAACCAGGAGCTATTGTATTAGTTTCATAACTTACCTTTCTCTGAGTATGGATAGTAGTGATTCTTTTATCCCTCTTAAACTTGCCTCTTTTGAGATTTAAAAGGCAATTTTATTCTTAGTTTAGGCTCTTATCTTACATTAGACTAAAAGTAGTTCTAATCTTCTAAAATACTTTCAATGTATTGGTTTTAGATTCTAATTATAGATAGTATTATAATAGAGAAAAGGTATAGTAATAATTTCAATATTTTAAAGTAATATTAAAGTAATATATTTAATATTTTAAAGAAAATAATTTTCTTTGTATTTTTATCTTTAATAAGGTGTCAGTATTTTAAGACACCAAGAATATTACAATCACCGATGTTAGACAATGAGTGATCCAGAGTCTTTTCTATACCTGAGCACACATTTATTTTATTTTTTGGCCTGCAACCTTGTCCTTCTTACAATGGCCCAATATCTTACTTTTTCTTTGTTGATTTTTAATCCTCTAGTCATCTTATTACACATTTGAAGTTATTTAAGAACGAAAAATGACTCTGCTTCAGAGTTCTTTTCTATGTCTACATGATCAAATAGAAAGGACTGTGTGAGAGGGACAACTGGGTGATTTTTAAAACCAGGTGAGTTTATATTTTAGTTATTTAAATTACAGTGAATTGTTACTTCTTTTAAAATTAGAAAAATGAAAAGAAACAAATCTCTGAAAATTGAATGAGTAAATGGAAACAGGAAAAGAAGAAACTAAATAACAATAGTTATTCCTATAAACCTGAGACACATCGTAATAAATAATAGTATTGGGGAAAATAATTTTTTATAAACCATATCATGATTCTCAGATATGCCTGTAGTTATGTTTATATGCCTATATATGCTTATAAAGGTTATAATAATAGATGGGAAAATGAGAAATAATAGGAAGAGAGAATTGAAAAGAGTTAAAGAGCTATTAAATGTGAGAACTAAAGGAGAGGGATTGAAAATAAGTGCAAAATTTTACGATTCAAATAGCACAATTTCTTATGTGACAGGTAACCTATGTGACATACTTGATGAGGAGAACAAGAGCACACAGTACTATTCTTGATAACTATTTTTAAATCATCACAGTATGTATATGAAGACATGCAGGCAACTAGAGAGTGTAGAAAGTAAAACAGAGGACTGGTTATTGTTGCTGTTGTGGCTGTTTGCCTCTGTTACATATGTAGAGATTGCTAAATTGTTACTAGTTTATCACCACACAGATTTTGCCTACATTAAAGTATACTGTTAGCTATATAGACTTGTTTACACTTAATATACTCTCTGCTTTTTTTCCCCCTCTCCCTTTCTTCATTCTTTTTTTTTCTTCCTTCATCTCTTCCCCCCTCTCTCTGTCTCTGCCTTCCTCCCTTCTTTCCTCTCTCCCTTCTCCTCGCCCTCCCTCCCTCCCTCCCTCTCTCTCTCTCTCTCTTTTCTCTCTTTCATTTGATATTTTCTATGTCCCACGTTTTGATTTGGTGATTGATGATGAACTGTGGCTTTCAGATCTTCCTTTTGTTCTAAAGTACATACTGTCCTAAATCATTTTCTATTTTGGTGTTAATTAGTACGTCATTGGGCAGAGTATTGTCTAGGTGGCTGAATCTATGATGCTTTGGGGCTAAATACACTATTTTCCATTATAGCCTGATATGTAGCCTAGGTCACCTTTAGGTTTATTGACTCTGAGCTAACTCTGGAGTCATCTATAAACCTTTATTTATCATCTTGGCATATAATCAAGAACATAAGGATATAGCTGTTTGAGGATTTGAATGATCATGGCCTGTAGGAAAAAAAGGAGGCAGTGGGGGAAATTCTAGAATTTGGCAGATATCAATCAAGCCAGTTTAATGACAAGACTAAATACTGCTTCACTAAGATTTTAAGACTATTTCATGATGATTTTACCATTCATTGTTAATTTCCATGTCATGAATTTCAGTTCTTTGGATCCAAAATTATACACATGGCTTAATTTAATTTTTCTATTTAATTCAGCACTGATATGGGTAAAGTAAAAGGCTGCAAGCTGGGGTAAAATAAATGAAAATTAAATTTTTTAGATTTTTGACTTTATTCTTTAAAAAAAAAAAAAAGAAAAAGAGAGAGAATAACTATTTTTAGACATTTTTCGGTACCAGACAACTTGTAGAAGGTATTTTTCTTCCTTTAAAATGCTTTGTTAACTTCACAATA
This sequence comes from Sapajus apella, assembly GCF_009761245.1. Lineage (NCBI taxonomy): Eukaryota > Metazoa > Chordata > Mammalia > Primates > Cebidae > Sapajus > Sapajus apella. The sequence continues at coordinate 40,649,208 of NW_022436946.1, forward strand.
TAATGAACAGCTTTGTATGTAAATAGTTAATACGCCCCTGGTGAGGAATTTATAGTTTGAGTAGAAAGACAATCAGATTAAAAGATGGTAACTCAAGACTAACCTGATACAAAGTATTGTCAAAAGCTTAACAGCAAAAGAATCATCAAAGGTACATAGGAAAATGCAAAGGGGAAACAGTAGTAATCACAGCATTAATCTCAGAGAAGACCTTAGGATTCAAGGATTAAGCAAAATTCATCTTTATTGACAAGATAGTGAGTTCTCAGTCGGAATGAGCAGACAGTTCCCCAGCTGTAGTTCCCTAAATTTTCTCTTGATTGCTCTGCCTCCAGGAACATTTCCACATTATCTCCATCCCCTCCGGTCCCATCATTCTAATTGAGTTACCTACTGGGTATGGCTCATGGAAAATTCGGGGCAAGTCATTTGTCTCTGCAGCCTGCTGGCCTTCCCTTCAACACCCTGCCCAAGGGCAGGCTTCTCTCTTTTCTTATGTGCTCCCTTCCACCACCCCACCCTCCTACTTATTTCTCTTCAAACAGTTATTCCTGAACCTATCTTGGCAGTTTCCTTCTCTTCTTTCTAGTAGAGAGGTATGTCTCTACACTGGCTGACAGACATATTCATGCTCCCCTGTCAAGCCAGAAGCCTGCCTGACCTCTGCAGGGTGACTTCTGGGACTCAGACAGGGCAGTGACCAAGGGCTGTTTCTCTCTTCAAAAAGGCTTAATTACCCATTCATTTGGTGTCATTTCAAACATCTTGTTCTCCTTGAGACCAACTATGAAGTATGTTCCAAACTTTGCAAGTGAAGTTATATATTTACCTTCATACATTAGTCCCACCTTATCTATGGTTTCACGTTCCTCGCTTTCACTTGCAGTATAGTATGATAAGATATTTTGAGAGAGACAAGAGACCACACTCACATAATCTTTATTACAGTATATTCTTATAGTTATTCTATTATTACTTAATGTTTTTAATCTCTTAATGGGCCTAATTTCTAAATTAAACTATGTAATAGCTATTATGTATAGGACAAAACATAGTACATAGGGGGTTCAGTACTACTTGTGGCTTCACACATTTATGGGGGTTCTTGGAATGTGTCCCCCACAGATACCAGGGGACTACTATATATGAATTCATGTTGTAATATGGCTATTTCTCTGTCTCTCTCTTTCACACACACATACCACCTTAAAATTTTTATATATGACTTCTCGTAGTGTTTTGGTTAAAGATAATTTTTTTTTACATGGTCTCACATAATTTATCATCCAAACTGGGACAGTGTGAGAGAAGGGATTATGCCAAGTCAACAGGAGTAAGCCAAGATGAATAGCCTCCCTGCAAGGCTCTCCACGGTCTGGATGCTGAACTTGTCAGCCTCACCTTGCAATGTGCTCTTCCTTACTCTGTGTGCCCCAGACTCACAGGCCCACTTGACTTACTGCTTACTCTTGCTGGAAAGTCTTTGACATCCTTTTTCCTCTACCTGGAGAGATCCTCGCCTCTGCTCTCTTATTCACCTAATAAACTCCCCCTATTCATTTTTCAGATTTCTCTCCATTGTAATTTCCTCAAGAATGCCTTCTAGGCTGGGTGTGGTGGCTCATGCCTGTAATTCCAGTCACTTGGGAGGCTGAGGCAGGAGGATCACTTGAGACTAGGAGTTCAAGGCTGCAGTGAGCCGTGACTGTACCACTGCACTCCAGTCTGGGTGACAGAATGAGACCCTGTTTCTTAAAAAGAAAGCCTTCTAGGACTTTCCCAACTTGATCCATTCTCTCTCATTATTCGTCAGAGTACCATACTTTATCATATTTAGATAATTCTTGGATTAATTTCTGTCCTCCATTAAAGTGAGGTTTAATGTGGGTAGAGACCATATCAGGGTTTTCTCATCATTTATTTTTTCATCACTCATTAGGCATGTAGTAAAAACTAAATAAATATTTGTTAGATTAATTAATTTTTTTTTTTTGAGGCAGGGTCTTGCTCTATTGGCCAGGCTGGAGTACAGTGGTGTGCTCTCAGCTCACTGCAACCTCCACCTCCTAGGCTCAAGCCATCTTCCTACCTTAGCCTCCCGAATAGCTAGGACTACAGGTGAACACCACCATGCCTGGCTAATTTTTGTGTTTTTAGTAGAAACAGGGTTTCACCATATTGCCCAGGCTGGTCTCGAACCCCTGGCCTCAAGCAATCCACCCACCTCCGTCTCCCAAAGTGCGGGGATTACAGGTGTGAGCCACCTCACCCGGCAGGTTAATTAATTTAAAAGAGGAAGATGAAGATCAAGTTTATTGCATATCCTAAAATATTTAAGTAGAATTAATTCTGATATGCCCCTTTAATTTTTGCTTAAAATACATAGTGCATTTTAAATTTATAACTGAAAATGTTCAAAATTTAAAATTTTTATTATACATGTTATACACAAATAGAAAATTTCTATGCTCATTAAATTTGTTGAAAAAAAGTTTTTTTGGTCAAGGCTGTTTTTTTCTTACATAGCATGCCTGTTTATTATTTAGGTTTAATACATGGAATCAGATGTGGTTTCAATGTTAGCACATTGTTCTTTTTTCCTAAGGGAAATGTAAAATTAGGAGTAACTTACTGTTGCTTTAATTTTAGATTATGTACATTTTAAAGTCAGGTATACAACTAGGTTATGAATAATATATGTGAGATATTTCAAAAAGTAAAATGCATTTTTTAAAAAAATTGTTAACTTCTGAGTAGCAATTTAATCACAAATTAAATCAAGGCTCATATGCATGTATTGATTTAACCATTTAAATGTACTTGATTTGAAATCAGTGTGTTCTGATGGAAAGATTGGGAGGGGAGGATAGAAAGAACAGTGCATACTTTTCCTGGAGACATTGAAAGTTGCCTGGCATAAATTCAACACAGAGAGAAGATTATGTTGTTATTCCTGATTCCCTTGGTCATTTGTCTTGGGGGGGAACAATTGCTACATTCCAGTAACAAGTTTTCTGAGGCTTACTGATAGCTCCATGACACATTAAGTACTGATGTCGTTTAATTATAATTTAAGTCAGATTAAATTATTCTATGTAGTTAAAGTAGAATCGAGCATCCTGCAGATGCTGCACTAATTATAGTTATTGAAGGCCTACTTTTTCTGACCTAAAAAGGTAAATGAGGGAGGGAATTGTCTTTGCCTTTGAGGGATTTTCCCTCTAAAAGAGATTAGTTCACTGTCACTGCTGTTTATTTTCACCTTACACTTTTCTAGAATCGTCATAAAACTGCACAGTACTGAACTAATCGATAGAAAAGGCAGATGAATATTCTCCCAAAGGAGAAAAGACTTGGCAGGTCAAATTAGGCATGTCAGATCTCTCTCCCCACTCCAATTAGAAATTGTGAAGTTTTATAAACAGGTGCTTTAAGCAAAAGATGGGATCTGTGAATCAGGAATACATATGAGACTAATTTTAAAAGCTATTACAATTCTTAAAATAATTCTCTAAAAAGTTTCCTTTTAAGTGTTTTTAGAATCTATTCTAGAAAAAAACTCAATAAATTATCCTTTGTTAATGTTTTATTTAGTGGTGTGGCTTTTTCCACAGATTAGATTGTTTACTTTTTAAGATAAATGTGTGTGTGTGTGTATGCATATGTGTGTTTTTCTTTTTTGTTGTTTGTTACTGTTTATTAATGTTTGATTAACAGAGGCCTAGCTTTGGTGCTTTCAGGCTGAGAACTAAAGGGATGATTTGTAGAAAACCAAAGTAGGTCAAAGAGTACCATGGTAGCAAAGGGGAAGTCCCTGAGTTTAGTTACATTGTCTTGCCTCTGGTGGAGTTCACTTTGATTGTTATAGTTGAGGCCTGTCTTCCTGTGAGTGGAAGAAATCATCAAATTGCAGAAGTCTCGGGAATATTATCATAAGTAACTTTAAAACAATATGTTATTGTAAGTTATAGTGGGGGGAGGGGTGGTAGGAGCAGCAAAGGAAAAATAAAAAGTAGGATTGAATTTATCACTAAATTAATTTCACAAATCAAAAGCAAAAATATGCATGAATATGACAGCTTCCCTAAGTATGATGTAAGGAGTACTGTGTGAGTCCCTGTGGGATGGAAACTAGCATTTCAAATTTTGTCCACCTTGTGCTTGCTTCAGCAGCACCTATGCCAAAATTGAAACAATACAGACAAAATTAGCATGCCCCTGCACAAGAATGACATGCAAATTTGTAAAGCATTGCATATTTTAAAAATAAAAATGCAAACAAAACTTTGTCCTCCTATTCTGCTTTTTTATATATAGGCATTATGGAAGTGACCCTGTTTTGAAATCAAGGAGCTGTTCCAGGCTTTAACAATCACGTCATGTTAGTTCTGAACATATGCAATTAAATAAACATTAAAAGTAAACCTACTGATGGTTGCAATGGCAACTGTCACACTTTTATGAAACACCATTTTGTGTCTGCTTTGCTGTGATTAAGCAGTACTATTAGAATCCAGAAATGTACTCTGGCTAGCTTCAAAGATCTTAGACTGTTTTTACATCTCAAAATGAATTTTTCTTAAAATTAAATTTTAAGAAATAGCTTCCTCAGGTTGGTTAAATGTTAAGAAGTTATCTGTAAATTATATATCTATATATGTGTGTATGTATATATATATATATGAAGTGATATATATATGGAGTTACATAAATTTTGAAAACTTCATATTATATTTGATGTTTCCTCAAATATAGTATACTTGATATTTTGGGTTATGTTATCTCTTACAGCAGAAGATTTATTCTTTGACTAAATTTCCTTTCTTTAGGTACTCCCCCCATCCCTTTATATGGGCAAGACCCCCTTGAGAATATTAAGCCTTTTAGCTCAGAGTTTTACTGAAGCTATTTTCTATTCTTATATTTGCCAAGATTTGCTGACAACTTAAAAAGCTGTCATTTGAGTGAACACCAGTTGCCTAGATTGTTTGATGATTTTGGTCAAGTGTGGATCAGGACTTCCGGTCATTTTTCTTCATCTTCTGGGGATGTATAGCCTCTATCTCTGAGCAATTGTACACTTGGAAAGAAAAAACAAAGCAAGGTCACTAGATCTAAATTACTTTTACTTCTGTGCCAAATGAAAGCTTTCTTCTGTTATGTGTTACAATGTTTGGCATCTTTTGGCATCCAGAGAGAGATACGCAGTTAGGAGGGGAATGTGGGATTGTATAGGAGAGATTTTTCTGAAATGAACTCTTACTTTTTCTGTAGTCATGCATCGCCTAATGATGGGCATACATTCTGAGAAATGTTGTTGGGCAATTTTGTCATTGGGCAAACATCACAGAGTGTACTTACACAAACCTAGATGGTATAGCCTACTGCACACCTATGCTATATGGTATAACCTAGTGTTCCTAGGCTACAAACCTGTATAGCATGTTACTGTACTGAATATACACTGGCAGTTGTAACACAATGGTAAGTATTTGTATACCTAAATATATCTAAGTCTGGGCAACATGGTGACACCTCATCTCTACAAAAATAAAAAAATTAGTCCCGTGTGGTGGCACGTGCCTGTAGTTCCAGCTACTTGGAAGGCTGAGGTGGGAGGATCACTTGGACTCAGGAGTTTGAGGTTACAGTGAGCCGTGATCATGCCACTGCTCTCCAACCTAGGCAACAGAGTGAGAGCCTGTCTCAAAAAATAATAATTAATTAATATATCTAAACATAAAAAAAAGGTATAGTAAAAAAAATGGTGCTATACAGTATTAGGGGACCCTGTTGTATATGCAGTACATCATTGACTGAAACATCGTGTGGTACATGATTGAACCTCATCTAGAGACAGCTACTTCCTTCTCTTGGGCTGAAACATGTTCCTGGAATTGATGTGAAAAAGCAGATTATCATCAAGAGAAACATTTTCCTATAGATTATAAGATCCAGCAGCTTGGAAAACATTTCTGAATTCTTTGTGTTTTGGGGTATAGTTGAATAAAGTTTTTAGTATGTCAAAGGGAGACATGTTTTAAGAAGTAGGCATTTCACTAAAAAGTATCGTAATTGCTTACTGAATGAAGGGGATAATCCTTGCCACTGCCTTTAAATACTAGGAGTTCCTGCAGGACAGCCTGAATATTTTTTTCTGGATCAGGAAATAAACAACTGGGTTCCAGAAGATAAGAGAAGTATAACCTTCTGAGCAGACACAGATCCTTGAATAAAAGGAAGCTTTCTTTAGAAACAGTAATCAGGTGTTGGGAATTGTTGAGTATCTCAGTCTGGAATGTGTTTGGCTGCAAATAACAAAAAAACCTACTATGTAATATAAACAGATAGGGGTCTGCCTCCACAGGAAGTCTTAATTAGGCAATCCGGAGCCGATGGTGATGTTGAAGGATGTTAATAAAAACTGTCTGCCATCCTTAGAATGTGATTTTTATCAAGGTCGTTAAAAGGCAGTTGTACCTTCAGGCATCACTATATTTCTGGCATCTATTGCTATGTTACAAAATTACCCTAAAACGTATCAGATTAAAATAATAAATATTAATTATCTCACATAGTTTCTGAGGTTTGAGAATTCAGGAGTGGCTTAGCTGGGAGGTTCTGGCTCAGGGTCCCTCCTGAGGTTACAGTCAAGATACCAGCTGGGGCTGCAGTCCTCTAAAGGCTTGGTTGAGCTGGAGATCTGCTTTCTAAACTAACTGACATGGACTATCAGCAGGAGGATTCAGTTCCTCACCACAGGGATTTCTCTTCAAGGCATGGCGATGGGCTTCTCTCTGAACAAATGATCTGAGAGAGTGGGGAGGGTCTAGAGTGTGTGTGTCAGGAGGGAGAGGACAGATAGAGACAAGAACAAGATGGACATTGCAATATTGTTTATAACCTAATCTTCGAAGTGAGCTGGCACTCCTGCCATATTCTTTCATCACAGAACCCGATACGGTATGGAAAGGGACTACACAAGGATGTAGTCCCTTCAAGAGGCAAGCATCATTGGGAGCCATCTTGGAAGCTGCCTCCTACACACCACAAATATGTACTAAGCAGTAAGAAAGAAAGTAAAGAGGCAGTGCTAGCAGATTTCTGTTTGTATCTCATTGGTCAGAACTGTGTAACATAGCTTTTCAAGGGAGGCTGGGGAGTCAAATGTTTAATTTTCACAGTCTCTGTAGTACAGACAGACAGAAGGAAGTTGGAAATGGAACTTGGTTAGCCTACTGTTGTTCATTGTCAGCCACTACCAGGGATTTGATGACAGTGACTACTTTTAATATGGCTGTATTGCCTGTTCTTAAAGTCAACAATGCATCTTCTAGGAGATTAAAAGTAGACCAGAAAATGTGTTGTTGTTGTTTTTTCTGAGACAAAGTCTTGCTCTGTCACCCAGACTGGAGTGGTACAGTCGTGGCTCACGGCAGCCTCAACCTCCTGGGCACAGGTTATTCTCCTGTCTCAACCTCCCCAGTAGCTGGAACCGTACACAGATGTACACTACCATGGCTGGCTAATTTTTAAATTATTTGTAAAGATGAGGTCTCCTTATATTGCTCAGGCTGGTCTTAAACTCCTGGGCTCCAGCAGTCTTCCTGCTTTGGCCTCTCAAAGAGTTGGGATTACAGGCATGAGCCACTGTACCCAGTGACTTTTTAAAGTGTGTTGGTTTCTCTAGGTGTTATAGAAATAAAGTTCTCCTGCCACCTACCTAACAGATATAGCTAAAGGTTACTAAATTGTGAATCATAAGTAGTTGTGAGGAAATTTTCGGTTACTTTCTCCTTTGTATTCTTTTACGTTTGTTTGCATAAAATATTTTGGCAGTAAAAATTCTGAAATCTAAAACTATACCCAATGCCTATGTTTTCAGATCTAAAAAGATAAATTCTTCCCAACAACAAACATTGAGTACCTACCATATATCATGGACAATTAATATAGAGCTTACAAAATTTTTAGAAATTTAAAAATAATATGTTAGGCACTATTTTACTTGATGATAATTTTATTTTTAGTGGTTACTAGATTTTTGAAAACTATATTGTTGATTGAAATAACCATTCTGTTTTTTATGTATTCTTTCATTAGTTAGTACCAAATTACATTTCTGAAAAATACCACACAACTTGGAAACATGAAAGTAGAATCTGAAAAGGTAGGGACCCAAGAAGGATTGGAGAGGAAAGTGAAGGGAGTTAGATGCAAAAAATAAATTGAAGGGAGATGAGGAGGATTATCCTGTCCTCGCTTTCCTCTCTTCACGCAGGGGCCAGGTAGAAAGAGGACTCTGTCTTCAGGAAGGGGAAGCACATAGCAATTAGCAGGTAGAAGTGAGGATTAGAAGCTTGTATGAGCAGATGTCATGCCTTGAAAACATATCCATAAGTTTCGGACAAAAGGCTGGTTTGATAAATATACTGGAACAGCTGTTCACATTTGTTAGTGTGAGGTAACACACACTAAGAGTTGTGTTACCTCACACTAACAAATATAACTGCTATTTCATTTGACCTTAAGTTAGGGAAGGTCTTTTAAAGCATAAAAACAAGAAAAGAAAGCTTTAATAGAAAAGATAGTATTGAATGCATAAAAATTAAGTACATCAAAAAGTACCTTAAATTTAAAATATAAAACCACAAGTTGGAAAAATGAGTTGTATCACATATGAAAGAGCTAATATTCTTAATATGTAAAGAAGCTCTTAAAGTCAATCAGAAAAAGACAAAAATAGAAAAATGGATGTTATAAATAAAAATTTTGAACAAGTGTGCAAAAAAGTTCAACTTCATAATAACAAAGATGTTCTTTAAGAGACTATTTTTTGTGTGCCTGCTACCTTAGTAGATTGTCTTTCAGGAGATGATCCTCGTGTAGGTCAGGGTGTTATGAAATGGGCTTTCTTATACACTGCTTGTAGGCATGTAAATTGGTGTTATGTAATTTTATCTTTTTATCAGTAATTCCACTTAGGGCAAAAATAATATTTCTTCACAATAGAGCTCTAAAGGAATTATTTACTGTATTTTTTAAGGATTATAAAAAATCAGTTATAAGAATATCTTTTGAAACTGTATATTTCACCTTTAGACTGTATCACTCTTCTTCTGTTAAACTGAGAAAATTAATGAACTTGTTTTTTCCTTCCTCTCATCTATCTTTGTTAATCAAGTTATTATTTTAATATTCTTAAGATTTATGACGCTTAAGTTCTATTCCATCATCATAACTTCCAGAGTTAGTCTTAGTTTCTATATTTAAGTAAATTTGGCGTTGATCGTTGGTATGAATAATTGGCAGAAAATTAAATTGACAATTACTTAGATCTATGTTCGGGGAATTTTTCCCAGGTCCCCCATCCCCAAACTAAAAATAAGAAAAAAAGGCAAAGAAACTTCTTACCAATAATATTAAAAATACAAAAAATTCAGCCTGGCCAATATGGTGAAACCCCGTCTCTACTAAAAATACAAAAATTAGCTGGGCGTGGTGGCAAGTGCCTGTAGTACCAGCTACTTGGGAGGCTGAGGCAGAAGAATGGCTTGAACCTGGGAGTCGGAGGTTGCAGTGAGCCAAGATCACGCCACTGCACTCCAGCCTGGGCAACAGAGCAAGACTCTGTCAAAAAAAAAAAAAAAAAAAAAGCAAGGGAAAAACGGGCAAAAAGAAGTAATTCCAAAATAAAGATGAAAACTGCTAACCTTGTACAAAGTAAATGTAATTGCCAACGAAAGAAAAATTAAATTTTCTTGTTAAATTGGTGAGCTCAGATATGATAAAAATAATGACCACAAAAGATAACTCACAATGGCAGAACCCCTAACTGATCAAATTTGATATGGACAAAACCTGATTAATGATCCAATTGTCATTGTAAAATGTATGGGAAAAGAATTAATTTCCATGAAAATGATTTTGAGAAGCTGAAAATGGAAAGAGGCTGGATATAACTACATTATGTAGATAATCATAGAATTCAGTTGTTTCAGAAAATTCTTTTTTTTTTTTTTGAGACGGAATTTCGCTCTTGTCACCCCAGCTTAGAGTGCAGGGGTTGCGATATTGGCTCACTGCAGCCCCTGCCTCCAGGGTTCAAGTGATTCTCCTGCCTCACCTCCCGAGTAGTTAGAATTACAGGTGTGTGCCACCACGTTCAGCTAACTTTTATATTTTTAGTAGAGGCTGGGTTTAAGCATGTTGGCCAGCCAGGCTGGTCTCGAGCTCCTAACCTCAGTTGATCAGTCGCCTCGGCTTCCCAAAGGGCTAGGATTACAGGCATGAGCCACTATGCCTGGCCAGAAAATACTTTCTAGATGAAATTTATTATTATTGATATAATTCTAGTTAATAAAAATGCATTCAGAAATATGGAATCAAAACATTCTCATGCCTGTAATCCCAGCACTTTGGGAGGCTGAGGTGGGTGGAGTAATTCCAAAGTAAAGATGGCCAGGAGTTTGAGACCAGCCTGGTCATCATGGCAAAACCCTGCCTCTACTAAAAATACAAAAATTAGCTAGGCATGGGTGGCGTGTGTAATCCCAGCCACTCGGGAGGTTGAGGCATGAGAATCTCTTAAACCCAGGAGGCAGAGGTTGCAGGGAGCTGAGATCTCCAGCCTGGCAACAGAGCGAGACTCTGTCTCAAAAAAAAACAAAAATGAAACAAAACCAAAAAAATATTCTGAACCTATGAGATTCAAAGGACCATGTGAATAAATTAATATTGCAGTGGATCTGCATGTTAACAGGAATTATATTGTCCAAGGACCAAAGCTGCTGAAAGTTTTAAAACACTGCGGAGCATACAATGTTGTCATATTGTGATTGTTGGCATCTAGAGAGGATGTTTCCAGAATGTATCTTGGAAATACCTTTTGCTGCTTTCCTTCTACCCTTGCCTCCGATAGCCTGATGAATAGCCTAAGTTTTTCTAGTAAGCATAGTATTTTACTGTTTCCATTTTCGTAACTCTAATACCATCATTCCTGGTCTACTGTACTTCTATGACTGAAGTCTGTGTCAACTTTCCTTACTTCTAGATCGGCTGTGGGGCTGATTGACCTACACCGTCACAGCCTAGCCCAAAGCCATTTTCTAGTACTCTGTATAGAATCCTCTTTAGTTGACACATCTCAGGCCCAGAAGGAAAACCCAAACCTCTGTTAAATTTGTCTACATTTGATTTATTTTAAAGGGTATTTAAAAGCTACCACTTTTATTCCTGAAGTATGGATACTTGTTAATACAGATATGATAGATCCTAGAAAATATTTTCAAACTGAGCAAGTATTCCTCTTTCTAGTTCTTCACGAAATCCAACCTTTATTAATTTTCTTTCCCTTAAGTGTTTGAATTTCAAATAAAAGCAGTGAAAGTATATAATGCCTTCTCAGTTGCATTTAGGAATGCCAGCTTCCTTCATGTGGGCCATGAGGGCTTTCACTGCCGGTCCAGCCTCACCTCCCAGACTCATCTCCATATTTCCCATTGCTCTCTGTGTTCTTATTTAGTTCACTGGCTTTGTTACTGTTGTTGTTCGCACTTTAATTTATAGCAGTCTCTCCTGTCTTGAGTAGTCTCTCTTCCCCTCCACCACTATGCTTTATTAACACCAGCTTATCCGTTATATCTCAGTATAATTGTCAGTTATGCAGGGAAGTGGGATATGCAGCATATAACTTAAGGGCTCTGCTGTTTTATTGTCTGGGTTTTCATCCAGTTCATTATTTACTGGCTGTGTAATCTTAAGTAAATTATTTGACCTAACTCTGAGCCCCAATTTCTTTATTTGTAAAGTGAGGGAAGATAATTCTTACTTATAAGATACTGTGATTATTAAATAAAAAAATGAGAGAAGCCATTTAATGTTTGCAACACAGGCCTGACTAGCATTGAATGAAGCACTTGTTACATGTTAGACAAAATTATTCTCAACCTACCTCATATCCCCAATTCCCTGCTATGCATGCGCACGTGCGCGCGCACACACACACACACACACCAGTCTAGTCCTTTTATTTTATAGTGACATATATGACCATATACCTCTTATTGCTAACATGTACAACTTTTAATTAATTAATTGATTATTTGATTAATGTGTCTCCCTTGACTAGATTATAAGCTCTGTGGGGTAGCAGCTGTATAGTTGTTCATCCTATTCTCAGTACTTACTCTGGATTAAGTCAACAATAAATATTTGTCAAGTGTAGGGACAAATGAATGAACTAAAGGAATATTCTGACTCCTCTCAAAACTGCATACTTGATGGTTGAAATGGTTCCTGTAGTATAGTTTTGCCTTTAAGCCTATAAATCACAAATTCAATATCAGTGACTAGAGAATAATATATAACCAGTAACATATAAAACCTGTTTGTCAATAAAAATTGTTTTCAGGCCTTTTGGAATGTTTAAATATAACATTTTAAAAGTATTTAATAATGAATACCCTCATTTTCAATAATTTTGGGAAAAGATTACACTAAAACTTTAAGTGAACACTGAAGTCTAGATAAACTATTTTAAGTAATGTTTGATCTCAACTGTCTAAAGATACACATAAGAAAGAGAACTGAAAGTAAATATACCAGTATGTTGTAATAGCAGTAGCTTTCCTTGAGTCGTAGGACTATGATCAATTTTAATCATTTTGTATTTATGTTTATATATTTTAATCAACATAGTTTATACTTTCTTACAGCAAAACCTAGCTTTATAGTAACAAAAATTATCTTTAAAATTTTCTCAAATATTTCTGGAACATATAGGGGGAAACTTCATTCATTCATTTATCTGACAAGTATTTACTGAGCAACTGCAAAGTGTCGAGCACTGTTTTAGGTCAAGGGGATGAGATTATAATAAGATAAGTAAAAGTTCCTTGCTTTCTTGAATCTTCATTTTGATGTATTTGCAGCTACCTGTCTGACTCTGGTTTGAAACTTTTCTTTTACATCTGTTCTATTAAAAGTAATGGCAAAAACCATAATTACTTTTGCACCAACCTAATAAAAAGCCATTGATGTCTGCTATGGTTTGAATGTGTCCCTCCAAAATTCAGGTATTGCTAATGTGATAGTATTAAGAGGTGGGGACTTTAAGAGGTGATTAGGCCAGAGGACTGGCTGCTCCTTCATTAATGGAATCAAGGTCCTTATAAAAGAGGCTTCCCACAGGGTTTGGCTAACTCACCTTTGTTCCTCTGTTTTCTGCCTTGTAAGGACATAGTAAGAAGGACCTTACCAGATCAAATGCCAGCATCTTGACCCTGGACTTTCCAGCCTCCAGAATTGTGAGAGAAAACAAAACGAAAGATGTTTTTTATAAATTACCCAGTCTCAGGTATTCGGTTACAGTGGCAGGAGATGGAGTAAGACAATGTTACATTAATGATTTATCAATTTTATCTTGTATTCAATTACAGAAAAATAGAAAACCAGTGACCACAATTTCCAAACTCTTTATAATTCTACAACCTTTTAAATGTTTTTCATACTTTTGAACCTTATATTTGACCTTTAATGATAAGCAAAAAGGTAATCAGGTGACCCTATTTAAACATTCCTGAAAGCGTTATATTTTCTCCTTCAAAGAGTCCATTCATGTAGTATTACATACTAATATATAATGTTGCAGCTTGTTCACTTCTTTTGTGTTAAAAATAATCAACACATTTGTTACATTTTTCACTAAAGTAGCACCATCATTGTCTGACTCAATTTCAATGTTTGGTAAATAAGCAATTTTTAAAAATCTTTCTAATAAAATATTCTGATCCTCTGTGAAATTTTATGGCACCCTGCTGTTTTATAAAACCAACTTTAAAGCTACTGACCCAAAAGAAGTTTTAAATCATTGTGAAGTTAGTTAGCAAATTAGTTGTTTAGGACTCAAGTTATATTTCTGTGTCTAATATATATTAATATATATATATTATATATATATTATATATATTAATATATATATAATATAGCTGTATATATTAATACAGCTAGTGCTCGACTTACGACCACAATTGGTTCCAACCAGAGCAGTCGTAACACGATTTGGTCATAAGTTGAGTAGGCTATATGTACAGTACTGTGAAATTATGTTATAAAAATCTTTAAGTCAGACCAATGGAACAGAACAGAGGTCTCGGAGGCAACACAACATATCTACAACCATTTGATCTTTGACAAACCTGACAAAAACAAGCAATGGGGAAAGGATTCCCTGTTCAATAAATGGTGTTGGGAAAGCTGGCTAGCCATGTGCAGAAAGCAGAAACTGGACCCCTTCCTGACACCTTACACTAAAATTAACTCCAGATGGATTAAAGACTTAAACATAAGACCTAACACCATAAAATCCCTAGAAGAAAATCTAGGCAAAACGATTCAGGACATAGGTGTAGGCAAGGACTTCATGACCAAAACACCAAAAGTATTGACAACAAAAGCCAAAATAGACAAATGGGACCTAATCAAACTCCACAGCTTCTGCACAGCAAAAGAAACAGTCATTAGAGTGAATCGGCAACCAACAGATTGGGAAAAAATTTTTGCAGTTTACCCATCTGACAAAGGGCCGATATCCAGAATTTACAAAGAACTAAAACAGATTTACAAGAAAAAAACTAACAAGCTCATTCAAAAGTGGGCAAAGGATATGAACAGACACTTTACAAAAGAAGACATACATGAGGCCAACAAACATATGAAAAAATGCTCATCATCACTGGTCATCAGAGAAATGCAAATCAAAACTATATTGAGATACCATCTCACACCAGTTAGAATGGTGATCATTAAAATATCTGGAGACAACAGATGCTGGAGAGGATGTGGAGAAATAGTAACACTTTTACACTGTTGGTGGAAGTGTAAATTAGTTCAACCACTGTGGAAGACAGTGTGGCGATTCCTCAAGGACCTAGAAATAGAAATTCCATTTGACCCAGCAATCCCATTACTGGGTATATATCCAAAGGATTACAGATCGTTCTACTATAAGGACACGTGCACACGAATGCTCATTGCAGCACTGTTTACAATAGCAAAGACCTGGAACCAACCCAAATGCCCATCGACGATAGACTGGATAGGGAAAATGTGGCACATATACACCATGGAATATTATGCAGCCATAAAAAAAGATGAGTTCATGTCCTTTGTAGGGACATGGATGAACCTGGAAACCATCATTCTCAGCAAACTGACAGAAGAGCAGAAGATCAAACACCGCATGTTCTCACTCATAGGCGGGTGTTGAACAATGAGAACACATGGACACAGGGAGGGGAACACTACACACTGGGGTCAGTTGGGGGGAAATAGGGGAGGGACAATAGGGGGTGGGGAGCTGGGGAGAGATAGCAAGGGGAGAAATGCCAGATGTAGGTGATGGGGAGGAAGGCAGCAAATCACACTGCCACGTGTGTACCTATGCAACAATTTTGCATGTTCTTCACATGTACCCCAAAACCTAAAATGCAATAAAATAAATAAATGGAAAAAAAAATCTTTAAGTCATATTTTATCATAATTTTCTTTCATTGTTATATATCATAATTTTCTTTGTTCATTTTATGCCATTTGTATCATCTCTACACCATTTTGTTTCTTATTTTTACATTCGTCAGGTTTAAGTAAAACACTGCATTACCAGTACAACTGGTTTAATATTTGCAAAACATATAAAATTACAAAATACAGGTGCATACAAAAATACAAAATACAGGTGTAAAAAATACCATAGGAAACATTTTCCCAATTGCAAAACATATCAAAATATATAAACATGTACAAAACATTTTATTGGCCGCTGGTGCTTGGCTGCGGATCGTTGATGTCGTCATCTGAGGCAGCTGTTGGGGTTACTGGAGTTGGTTTTTTCATAAACTTGGTGAGCTTTGTCTGAATTGTATGTTTCTTTTTTTCTTCATAAATTTCACGATACGGACGAAACACATCGTGCGCCATCCGTTCAATCCTTGCAAATCGTTCGATGTTTGGGTCCATTGCTTCGAAATGTGTAAGAAGTTTATTGGGAGGGGTTTGATGAAAAATATCCAAGACACAAAACACAAATTGCTGTACCGAGTCTGGGATAACAGTTGAAATGGTGCACGTGGAGATGGTAGTGCTGCCGGAAGCTGGTCCGCACTGTCGTACGCCCAGCTGGGCAACGTTTGCGCTGCCAGACGCGGAGCAGTCGTGGCTTGTGATTGTGGTCGTAAAGTCGAACGGTTGTAAGTTGCATAGGTCGTAAGTCGATCAATACCTGTACTTGGTGATTAGCTTCAGGAATCAGTTCAAAAAAGGTATTCAACCCTTCTTACCTGAAGTCCTGCTAATTGAACAACTTTAACCATAACCAACTTCCACTTACAATGTTATTTATTTCTATGGAGCTGTGGCTGAGGACCACATTTTCCCTACCTAAGTAGTAGAAGCTGTGTTTGTTCCTTCTCACCTTCCCTTGTTAGGCTGGAACCTGGAGACCAGAAATTAAGTATGGAAAGGACGGGAGGCTAGTGGTGGGTGAGTGAGTGGTGGCAGCAGTATTTTCTTAATTTCTTATCATTACTAAAAGAAGATGACTTTCTTGGAGGGTTATTCTTCCTGTGGTCAGACTGGAAATCAGCTTTTGCTTTTAGGCTGAGATACCTTAGTTAAGAATTGTGTAAGTTTGTATTGTGATTTAGGGGTGGGAGGGAACTTCTGCTGCCTGCCCATTTGTATAGATAGGTTATTTGAAAGTCGGAGACTGCTCTGATGTTTGCCTGCCTCTCTTAGGAAGTTAATTTCATCAGTCATTCAGACCAGTCCAACTAATTTTTCCTCCTTCAATCAGTTTTATATATTTAAAGTCTATTTTAAATATTTAAAGACTTACCATACTTTATCTATGGAAAGATGGAAAATCTGTGATTCACTATACATTAAAATGACTTTTTTTTTGCTGAAGAGTCTTGCAGTGTCACCCAGGCTGGAGTGCAGTGGTGCAATCTGCCTTCTGGGTTCAAGCAGTTCTCTTGCCTCAGCCTTCCGAGTAACTGGGACTACAGGCACACGCTCCCATGCCCGGCTAATTTTTTGTATTTTTTTTAGTAGAGATGGGGTTTCACCATGTTACCCAGGCTGTTCGCAAACTCCTGAGCTCAGGCAGTCCGCCCACCTTGGCCTCCCAAAGTGCTGGGATTACAGGCATGAGCTACTGCGCCTCACCAAAATGACTCTTTAAAAACAATTTTAAAAATAGCATTCTGTGTGTCTTTTCTAGGTTGGAGATGTATTCCCTGAATGTTTTGACTGCTACTTAATGGTGCTATTTGCATACAGACGCCACCTTCAGCTGGTAGCACAATTGGTCAGTCTTTGAACAGCTCCCAGTTGGGCCAGTTATTGCTGTTTGGACATGTTTAGATTTGAAGTTCCTCCCTTCCATTGTGAGTAGAGCAAGATTGTATCATCCCATAAAACCTGTTGAAAAGTGAAAAAGTAGTTAAATCAGATGCCTATCCACCAGTTTGGCTTTTTCACTAAATTGGTCAATATTTTTACTTCATATACAGAGTTTTAAAAATCATTTGTTGTTGTTGTTCCTTTACTTACAGCCTTTCCTTTTTTGTATTTTACAACACGGTTTTGTAAATCTTCATTCTAAAAATTCTTTTGAAGCTGTTAACCTACGTGTGTTTTAAGCTAAAGTCAAACATTAGGTTTATTTACTTCCTCTTCTCTGGGTATTTGTTTCAACATTTAATTCCTATGATGCAACTTTCTTGAGAATTTTTAAAAAAGTTTTTGTGTGTGTAAGTTAACTTTCTTTCAGTTCTATGTTATTTTAAAAAGTACATGTAAATATATATGTAATGATTTCAACATAATATATATTATATATCAATATTAGTAGATAATATATTAATATAAGCCCCTCTCTTCTTTTTTATTTTTTATTTTTTAACTGACACATAATAATTGTACATAATTATGAGGTATGTAGTTATGTTTCAATTACAATGCACAGTGATCAGATCAGGGTAATTGGCAAATCCATCATCTCAATCAGTTATCATTTCTTTGTGTTGGGAGCATCCAATTTCCTCCCTTCTAGCTATCTGAAAATATATAATATTGTTAACTATAGTCATCCTACTGTAGTCATAGTTCTAGCTGTGCAACACTAGAACTTATTCTGCCTATCTGGCTATAATTTTGTATATTTTAGCAGTTGTCTTTATATTCCCCCATCCGCCTACCCTTCCTAGTCTTTAGTAACCTCAGTTCTACCTTTTACTTCCATGAGATCAACTTTTTTTTAGCTTCCACATATGACTGAGAACATACGATGTTTAACTTTCTGTTCCTGGCTTATTTTACTTATAACTTCAGTTCCATCCATGTTGCTGTAAATGACAGGATTCCTTCTTTTTTATGGCTGAATAATATTCCGTTGTGTGTATATTACACATTTTAAAAATCCATTCATCCTCTTTTTTTGATACTAACGTTTCTTGCTCTTATGTGCCAAGATGCTCTCCAAGCCTTGCAGAAATCAGAGCTGTCATTCATTCATACATACGTTCTACAGGTGTTTGTTGAAAGCTAGCTCTGTACAAAGAAGTGTGCTAGGCAAAAAGGATAAAGACACTAAGTCCTAGAGACACTTGCTATTTAGTGGAGGAAACAGAAGGAAACCATTGTTATGTTTTAAGTACTCATCCTGTCACTTTTTATAGCTCTGAACTTCACACATTGAAGTATGATTATAGCCTGGGATATATGGCCATATCCCAGGGTATGCAGGAACACACAGAATAAATTGTGACATATCTTTCTGGAATTTAGAATCGGGGAAATAGGAGGCAGGCATGAGAAGGAGAAGGGTAATTTAACTGGTAAGTAATAAAAAGTATTATTTTAGGTTAAAAATAAGCATAGCTATATTAGAGAATAAGATTTTAAAATTTGACACAAAAAATTCTCCCACTTGTGGCCAGCTACTCACAGGCTGGTCACCATGTTATCCCCTGTGGTAGGGGTTCACTCCTTTCAGAGGTTAGAGAGCCTCTGTGAAAGATTTTGTGGAGGCCCT
This sequence comes from Sapajus apella, assembly GCF_009761245.1. Taxonomy (NCBI): domain Eukaryota; kingdom Metazoa; phylum Chordata; class Mammalia; order Primates; family Cebidae; genus Sapajus; species Sapajus apella. The sequence continues at coordinate 40,668,304 of NW_022436946.1, forward strand.
TCTATCTGTTCTAATAAACCTGCTTGTGTTAAAGGTTGAAGTTAGAGAAGGTAACTGCCTTTTCAGAGCACAGCCTTATTTGGTATTTCCTATGCAGTCACTACATTTTAACAGTAATCCTTTAAAAGTACTTTCACTACTTTTGTTAACTAAACCCATGGTGCAATACTAATGGTGCAGTTCTCAAGACAAGTAAACAAGGGAGGTGGAGGAATGAACGTCTCAGGATGGTAGCTCCTCAAATTATTCACCTGTGGTAAACTGCCTACACCACATTTAAGCAGGGCCAGTTGGAGATAGCTGAATGTTTACTGAGGCCCTTGTAATCTTGAAAGACAAAAAGATTAAGGGAGGGCATTTGTGAAGGTCATTCTTCTTGTCACTGTTTCAGTGAATGTTGACAGCAGAAATATTGTATTAGATTTTTTTAAGCTTGTAAATGTAATATTTTTTACTTATGTTCCAAAGTGTGTGAATTATTGAAGGTTGAGGCATTCGTTTTTCATTTAGCACGAAGGACAGAATACACTTTATTCAATCCATATGGGTTCAAAGTCAAATTCTTACTTCCAATCAGAGTTCTTCTATATCGTGTCTCATATTTATTTGTTTATTTCAGAAACATGTATTATCTGCTCTTGCAACACTCCTTGCCAGACACTGGGGAAACAAATAAGGCAAAGGCCTCATTCTCAAGGAGCTCACAGACAGGTGGGCAAGATAAACAGGCAGTTATGGTATATACTGATAAGTGCCATGCAAGAGAATCCTGCAAAAGCTTAGGATGGTTGGGGATGAGGGAACACAGAAAGGTAGTAGTCAGGGCGGGCTCTGTGGAAGAGTAGTGCCTCTGCTGGCTTCTGAAGCCTGACTAAGGAGTGGCCAGTTGAAGAAGTGGGAGATAGGGTGCTCTGGTGAGAGAGATTTGTATGTGCAAAAGTATAGAACCATGAGAGTTGCTATGTTTGAAGAACTGTGAGTAAGTTGAACTCATATCATTGGAAACATAGGCAGAGATGAGATCTGAAAGGGAATTATATGCCATGTGAAGAATCTGGCTTTTCTTTTGAAAGTTGGGGGGAACCTATCAAGGATTGTTTTATCATCAGATCTGCATTTTGGAAAGATTGTTCCAGTGTAGAGAATAGGCTAGAAAGCGGCAAAGGCATTGAGACAGAAAGGAGGCTATTGCTCTTATCCAGGAGAGACATGATGAGGGTCTGTATTGATGGGGATTGGGAGTGAGTCTGAGGATAGGGGATAGATTTGACAGTTTCTAGGATGTAGAATATTCAGAACTTGACAAGAGGTTAGTAAGGTGTCAGAGGAGCCTAGCTAGGTACAGACTTGCAGTTGTCTGCACTGGACAACTGGATGTATAATGAATGAGGCCCTCATGGAAATAGGGAATATAAGAAGTGGTAGCATAGTGCAGTGGGTGTGGGGAAGGTGATGAATTGTTTTTTATTTTTTATTTTTTGATTTGAGATGTCTGTGTGACATCAAGATTAAATAGGTAGATAAAGAAATAGGCCTCAGAGGTCGGGTGTGGTGGCTCACAGCTGTAAATCACAGCACTTTGGGAGGCTGAGGTGGGCAGATCACAAGGTCAAGAGATCAAGATCATCATGGCCAACACGGTGAAACCCTGTCTCTACTAAAAATATAAAAGTTAGCTGAGCATGGTGGCGGGCACCTGTAGTCACAGCTACTCTGGAGGCTGAGGCAGGAGAATCGCTTGAACATGGGAGGTAGAGGTTGCAGAGCCAAGATCGCACCACTGCGCTCCAGCCTGGTTGACAAAGTAAGACTCCATCTCAAAAAAAAAAAGAAAAAAAGGAAAAAAGAAATAGGCCTCAGATTAAGGAGAAAGGACTGAGAGGTAATTACAGGTTTGATCAGTTGTGAAAGAGTGAGATCACTCAGGGTGATCTAGATCTAGATATTCTCTTACATTTATTTCTAGATGGTTTTTAGTCTTGTGTGTTAAGTTTAGGTCTGTGATCCATTTTGAGTTACTTTTTGTTAAGGGTATGAGGTTTCTGTCAAGTCATTTTGCTTTCTTCCTCTTTTTCTCTTTTCTTTTCTTTGCATATGGATGTCCTATTATTTCATCATCACTTGGTGGAAAAACTATCCTTTCTCCATTGAATTGCCTGTGCTCCTTTTTTTTAGGCAGGGTCTCACTCTGTCACCTAAACTGGAATGTGGTGGTGTGATCACAGCTCACTGCCCCAGTCTCCTTGGCTGAGGCGACCCTCCTGTCTTAGCCTCCCAAGTAGCTGGGACCACAGACAGGCATATGCCACCATGCCTGGGTGATTTTTTTTTTTTGTAATGGAGTCCCCTGTGTTGCTTGGGCTGATCTTGAACTCCTAGGCTCAAGCAGTCCTCTTGCCTGGGCCTCCCAAAGTTCTGGGATTACAGGCATGAGCCACCACGCCTGGCCACTTCTTTGTTAACAATAAGTCAACGACCATATTTTTATCAGTCTATTTCTAGGCTATCTATCCTCCTCCATTGATCTGTCATGTATCTGTCTTTTCACTAATATTATGTTGTATTGATTACTGTAGTTTATAGTAAGTCATGAAAACAGTCTGACTGTTCTTCTAGGTCTTTTGCCTTTTCATATAAAATTTTGAATCAGTTTGTTCGTATTTACAAAATAGCTTGCCAGGATTCTAATTGGAATGTTGAACTTACAGATGGGAAAAATGGACACTTTATTTTATTTATTTATTTATTTATTTATTTTTTTGAGACGGAGTTTCGCTCTTGTTACCCAGGCTGGAGTGCAATGGCGCGATCTCGGCTCACCGCAACCTCTGCCTCCTGGGTTCAGGCAATTCTCCTGCCTCAGCCTCCTGAGTAGCTGGGATTACAGGCACGTGCCACCATGCCCAGCTAATTTTTTGTATTTTTAGTAGAGATGGGGTTTCACCATGTTGACCAGGATGGTCTTGATCTCTTGACCTCGTGATCCACCCGCCTCGGCCTCCCAAAGTGCTGGGATTACAGGCTTGAGCCACCGCGCCCGGCCCAAAATGGACACTTTAATAGTATTGAGTCTTCCAATCTATGAACATTAAGTATTTCTCCACTTATTTGGATCTTTGATTTATTTGATCAGAGTTTTGTAGTTTTTGGTATATAGAGTCTGTACATATTTTGTTGGATTTATACCTATTTTATTTTTTATTGTAATTTTTTAAAATTTCAAATTCTAATTGTTCATTGATGGTCTATAGGAAAGCAACTCACTCTTGTATATTAACTTTGTATTCTGCAACCTGTGGAATACCTGATGTTTTTTATAAATTCCTTAGGATTTTCTATATACATAATGTGTCTTCTATAAATAAGGACAGTTGTATTTATTCCTTTTTTATCTGTATGGCTTTTATTTACTTTTCTTGCCTATTGCCCTGACTAGAACTTCCAGGACTATGTTGAGTAAGAGTGGCGAGAGTGGTACTTGCATTTTAACAAAAATAATGGAATTAGTCTGCTTATAGAATTATAGGCATCATTGAACCTCAACTAAATATGTAAATAGAAGATGACTAGATATCATTTTACTATTTTTATCTCTGAGGAAGAATTTGGGTGACAAATTTCTGTGCCTTTTTTTTTCTTTTGGTAAGAGCATTTCTGAAATTATACCAAACAAGCAGCCATATACTGTAGCAAATCATAAGGCCAACCCCAATTTTATAGATGGTTGTCCAAGTTTCTGAAAACTATAATGTAATCAGTATTTTGACATTAAAACCATATATTTTGCCTCTGGTTCTCAATTTTCTCAATTTCTTCATCTATAGAATGAGTGTATCAATACTTAGATGTTCCAAATCTATTCTAGCTTCACCCAACTTATTTTATAATTGTTTTAGCTCTGAAATTCTATAATTATTACATCAAATTGGACTAGATACTGAATATATTAATAATTGCATTGTTTAATAGAGGGAATTTTAACATCTTTGTATATTTCAGAATCATCCCTGTGAATTAAGATTGCTTTAATTTTTGCTATGCAAAGATACTAATTAGTGGAGTGTTACGGTTTCTATGGCCTAGTAATGTTTACTAGGTGAAATAAAAACATACTTCTTTTCTGTGCCCTAAATTCCAATTTAAAAGGATAAGAGAAAAAAACAAGATTTTTGTGACCTTGCTGGACATTTTAGCTAAGATTTTGATTTGAAAGTACATTTTAATAGAAAATAGTAATGCAATATTGTTGTGTCACAGAGTCTTAAATAGGAGGGTTCATAAATGAGGTAACTTGTTTTTCTGGACTTATGGCCCATTGGGGAAAGACAGATTGTTTTTACTACTTAGAATGTTTTCATGCCTTTTTGTGCTGTATCAGGAATATAACAACAGCTATTATTTTGCCAGCACATTATGGGCAGGGGCCCTATAGAAAAAGACAAGGGATCTTGGTCAGTAAGTTTCCTGACCAAGCTGCTGAACCAAAGCCAAAGAAAGTTTTTAAACATCTGCAAGCTTTTTTGTTAGTACTGATGGGGCAGTTTGCCTATTTTTCTCTCTCAGATTTATGATTATTTTATTATTTTACTGTAATTATTTTAAGACCATTTTTTATTAGGCTAGAAAGAGAACTGTAAGTGAATGTATGATACTTTACTAATGGGGAAAAGGTGAGAATAATAGCTCAACTGGAAACAAGAAAGCTAAAATTGTGGTAGCACTTCCTCCTGGTATTTAGCTTAGGCTTAAGCAGAGTTGTCTGAAAGTTAACAGGAAAAGAAACTACTTGTGAAGTGTTAAAACCACAACCTAAGAGAAATTTTTTTTATCATATCATATTATACTGTATTAAGAACTACTTGTCACAGTTAACCTGATTTAGTAGTATTCAATAAATATACTTTCCCTCAAACCTCAGGTAAAAACAAACAAAAAACACTGAATCCCAGCATCAGTAGCTGGTTTGTTTCTTTTTCATTCTCCTGGAGCCAAGTGTGTAACAATAGTAGTGCCGTGCCATCTTTCTATTAGGCAAAGAATGACAGTTAAGCTTTCCATTCCTCACAAAAGAACTATACTCTAAAGTTAAAATTCATATTAATTATTTGAAACTCTGAACTTACTTTCTCACTCAGACAAACCCTTAAGCCAACCCACAAAAGCTGATTTTAACTGTGTAGGGTTGCTGAACTATAAAGCTGGAAGCAGAAATGAAGTTTAGATTCTACTCTAGCAATATTTCTATGAAAAAAAAACCTAAAAGTAAATTTTAACTGAGAATTTCAACAGCACTCCCTCCCTCCCTATTCTGATGACTGACTCCTGTCTTCCCTAAGGGTACATTGGTAGGAAAGTTCCTAATAAGAGGCTGGAATGGGGTGGAAATTCTGAATGGGGCCTAGAATTGGAAAAGAATGACAGGGAGCCTTTTGAGGGTTTCTGAAAGTCTTTGATTTTAACAATGCAAAGGGCAGATATAAGGAGGACAATTACTATGCTCTAGAAGTTACAGAAGTTTAATTATAAGCTTGTCCCTATTAATCATTAATATATGACAGAGGGCCAGGTACAGTGGTTCATGTCTATAATCCTGGCACTTCAGGAGGCAGAGGCAGGAGGATCACTTGAGGCCAGGAGTTTGAGACCAGCCTGAATAACATAGCAAGACTCCATCTCTACAAAAATAAAAATAAATTAGCTGGGTATGGTGGCATGCACCTGTAGTCCCAGCTACTGGGGAGGTTGAGGTGGGAGGATCACTTGAGCCCAGGACTTTGAGGCAGCAATGCATTATGATTGAGCTTGGGCAACAGAGTGAGACCCCTTCTCTTAAAAATAAAATTAAAAAAAAGCTGTGCACAGTGGCTCACGCCTGTCATCCTAGCACTTTGGGAGGCCAAGGCAGGGCAGATTGCCTGAACTCAGGAGTTCAAGACCAGCCTGAGCAACACGGTGAAACCCCATCTCTACTAAAATACAAAAAAAAAAAAAAAAAAAAAAAATTAGCCAGGCATGGCGGTGTGCACCTGTAGTTCCAGCTACTCAGGAGGCTGAGGCAAGAGAATTGCTTGAACCCAGAGGTGGAGGTTGCAGTGAGCTGAGATCGCTCCTCTGCACTCCAGCCTGGGTGACAGAGTGAGACTCCATCTCTTAAAAAAAAAAAAAAAAAAGTGACAGAGGTTCTAAGGCTATATGAAGCCCAGGAAGGGCCAATGAATGCGTTCTTTTCCTTTTTCCTCTTTTTTCCTGTGCTGGGTAGTCACATCTTTGCCTTTGTCCCTCAGAGTCCTCATCGTCCTATTTTCTATATTATTTCCAGTACTAAGGTTCTTCCTATCACTCCATATGTCCGCTCTCTCCCAGTCTTTTATACTCAGTCTTTTACTTCAATCCTGTAAGAAAATTTGGGACCACAGATCAAAATTTAATGTACATTTTTTTAAATGCCTGACTTAGCTCTCTGAAGTTAGAAGTCTGTTTTATTCAGCATCTAACACACACTAGATGCTCAGCAGGCATTTGTTGAGTGAGTAATGAACAAATGAATGGTGTTTTGGGGTCAGTTCTTTTTTGGAGTCGAACTACTAGAATGAAGAGCAAAATTGACCCTAGAGTAGGTGAGGGTAAAAGACAAGTTAGGAATATGATAACTATAGCAGTAGGTGGGGCAGCTGAATGAATCCTCTTGCCCCTTTTCTCTTCCTAACACCATCTCTTCTTTCTCACCATAAGTTGAGAAAAAAAGTATTAAGAAAATAAATGAAATTGAAATTTCATTTTCTCTTTTTTATTTAGGATGTGATTAGGCTGCCAGTGACAGAAACCCTGATATAAAAGTTCTTAAACAGGAAGGTTTGCTTTCTTCCCTGCAATTGAAGGCAATCCAGGACTGGTTTAGCAGCTCCATAGTCATCAGGAACTCAAATCCCTTCTCTGTTGTTCCAACAGTATCAAGATGTGGCTTCCGTCTCCAAGACAGCTCCAGCTCTGGCCATCGCATCCACATTGCAGACAGAGGAAGAATTTACTGGGAGAGTGAGCATATGCTTTCTCACCTTAGTGACATTCACTATGCACACTCCATTCCCTTTTATATCTCACTGGCTAGAGCTTAGTAACTTGATCACACCCAGCGGGAAAACTGGATAATATGGTCTTCATTCTGAGTGGCAATGTGCCCAGCTGAAAATTTGAGCTTTTATTAACCATGGATGAAGGAGAGAATAGATGCTAGGGATAACTACCCATTTCTACAGTGTTGACCAGCAGATTTTCTTGGAAATATATCAATCATAAAAGATACTCAAAGAATTGATAAATAAGAGATGATATTCAATATTTAAAATATAGATTTAAAATATAGATTCTCTAATATGTAAAATCAGTGAGTGTAAATTTATTTATTTACAGATACTTAGTAAATATTGTAATTGAAAGAAGTAATTATACCATTACAAATACCAAATTTTAAAAAGTACATCAATACCTAATAATTTTTATCTTAAATACATATTATTCAAGCCCGAAACATGAAGAAAAGGAGTAAAAGTATGGGTGTTTAACAAATGCTGTGCTAAATAATTAATTTGTATTCCAAGTAAGACAGGACAGCTGGTTCAATGTACTATAGTTCTTGCTAGGTAGGTCCCACAACTAATATTTACTGACCGCTTACTATTAACCACTCACTGTACATGATTTCATGTAATCTTGTAGCTCTCTAAGACTGCTGTGTTATCATGCCAATTGTATGGGTGAGGACGTCGAGGCTATGAGATTTAATTTACCCTTGTAACCCAGATTGTTCGACTCTAATGCTGATGCTTTGAGCCTTGCCTCTGCTTCTTTACAAACGCTTAAATCCATCTGATTGTCATCTTATCACTAACAGAAACATGGCTGAAATCAATTACAAGGGGCACTGTTAACTAAAAGCTTGTTCTTTATTTATAATAAATATTTCTCCTGTACAGATGGCAATCTGAATCCAACATTCTGGCACTGTCATACAGTAACTTGCCTGTTTCTAGCAGTTTTCATATTATTGAATTTTGCTCTTAGAACCATCCTATGAAGTATGGCCCCTCCCATTTTACGAATGAAAATCTAAGGCATGAGGAGATAAAATAATGTGCTGGGATTGCAATCTAGATCTTGTTTTTAAAGTTCAGATTCTTTCTACTTAACTGTGCTACCTTAAGCTCTGAAGATAATTGTAGAGGGACCTTATGGAATAAAAACAGCTGGAGGCATCCTGTCCATAAGTGAACATGTTATAAATAAAAATAACCTTATCCTATTCATAAGCATCTCCATCAAAACCACCTCTGACAATGCCACCTTTGCTTATATTTGTTTGGGTATGAAGTTAGAAGCAAGAGGCTTCTTGGGAAATGAGGTTTTTTCTTCTAATTAATAATCAGTTTTTAAGAGTCTGCCTTCTTTTTTTTTTTTTTTTTTTTTTTTGAGACGGAGTTTCACTCATGTTACCCAGGCTGGAGTGCAATGGCGTGATCTCGGCTCACCGCAACCTCTGCCTCCTGGGTTCAGGCAATTCTCCTGCCTCAGCCTCCTGAGTAGCTGGGATTACAGGCACGCACCACCATGCCCAGCTAATTTTTTTTTTTTTTTTTGTAGTTTTAGTAGAGACGGGGTTTCACCATGTTGACCAGGATGGTCTCGATCTCTTGACCTCGTGATCCACCCGCCTCGGCCTCCCAAAGTGCTGGGATTACAGGCTTGAGCCACCGCGCCTCTACTTAAATTTACTTCATTTCATTTTCACTGACATCACTCACTGGTTTATACCCTTGTTACTTCTTAACCAGACCACTGCAGTGTCTTTAACTTAAAGTCTGTCTTTAGCTTCTCCCTAAAACTCAGGCTGTCCTAAAGGTTTCTCTTAAACTTCTAAAATCACAGCTCAATCACCTCATTTCCCTGCTTGCAACATTTGTAATAATCACTTGACTTTTTCCCTCTGCTGAATCCATAGCATTATCTGTACCTTTAACATAATTCTACCTCATGTGTTTTTTTAAATTGGATTGTAAGGTTCCTTAGGGCTGGAATTATGATTCATCTTTTTATACAATGAAATACCTATGTGGGTTCTTGCAAAGCACTGTGCTGTCTGTTGTTAAATGACAGTTGTTGAATTCTTTGTTCCCTTTTAGCAGAAAAAAATGTGTTTTTTTTAAAAAACTACAGCCTATTATCCTTAAGCTATGGTTATAAAAGGTATATCTTCTTCCTGTCTTAGCCCTGATCCTGATCCAGACCTCCCCTTCATTAAGGGGCTTGGGTAGATGAAAGAAAAGAAGGCTTGGAATATCTCCTTCACTGAGACAAGAGACCATCTTCCAATTTATATTCTTCCATCTTTTAGCATGATTGTATATGTATCTGTCTTCTTACCTTTACATATACAGGGTGAGTACCTCTAATCTGAAGTGCTCCAAAATCTGAGACTTTTTTTTTTTTTTTTTTTGAGACAGAGTTTTGCTCTTGTTGCCCAGGCTGGAGTGCAATGGTGTGATCCCAGCTCACCACAACCTCTGCCTCCCAGGTTCAAGTAATTCTCCTGCCTCAGCCTCCCAAGTAGCTAGGATTAGAGGCATGTGCCACCATGCCTGGCTAATTTTTTTGTATTTTTAGTAGAGATGGGGTTTCTCCATGTTGGTCAGACTGGTCTCGAACTCTCGACCTCAGATGATCTGCAGAAAATTCCACACATAAGTACTTAAACTTTTATTTATGCACAAAATTATTTACAGTATTGTATAAAATTACCTTCAGGATATGTGTATAAGGTGTATATGAAACATAAGTGAATTTCATGTTTAGACTTGGGTTCCATTCCCAAGATATTTAATTATATATATGCAAATACTCCAAAATCTGAAATACTTCTGTCCCAAGTATTTGGTAAAGGAGATGCTCAGTCTGTAATCTTAGGGAAAGTTAATCACTAAATCTGTTTTGTGACTATACACTTCTTTTTACTTCCTCTAAATCACCCATTATGTACCAAGGGATTTCAGTGCTAGAAAAAGATGGGCCATTTCCTACCCTTGGACCTTTCAGTCTAATAAGGGGGACTCGCTAGCTCACTGGGAATTACAGTGCTCAGAGATAAATGCTGCCACAGGGAAATTTACAAAGGAGGATATCCAACTTAGACCAGGAGGGGTCAGGGAAGGGTTTTCCAAAGCAGTGACTTCTAACTTCAGGCTGAAGATGAGGAGTGGGCTATGATTAGAGGGGAAAGACTTGCAGTCAGAGAGAGGAGCACATGCATAAGTCTAGGAATGATTCTAGCAGGTGGAATGTGAAGTTTGGTGGTGGTGTGAGGCTGGAGAGGAGGTGGAATGGTAGCACTATCTCTTCCATTGAAGTGCACATATTTAATTTGCCTTGAGCCCCTCATGCACAGTCACTGCTTTCACTCCTTTATACCGCTGCTGAGAAATCTTTTAGGGCTCCTTTATTACTTCCTGCAGTGTCTAATCACTTTTACTGACTTCTTTTACTGACTTTATAGACTCCCTAAAACAGCCTGTGTCCCACTACTAACTCACTCATCTCCTGCCAGAGCCAGAGAAATCTCTTTACTGTCTCTAGAGTTCATCTAGTTCATTCTCTCCTCTATGTCATCTCCCTTTACCCATCTTCTAAGCCTTTACTGACTCCCTACTTCTGGATATTTGCAGTTAGGGGTGTATAATTTAATACAAAATTACATGTTGCCTAGAATTGTTCTCTAATTGTTTCTGAGTATTTTATGATCAACTGGATTGTAAGCTTCCTAAGAGCTGGCTCTGAAGCTGCATTGTAAACTGTTGAGTAGTGGAAAGAAAAGGGAACCGGACCTGAAGTCAGAGCAGACCTGCATTTGACTTGTAGCTCTGCCACTTGTCAGTTGTATGACATTTCTTCTTGGGTAATACAGGAATAATGAAATACATCTTAAAAGGTTGATGTAAAAAATTGTGTAAGTCACTCTGTGGGAAATTAATTTGTAGACCATAAAACCCTATATACATTTTACATTTTATTCTGTAGTGCCAATGTGGAACCATATTCATTTCTTAATGTAAGATTTTAATGTTTCCTTTCCAGACTGTAGAATCTTGAAGATTCCAGACTTATTTTTTCCTTTGTGACATATTTTTCTCTAAGCCATATCCTAGCTATTTTTATTCTTCCTCTGTTTCACCTATTCCCACCCCATCCTTAAACTTATGGATAAAATAACTTTAGGCAGCTGAGAATAGAATCTTTTGATATTCTTGCATTTCTTTTTTGAGACGGAGTCTCGCCCTGTTGCCCTGGTTGAATTACAGTGGCTCACCCTCAGCTCACTGCAACCTCCGCCTTCCAGGTTTAAGTGATTCTCCTGCCTCAGCCTCCTGAGTAGCTGGAATTACAGGCATGTGCCACCACACCAGGCTAATTTAGTGTTTTTAGTAGAGGCGGGAGTTTCACCACGTTGGCCAGGCTGGTCTCAAACTCCTGACCTCACGATCCAGCTGCCTTGGCTTCCCAAAGTGCTGGGACTACAGGAGCAAGCCACCACACCAGGCCATTCTTTTCTAGAACCCATTCTTTTGATTATTTATTGTCATATCTGTCCTTAGACCAGATTCTTAGATCAAGGGATCCTAGCAATAGCTTTCTTGTTAGGTACTAAAGTGTTGATTCTGAGGTTCAGAACTAGGGATCTTGCTTATGCTAACGCAGTACCAGAGAGTGGAGAATCAGAGAAAACAGAGAATCAGAGGAAACAGACACATGTATCTAAGACCCAAGTATCTGGAATAGCTATGGCCAAGTTAAAAGGCTATTTTATTTTTACCTGCCACTTACATTGGGTGCAGAGATACCTAATGTTTTGAGTGTTGGGTACCTTAATATCTAAATCCTTATGTTATGTGTCACCTTAATAATATCTACAAACCTTACTGAGGGGTTCTAAGAGCTTGAAGAAGCTCAGCAAAATAGAATTTAATTAGATACAAACTTATATAGAAAAATATCTTGAAGATTTCTTTCCTCACCAGGAAAAACAGCAGCTGGGTGTGATGGCTTTCACCTATAATCCCAGCACTTTGGGTGGCCAAGGTGGGAAGATCACTTGAGGCAAGGAGATAAAGACCAGCTTGAACAATATAGCAAGACCCTGTCTCTACAAAAATAAAAAAGTAGCTGGGTGTGGTAGTATGCATCTGTAACACCAGCTACTTGGGAAGCCAAGACAGGAGGATAGCTTGAGCCCCAAGCTCAAGACTGCAGTGAGATATGATCGTGCCACTGCACTCCAGCCTAGGTGACAGAGCAAGAACCCATCTTAAAGAAAATAAAAGAGAAACAGAGTAGACAAATCTTGTTATTGGAGGAAAGGAATGGATTGAGGACGGAGAGGTGGTAGGAAGTGGCAACACCTGAAATTCAATATTCACAGCATCTTAAGCAATAATTCACTCAAGAAAAAGATTTAATAAAGCAAAATCATTCCTGCTTTTCATAAGAATTTGTTCTGAATAGTACAATTGTCATAAATCAAGTGCATTTAGTCTGGAGACCAACTTTTTGGTTCAATTACTGTGTTTTAACCCATGTTTTCTATTGTTCTTAAGAGTGTCCTTAGTCATCAGTGGCTAGGAAGAATCTTTCTGGGACACACAGCTCTATGATGCTTAGAAATTGTAGGTCTTTGAAATTCTTTGTATAATTTAGAACCATTTCTCCTCTTTTAGTCTTTCATTTACTGCTTGCATTATTGTAAATCTCCCACAGTAAATAATTTCCTTAAGCAGAGAAGGTAGAAAAGTATCCGAAAACCATCTTCATACACTAAATCTGATTCAGAGTAGGCATGAAGCTATAATAATGTTAGAATTATGAAGTGAACAATTTAGACTAAATCTAAAAGACAGTTGATCTACATAAAGGTAATCTTCAAACCCAAATTCAGAGATACCCTCTCTTCTGTCACCATTGTGTAATCCTATACCATTTTTTCATTTCTTCAGCTGCAGATTTATAGGAAAGTTTTGAGGGTTATTCTTTTCTGATACATATTAGGAGGCTCTCTAAAATGGTCTCTTTGTCCAGTGCATGGCTTTCATGACCCAGTCTTTGTTCTGTGCCAGTTCTGAGATTGGGGCAATTATTTGTAAGTAGTAGATTATCTTTTGCTTCCATTTCTATGTGTTGCCTAGTCTTTCATGTAGCATCAACTAATAGTATTTTTAAGAGATGCTTTTTTATGACCCAAGGCCACTAAAAGTAGAACCATCTTGTTTAACCCTATCTTACCCTCCAGTATTGCCTGGAAGAAAGGCACTGGTCTCTTAAAGAAAGACCACTTTACTTCTTTGCTGCATGGAGTTAATGTAGTAGAAAATCATCAGACAGTATTTAACATACATACATACAAATGCACCAGAAGACTTTAAGGTCAAATTTGGTCCCTGTGATAACAACAACAACAACAACAACAGATTGGCCCCATTAGAGATAAATTTTTATTTTCCATTCTTCCCCTCCAAAAAGTTATCTGTAATGTAGAATTTTTAATAATTATTATGGGAAGATAGATACAACAGATATATTTAAAAAGTGAATGTCATTCACCCATAATCCCATTCACTGAAGAGAAACTTTAGCAGTTTTATTTTCAAATATCATAAAATTTATATAATCTATTACATTAAAACCTAAAGCTATAAAACTTTCAGAAGAAAACAGATGGAAAAAAAAAGTTTATAACCTGGAAGTAGGCAAAGGTTTCTTAGATAGAATACAAGCATGAGACATTAAAGAAAATATTGACAAATTAGATGATCATATCAAAATTAAAACATGATTTTCAAAAGACACTATTAGGAAAATGAAAAGGCAAGCCACAGACTGAAATAAAATTTGTAACATGTATATCAAAGTACTTGTATTCAAAATATATAAAGAACACTTACAACACAATTACAAGAAAATAACGAACCCAATAAGAAATGGACATATGTCACAAAAAATATATATGTATATAAATGGCCAGTAAGCACATGAAAATATTTTCAGTATCAAAAGTTATCAAGGAAATGCAAATTAAAATCACAATGAGATATTACTACATCAGGCATCTTGGGCCAGATAATGCTTTGTTGTGGGAGGGGGAGCTGTCCTGTGCATTGTAAAATATTTAGCAGCACCCCTGGTCCCTACCTGTTACATACCAGTAACACCCTCCCCCTCGCCAGTTGTGAAAATTGAAAATATATGCAGACATTGTTCAAACGTCCATGGGAGACAAAAATCACCTCCTGTTGAGAGTGACTGCACTACACCCATTACATTGACTAAAATGTTTTAAATTGATGGTGCTGAGTGTTGGTGAATGTGTGTGTGTGTGTGTGTGTGTGTGTGTGTGTGTGATGGAGTCGCTTCCTGTCACCCAGGCTAGAGTGAGCTAAGTGGCACAATCTTGGCTCACTGCAACCTCCACCTCCCTGGTTCAAGCAATTCCCCTGCCTCAGCCTCCTGAGTAGCTGGGATTACAGATACATGCTACCACGCCTGGCTAATTTTTTTGTATTTTTAGTAGTGATAGCATTTCACCATTTCTCAGACTGGTCTTGAACTCCTGACCTCAGGCAATCCACCTGCCTCAGCCTCCCAAAGTGCTGGGATTACAGGCATGATCCACCGTGCCCAGCCAAGATGGCATTTTTTGTTTTTTAGACAGTCTTGCTTTGTCATCCAGGCTGGAGTGCAGTAGCACAATTTTGGCTCACTGCAAACTCCACCTCCTGGGTTCAAGTGATTCTTGTGCCTCAGCCTTCTGAGTAGTTGGGATTACAAGTGTGTGCCACCATGCCCAGCTAATCTTTGTATTTTTAGTAGAGACAGGGTTTTACTATGTTGGCCAGGCTGGTCTTGAACTCCTGGCCTCAAGTGATCCGCCCACCTTCACCTCCTGAAGTGCTAGGATTACAGGCATGAGCCACCATGCCTGGCCAAAGATGTCTTATACACTGATGGGTGAGAATATAAAATGGTACAACTACTTTGGAAAACAGTCTGGCAGTTACTTAAAAAGCTAAACCTACACCTATTATATGATTCAGCCATTCCACTCCAAGCCAAGGGAAATTAAAGCATATGTTCACACAAAGCTATTCAGAATTTGTACAAAATGTACTATTCTGGGTAGGTGAGAATTTTACCCATGAAGTGAAAATGTTAAGTACAAATACAAAGAACTTTTTCTTTGTTGACTGTTCTTTGGTCTTTTTCACACTTCCTTCTGAGATCATTTTGTTTCTTCCTGAACTGACAGTCCTTCAGTTGAGGATCTGTTGGTGGTAGATTCTTAGTTTTTGTTTCTTAAAATGTGTTTCTTTCACTCACTTTATGAAAGATGGTTTTATGTGTTATACAATTCAAAAATGATCATTTTTCTCAGTAGTTTGATCTTCTGGCTTTCATTCTTCAAAATTAGGCTGTCAGCTTAGTTTTCCCTTTGTAGGTAATCTGACTTCCCTTTCGTGTACTTTAAGATCTCTTTCCTTGAAATTTTTCAGTTTTACTGTAGGCCAACGTATAATTTTTTTCAGTTATTCTGCATGAGATTCATTGTGCTTCCTGAAGAAGAAAATGAGTATTCGTGTCTTTAATCTATTCTGGATAATCCTTAACCATCATGTGTTAGAATATTGCCTTTGTCCTATTCTTTCTGTTTTCTCCTTCCAATTAGATATGTATTAGACCTTTTATTTCATCTTCCTTGTCTTTTATTTTCTCTTTCATAATTTTCATTTATTTGCTGTATATGCTATATTCTGGACTCTTCAGGTTTACTTTCTGTTTACTAATATTTTTCAGTTATACTGAATATGCTGCTTATCTATTGAATTTTAAGTTTCAATCATTGTAAAAATGATTTCATTGATTTTCAAATCTGTTTGGTTATTTTTTGATAGTTTCTGGTTTCTCACCCATACTTTCTATTTCCTTTAAAGTTTTTTAAAAAGCATATTGAACTAGTCTTCTATATCTAATAACTCTAATATCCAAAAATCTTTGAGATGATTTCTGGCAGTCAGACTGCATCTGACTTTGCAATCTTAGGTGATTATTGTTTCCTCTAATCCTCACTAATGGTATCATTTTGCATAGTACTTTTTATTATTGTAAGTTTATGTTCATTGGAATTATGTCTCCTTCGGAGAAAATCTATATTTATTTCTAACTGGAACCTGGGGGACATAACCAGTCCACTTTATACTAAACATTTGCCTTGCTTTTAAGAGCAGGTAGGTAATAAGGAAATTCATCCCCCAACTCCTCATGTGTGATCCACCTTGTATTTATGAATATTCAGGGGAGATTTTACCCCTTCCACTAAGAATACACATTGAAACAGGCAAATTTTCTGTCGTCTTTTGTCAATGGGGTGTTTTTTCTTGTTCATGCTTTCATTGAGAGTTTAGCCCCTTGGGGTTTGGCTTTCTGATGGGGTCTCTGATCCACCTCCCAATGTCCCAAGTCCTAGGATTTGCCTTCTGTTTTCTGTGCTGCTACTCTAGGTACCTGGGGATCTACAGCTGCCAGCCTCAGTGCTTACTGTCTCCCTGGACTCCTCATGTTGGTGGGTTTTGGTTTCTGAGGATTTCTATTACTTTGTCAGTTCAGCCATTTTAAACAATATTTCTTACACACAGGTGTCCAATTTACAATGGTTCCACTTAACAATTGTTTGACTTTACTAAGGTGTGAAAGCAACACACGTTCAGTAGAAAAATGCTATGGAAAGTAGTACGATACTCACAATGGTGGGCAGTGGCGGCAAGTGACAGTTCTCAGTCAGCCACATAATCACAAAGGTAGACAACCAATACTCTACCACATTGCCAGATGACTTTGCCCAACTGTGGGCCAATGTCAGCATTCTGAGCACATTTACTATAGTCTAGGCTAGACTATAATATAGGAAGATTAGGTATGTTAAATGCATTTTTTACTTATGGTATTTTCAACTTATTGAGTCATAACCCCATTGTAAGTTGAAAAGCATCTATAGAAATATTTTTAGGTATTTTATCCAACATGAGTAAGAATCACTAATATGGAGGTCAATTTTTAACCTAATCTGGGAGAGGGCAATGCTCTTAGGGCTTTTTAAGGCGTATAGGACCATTGCCCTTATAGAAGATGGCTTCCTGCTACCGTGCTATCCAAATTCTTGCTTCTGCTTTATAGAATTTTTCTGATTCTTCCTTTGTGATTAAGTGCCTCACTATTCCTTTTTTCTCTGCTATCAGTTTAATGGTAGTGCCTATACCCTACTAAATTACTGTGGACTTGGAAACTAGATAAAGAAGCTTGTTCTGATTTTGTACCAAGTAAAAGTAAATTGTCTCTAAGAGAGGCACTGAAGAGTTTTCCACTGAAAGAACATATGCTGTGGTATATAAACTTTGTGACAATTATTTCACATCTTTTTTTTTTTTTACTTGTTCTAGACTCATGAGATTGTTATTTAAAAAGTCAATTCAGATATAATGAAATGTTGCTATATCAATAGTCAACATCTATTTTGGCAAAAATTACTGATTTTCAAACGTGTCGGAAAAGATTTTAAGGGTGTATGTGTGTATGATCTTTGAATTTAACTCTACAAAAAAGGTCACTCATTCTTTGAGTAGGCAGTAACATATTTACCCACTAAGAACAATCTACAATATTCTCTTAATGCTTTAAATTTATAACAGTGACTTTAATAATGATTATTTGACAATGTAAGCGTTCATTTATGATTTTATATTTTTCCTTTTACATAAAATACTACATTTGGTTTATGCTAAATGGAATACAATGAAATATGGGGGAAAGTATACGTCTATACACTTTCTTATAGCATCCTACAATGTTGTTAGCAAAACCCCTTTGTTTTAAAGTACATGATGGGCTGGGCAAGATGACTCACACCTGTAATCCCAACACTTTTGGAGGCTAAGGCAGGAGTTCACTTGAGCCCACATAGCCTGGGTAACATAACGAAACCCCATCTGTACAAAAATGTCAAAATATTAAGACAGGCATGGTGGCATGCCTGTAGTCCTACCTACCCAGGAGGCTGAGTGGGAGAAACACTTGAGCCCAAGAGTTTGAAGTTGCATGAGCCGTGATCACCCCATTACAGCCTGGATAACAGAGCAATACCCTATCTCTAAAAAATAAAGTGTCTCCTAAAATGGTGGGTGAAGGAGATTATTAATGATAACGACAAAGCAAACTGTTCTACTTTAATTTCTTTTTTAGGGAACTAAAACTATCAGCTGGTTTAAGTAGTATTTGAAGAGAAAAGAAAAGGTTGTTCATGAAGATATTCACAGAAAATAACAGGAAACTGCTTTAGAATATAAATTTGGCAAGCTGAAACAAAATG